>NC_083240.1:16143336-16446366 GCF_032191835.1 Heteronotia binoei
GGGCCCATCTCGGAGGAGCAGCTGCGGTGGAATCGGAGGGGGGGGTGGAGGCGGGCCGGGGGCGTGGCGAGCCGCGAGTCCAAGTCCTAGAAGGGCCCGGATTAGCGGCTCGCCATGCTCCTGGCCTGCCTCCGCCCTCCCCTTCTCTGGTTTTGCCTCGGAGGCGGGGCGGGCAATGCCGCTGCGCAGCTGCCACCTCTTCTCCGCTCGCCGTGGCTGCTCCTCTGAGATGGGCTCAGCCTGGGCCCATCTCGGAGGAGCAGCTGCGGTGGGCGGGGAGGGGGCGGCAGCGGCGCCGCCCGCTCTGGGATGGGGGGGGCTCGCCATGCTCCTTGGCACCATTTCCCCCCTCCCCCTGCTTCCGTTTTTTGGGGAGCGGGGGAAGAGGCTGGAAATCCTGGGGTCCCCCGCCAGGGCGGGAGGGTTGGGAAGCCTAGGTGGCAAGTAATGGAGGACGGATCGGTGGGGCCAAAAAGGTTACACAGGGGGTTTGATTGGTGGGGCCTGGACCCCTTGGGGCCCCACTGTAGCTATGGGCCTGCCCACCATGGTCATGTGTTTGCCCGTAGCCCAGAGAAATGATGCCTGGCCCTGATGCTGGAGCGTGAGTTGACCTCTTTACCCTGGCGGAGTCTCAGAATGCTAACCTGCACTTGCCTCTCTGCTTCCCTCCTAGGGCCATCTGGAAGAAGCGTGGGGTTGCGTGGACCCAAAGGTGACCCTGGGGAGCCCGGCGTGCCAGGCATTCCAGGGAACAAAGGCTACCGAGGTCCGGATGGGCCCCAGGGCCCCCCCGGGGAAGAAGGAGACCAGGGGCCAAAGGGCCAAGTCGGCAACGTCATGCACCAAGCCAGAGCCGCCTTCTCAGCCTCTCGGCAGACCCCGGAGCCAAACGGCAATGTCGTGGTCTTTGACAATATCATCACCAATCAGGACAACGCCTACAGCGGCCAGAGGGGGGTGTTCACCTGCAAAGACCCCGGTTACTATTACTTCTCATTCCAGGTGGTTTCCTCGGGCAACCTGTGCCTCAGCTTGGTGCACCAGGACACCAAAGTGGCCACCTTCTGTGACGACAACAGCGACGGCCTCCCACAGGTCAACTCAGGCAGCAGTGTCCTGAAACTGGCCATGGGGGATGCTGTCTGGCTGGAGAGCAACCCTGGAACGGGGAACAAGGTTTATGAGGGCCCCGATGCAGACAGTGTGTTCAGTGGCTTTCTGCTCTTCCCGTCAGTCTGAGGAGAAGCGAATTTAGGGGACACGTCCCAGCCTCGGACAGTGGCCCCTGACATCCTCTCTGCAGCTCTCTCTTCCAGCAAGGCTACAGCTCAAAGGGTGTATTACCTGTATAGAGGTGCATAGGTGCGCATGTGTGCGCCCGTCTCCCGCATCTATGCTCTTCCTGCATTTTTTTTTGTAGCTTTCTGTGAGCACTAAATAAAATTTCACTGTAATTAGAAACTGGCCTTGCCTTCCTATTTCTTGAGCAAAACAACAAACTACAGTGTACAGGTTGAGCAACCACACAGTAAACAACACTGTCTCTTACTTGATTTAAAAAGGTAAAGGTAATCCCCTGTGCAAGCACCGAGTCATTACCGACCCATGTTGTGCCTGGGATGGAGAAAGTAGAGAAAGAAGTCCCTTTCTCCCTTTCTCACAACACAAGAACTCATGGGCATTTAATGAAATTGCTGAGCAGGCAGGTTAGAACGGATAAAAGGAAGCCCTTCACCCAAAGGGTGATTAACATGTGGAATTCACTGCCACAGGAGGTGGCGGCGGCTGCAAGCATAGCCAGCTTCAAGAGGGGATTGGATAAAAATATGGAGCAGAGGTCCATCAATGGCTATTAGCCGCAGTGTGTGTGTGTGTATTGGCCACTGTGTGATACAGAGTGTTGGACTGGATGGGCCATTGGCCTGATCCAACTTGGCTTCTCTTATGTTCTTATGACGTCACATCATGACATTTTCACGGCAGACTTTTTACAGAGTGGTTTGCCATTGCCTTCCCAAGTCCTCTACACTTTTCTCCCAGCAAGCTGGGTACTCATTTTACCAACCTCTGAAGGATGGAGGGCTGAGCCAACCTTGAGCCGGCTACCTGAACCCAGCTTCCGCCGGGATCGAACTCAGGTCATGAGCAGAGCTTGGACCGCACGATTACAGCTTACCACTCATGTTATAATTGTTATTCATGCACTCAACAATGCAAAGTTACATTTCCAGAGCCATAAATCGTGTACAGATCACAAACAAAGAAGTCCATGTAGAAGTCTCTGGCTAGTTTCCAAAACTCTGTTCAATTTTCAGTAGCATTCCCCTGAGCTCTTGGCATTTAGATGAGTGATGACACGTCTCCAGGGTTTAAACCGGATGTGTTTCAAGAGGCTCTCCCTTCTTCAAATCACCATCTTCAAATTTGGAACCACTGGTGAAACTACAATATCTACAGAGCCATGAGCCCAACTAGTGATGCCGGCAATCTAAGTTCAGTGCATGAGCGTGTGAATAACCATGTAACACGCTAATTCAAGTAAGACACAGTGTTGTTAGCTTTTTCTTGAGGCATTTAGTGGGACCTTCCTCCAGAAAGGTGGGGGTTGGGGGCAGGAAAAAAGCACATGCATAAATACAAAGGGGCCATGTTGAGTGCAATATTATAGCATTGGAAAAAGTGCAAAAAAGAGCAACTAGAATGATTAAATGGCTGGAATACTTTCCCTGTGAAGAAAGGTTAAAACGCTTGGGGCTCTTTAGCTGGGAGAAACGTCAACTGCGGGGTGACATGATGGAGGTTTACAAAATTATGCATGGGATAGAGAAGGTAGAGAAAGAAGAAGATATTGGATTTATATCCCGCCCTCCACTCCAAATCTCAGAGCAGCTCATTTTATCTTCCTCCCCCACAACAGACACCCTGTGAGGTGGGTGGGGCTGAGAGGGCTCTCACAGCAGCTGCCCTTACAAGGACAACCTCTGCCAGAGTTATGACTGACCCAAGGCCATTCCAGCAGGTGCAAGTGGAGGAGTGGGGAATCAAACCCAGTTCTCAGATAGAGTCCGCACACTTAACCACAACGCCAAATGGAAAGAAGTACTTTTCTCCCTTTCTCACAATGCGAGAACTCGTGGACATTCAATGAAACTGCTGAGCAGTCAGGTTAGAACTGATAAAAGGAAGTACTTCTTCACCCAGTGGGTGATTGACACATGGAATTCACTGCCATAGGAGGTGGTGGTGGCTATAAGCACAGACAGCTTCATGAGGGGATTGGATAAGCATATGGAGCAGAGGTCCATCAGTAGCTATTAGCCACAGCTTATCGTTGGGACTCTCTATCTGGGTTCTTGGTGCTTGCGGGGTGGGGGGTACAGTGGGAGGGCTTCTAGTGTCCTGGCCCCACTGGTGGACCTCCTGATGGCACTTGGGGTCTTTTGTCCACTGTGTAACACAGAATGTTCGACTGGGTGGGCCATTGGCCTGATCCAACATGGCTTCTCTTAGGTTCTTATGCAATGCCAGTCTTCTCACAAGCTGGCAAGGCATGTTTTGAACAGCAGATAACAGATGGGAAGATAATCGGCTTTCCTGGCATGACTTTAACCCAAAGAACAAGCCTCTTCTTGGCTTTTAACACAACACAAGGCCAGCAATTGCAGAAGACAGAGCACAGCAGTAAGAACCAATAAGAAACCTGTGCTTGAGAAGGAAATAAGTAAAAATTAAGAAAAAGAAAAGAACCAATAAGAAACCTGTGCTTGGAGAGGTGGGCAGAAACTGCCTTATACTTTGGTCCACCCAGGTCAGGATTGTCTACTCAGTCTGGCAACGGCTCCGTGGGGTCTCAGGCTGAGGGTCTTTCCCAGCACCTGCTGCCCGGTCCTTTGAACTGGAGATGTCAGGGCTGAACCCTGGGCCTTCTGCCTGTCGCCTTTAAGATGTGAGGGCGATCTGGCTGCGACATCTGTCACCCCATTGATCGCCAGGGTTGATTCGGCTGATCTGGCTGGCTAGGCGGATGTCCCCTACCTCCCTCACCGCTCCATGTGTGTCCCTCCTGAAGCTGCGTGCTCCGTGGAAGAGGACTGCCTTACTTATAGGTGATGGGGGGGGGGGGTGTGGGGTTAGGTGCCAGGCAGGGCTAGTGAGAGTCAAGAGACATAAGTAACTGAGCAATAAGTGTAATGTACTGAGAACCAAGACGGTTTGAAGGCAACATAGTTTATTTAGTAGTACATCACACGAGAGAGAGAGAGAGCACGCGGGCTAGGCCCCGCTTATATACGTCTCCCGGTATAGCCCCCTCTTCCGACCAGGCCAATCATGGTTCGTCAAACTTCCCGCCACTGATCTTGATGGGCGGGGCCTCAGGCGAGCTCCATCCGGGGACCCCAGGGTCGCCTTTAGTCGCCATCACCATGAGGTCTGGTTACATTATGTTCAATACATAACAATAAGTATAGCTAAGATTGGATTAAAACAGCTGGTAAGCGAAGAGCAACAAATCAGCATACAAACGCAAGAGCCAAGAAACAGATTTGAGCACTAAATTTGAGTCCCGTGGCACCTTTAAGACTAAGACTTAAGTTACGACTGCAAGCTTTAAAGCTGCTCTCTTTAACATCACTTCCAACTGCAAGCCATGATCAGGTGACTTCGTTTTGCTCCATGCTGTGAAAAACGTCCCCTGCCCATTTCCACTCATTAAGCCTCTATGAAAAGTATATTTCCCTTCTGCCCAGGTAGCATCTTTAGAGAGATTTGGTGGGGGGGGGGGGAGTGCTGAGTAAACTTTGTTACTGTTGGGAAGGAGGGGGGGGGGGTTCAAAAGAGAAGCCAAAAGTCCCCTAGAAAAAGAGGGCTTTGAAAGAAAGAGGAAAGGGGACCTCTTCCTCTTCCTGTAAGTATTCAGAGAGGGAGTTCCATACAACAAGGAGCACCAGGTGGGGTTGCTTATGGGAGGAATAATTCTTTGATTGATTGAGCTTGGGATAAGACTGCATGCAGGGCTTCCTTCAGCACCACTCCTGGCTAGGTGAGGCTGCAGCTCCTCCAGGTAGAGGCAAAACCCTCCCTACTAAATAGGGTTGCCAGGTCCAATTCAAGAAATATCTGGGAACTTTGGGGGTGGAGCCAGGAGACTTTGGGGGTGGAGCCAAGATCAAGGCTGTGACAAGCATCATTGAACTCCAAAGGGGGTTCTGGCCATCACCTTTAAAGGGATGGCACACCTTTTCAATGCCTTCCTTCCATAGGAAATAATGAAGGATAGGGGCACCTACTTTTGGGCCTCATAGAATTGGACCCCCTGGTTCAATCTTTTTGAAACTTGGGAGGTATTTTGGGGAGAGGCACTATATGTTGTACTGAAAATTTGGTGCCTCTACCCCAATTCTCCATGATTTTCTATGGGAATAAAGCTCCATAGGGAATAATAGAGTTCCCAGCAGACATTTCCCTCCCCTCCCCCCGCTTTCTGACGACCCTGAAGCAGGGGGAGGGCCTCCAAACCGGGGGGTCCCCTGTCCCCATCTGGGGATTGGCAACCCTACTACTAAATGGGGTTGCCAACCTCCAGGTGGCAATGGGAGATCTCCTAGAATTCCATTCCACCTCTGAATGGCAGAGATCAGTTCCTCTAGAGCAGCGGTCCCCAACCTTTTTGGCACCAGGGACTGGTTTTGTGGAAGACAATTTTTCCATGGACCAGGGGGAGGGGAGGGGGGTGGTTTTGGAATGATACAATTGTGCACATTATTTTGGTGTGGTGGTTAAGGGTGCCAAGTCTTATCTGGGGGAACCGGGTTTGATTCTCCACTCCTCCACTTCCAGCTGCTGGAATGGCCTTGGGTCAGCCAGAGCTCTTGCAGGAGTTGTCCTTGAACGAGAAGCTTCTTTGAGAGCTCTCTCAGCCCCACCCACCTCACAGGGTGTCTGTTGTGGGGGAGGAAGATAAAGGAGATTGTGAGCCACTCTTAGATTCGGAGCGGAGGGCAGGATATAAATCCAATGTCGTCGTCTTATTATTATTACTACTATGTTGTAATAGTAATGAAATTATTATTACTGCATTGTAATACATAATGAAATATTATATAACTCACGGCCCGGTTGCTAACAGGCCACGGCCGGGGGGTTGGGGACTCCTGCCCTAGAGGACATGACAGCTCATCCCTGCTGAGTTCCCCCCTTTCCCACTCTCCCCAGGCTCCACTCCTCCCCTTGCTCCCTAGCCACGTTGCAAGGGGAGACAGAGCGGTGGCATCAGGCCTTGGGGAGCTCAGAAGCTGAAGAGGCCAAACTGAGCACAACGAGCTGCCTTCTGCTGAGTCAGACCCTGGGTGCATCCGGGCCAGGACTGTCTACTCAGGTTGGCAGCAGCGCTCCACGGTCTTAGTTGGAGGTCTTTCTCTTCACCTGCTAAGCGATGCTTTTTTAAAAACCCGGAGATGCCAGGGATTGAACCTGGGACCTTCTGCATGCCAAGCAGATGCTCTGCCACTGAGCAGCACCCCAGGTCTTGGAAGTTCTCGTTCAAATCAGACACTCTATGCACGACATCACTCTGGCTCTAGGAAGCGGCTGGAGATCCATATACAAGCCACGAGGCCCTACAGATGGACCAGTGCTGCTTCCGGATTTTGGGGAGGCCCAGGGCAGAGAGTGCCCAGGCTCCTCCTCCTCTGCTCAGCCTATCACCAGCCTCCTTGCCTCCCTTCCCACCTGTTGACACACATGCCTGTGCATCCTTCCCCTACCATCTCCCAAGCTCTCTTACCGCCTGTAATCACAGATGCCTGCACCACTGACATCACCCCCTCCTCCCTGACCATGAGTGACTCCGCGTTCCGTTGGGAGCACAGATGATGGAGTGCTTGAAAGCAAGTGGGTGGGGGGAGAGCGGGTGGGCCGCAAGGGAGGCAGGTGGTCAGTGGGGTGGGTCCTGTTGGAAGCCCTGCCCCCCCCCTCAGGATCTGCTGAAGCTGGCCCCGAATGGAAGCTGCCTCGTCAGTCTTGCTTAGGATAACTAGCAGCAGCTGAGAAGCAGCAGAGAAAGAAGGTTGCCACATGGGTTGCCAATCTCCAGGTGGCGGCGGGAGATCTCCAGCTATTATGATCGATCTCCAGGCAACAGAGATCAGTTCCCCTGGAGAAAACGTCAGCTTTGGAGAATGGATTCTATGACTTTATGTCCCAGTTTGGTGTAGAGTCAGTTTGGGGTAGTGGTTAAGTGTGCGGGCTCTTATCTGGGAGAAGCGGGTTTGATTCCCTGCTCCGCCACTTGCAGCTGCTGGAATGGCCTTGGGTCAGCCATAGCTCTCTCAGAGCTGTCCTTGAAAGGGCAGCTTCTGTCAGAGCTCTCTCAGCTCCACCTACCTCACGGGGTGTCTGTTGTAGGGGAGGAAGATAAAGGAGATTGTGAGCCGCTCTGAGATTCGGAGTGGAGGGCGGGATATAAACCCAATACCATCATCATATCATTGAAGTCCCTCCCCTTCCCACCCTCCTCAGACTCCCCACCCCCCCAAATCTTCTGGTATTTCCCAACCCAGAGCTGGCAGCCCTACAGCCACCTCTGAGTTGGAAATACTTGGAGACAACCAAGGACAACCTCTGCCAGAGCTATGGCGGACCCAAGGCCATGCTAGCAGGTGCAAGTGGAGGAGTGGGGAATCAAACCCGGTTCTCCCAGATAAGAGTCTGCACACTTAACCATTACACCAAACTGGCTCTCCAGTTTAATTTATAAAAATTAAATGATAGCCTTAGAATTGTGGGTGGGCCCCCTATGTCTCCTGGCAACCAATATGTTTAGACCCAGCCTGCCACTGCTCCTGGGGACCCGATTGCTGTCATCTGGAGATCAGTTGTAATACCAGGAGATCTTTAGGCCTCAGCCCTTGGCACAGAGCGGTAAAGCTGCAGTACTGCAGTCGGAGCCCTCTGCTCACGACCTGAGTTCGATCCCAGCGGAAGCTGGTTCAGGTAGCCGGCTCCAGGTCAACTCAGCCTTCCATCCTTCCGAGGTCGGTAAAATGAGTACCCAGCTTGCTGGGGGGGAAGTGTAGATGACTGGGGAAGGCAATGGTAAACCACCCTGTAAAAAGTCTGCCGTGAAAACGTTGTGAAAGCAACATCACCCCAGAGTCAAAAACATCTGGTGCTTGCACAGGGGACTACCTTTATCTTTTTAGGGGTTCGCTACCCTACAAGAGAAAGGTTCCTCTCCCCACTTCCAAAAGCTGCTAGCTGAGATCCTCAAATTGGAAATGTGATTGATGGAGTTGGGTACTTTCCATACCCAGAGCACATGCATTGCTACTGCACCATAAGAGAATTCCAGCAAAACGAAGGAACGGAAGGCAGGGGAAAGCATTCATCACTTTCCCAAGCCTTGGGCTTTCCCCGCATCTCTTGAGCTGGGCCACAGTGGTCTATTTCTTGGCTTAGATGCTCCATTCCAGATTGCCAAATGGGTTCTTCATTTTGTGCTGGGAAGTGGGGGTGGGGTGGGTTGGAGAAGCCAACTTCTGCCTGAAAGAAATGCTGAACTGTAGCACTCAGCATAAATAACACACATCAAGAACAATTTAAGCAGAAGTGTTTTGGGGTGTGTGTGCAAGAGAGGGAGAGGCAGATGCTGAATCAGACAAATGCTTATTTGCAAAACCACCGAGTGTTTCAGGATGACAGAGAAGGTCTCACGAGGTGTGAGGGGGGTACTACATGTCCTGCACTGGTCCTAGGGTTGCAACTGGAAATCACCCGCTGCTACAGCTGACCTCCAGACAGTAGAGATCAGTTCCTCTGGAGAAAATGGCTGCTCTGGAAAGAGGATGTTATGACATTATACCCTATTGGAATCCATCCACTCCCCAACTCCCACCATCCCTAGGGTTGCCAATCCCCAGGTGGGGGCAGGGGATCCCCCAGTTTGGAGGCCCTCCCCCCGCTTCAGGGTCATCAGAAAGCAGGGGGAAGGGAGGGAAATGTCTGCTGGGATCTCTATTATTCCCTATGGAGATTTATTCCCATAGAAAATAATGGAGAATTCATCCTTGGGCATCTGGGGCTCTGGAGGGGCTGTTTTTGGGGGTAGAGGCACCAAATTTTCAGTATAGCATCTAGTGCCTCTCCCCAAAATACCCCCCAAGTTTCAAAAAGATTGGACTAGGGGGTTCAATTATATGAGCCCCAAAAGAAGGTGCCCCTATCCTTCATTATTTCCTATGGAAGGCATTGAAAAGGTGTGCTGTCCCTTTAAATGTGATGGCCAGAACTCCCTTTGGAGTTCAATGATGCTTGTCACAGCCTTGATCTTGGCCCCACCCCTAATGTCTCCTGGCTCCACCCCTAATGTCTCCTGGCTCCACCCCCAAAGTCCCCAGATATTTCTTGAATTGGACTTGGCAACCCTAACCATCCCCCATATCTCTTAAGTATTTCCCAACCCAGAGTTGGCGGGAACCCAATCTGGTCCCCATACAAATATGTTCTGGGGGGGTTTTTTGTAGCAAGAATTCCTTTGCATATTAGACCACACCCCCTGATGTAGCCAATCCTCCAACAGTTTAGTGGGTTCTTCTTAGAGGGCCTACTGTAAGCTCTTGGAGGATCGGCTCCGTCGGGGTGTGTGGCCTAATATGCAAAGGAGCTCCTGTTACAAAAAAAGCCCTGGTTCTTTCCCTCGTTTCTTTCCATTTTTATGCGCAGCTGAAAAGGCCGTTTGCATCCTGCCCTGATTGCTTCGGCCCCTTTCCCGTTCTGCTTCATTTCTCCGATGCCGTACTTACACCGCCTGTTTTCACAACAACTTTTCTATCAAATTTCACAAATGTGGACAGAGGAAAAAAAAGGCATGGCTGCCGCTTTGTCACCCGTGTGGAAAAACCACAAAAGAAATCTGAACCTCTGAACTGAACTGGAGTTGTCCCGGAAAGTGGCAAAGTCCCTATTTAACCCATGATGGTGCATGGAGCAATTGACCTTTGTAATAAGAACTGAAAGTTATACGAAGTCACAACTTACATATTTTTATATGTTTTATAAAATTGCATATATTACCATATATGCAAAAATATGTGTATTTTTGACACATTGGGTAAAAACAAATATAGGCCAAACGGTAGCCTCAAATCAGAATGAAATCATACAATTATCTCAAACATAAACCGTTTGTGGTTGTGGCTAATTGTACTTTAGCCAACTTCTTCAATGGTCAAACAATGTTGTTACCAGTGTTCCCTCTAAGCTGAGTTAGCGTGAGCTAGCTCACAGATTTTTAGCCTCCAGCTCACACATTTTTGTCTTAGCTCAGGAAGGGTGACCCCAGAGCACACTAATTTATGCAGTAGCTCACAACTTTAATGCCAGTAGCTCACAAAGTAGAATTTTTGCTCACAAGACTCTGCAGGTTAGATATGAGGGATGGTTAGGGTTGCCAAGTCCAATTCAAGAAATATCTGGGGACTTTGGGGGTGGAGCCAGGAGACATTGGTTGTTACACAATGGTTCCCAACATTCCAATAATAATAATACGGGTATTTCTTAAATTTGGACCAAGTTGAAATTCTTCTTGAGGAGACAGGGGGGAAAGGGAAGAAAAGAAAAAAAACCATTACCAAATTTAATACATTATTACTAATATGACAAAAAAGATGTTTTCATAAGATATATTTTGAGTTACTTATTTATAACCAATATCTATGTCATTCGAGTTCTTCTCCACATTTTTTTTTAAAATGCATTCATCAGGATAGTTTTGAATACTTTTTTAGGAACACAACTCAACGACCTTTCAAGATGTGTACTGGACCAAGGCAGTAGGTTATTTAAAATGAGAACACTGGCAGGCTGGAAGGCTGAGTCAACCTTCAATTGGCTCCCTGAACCCGGCGGAGATTGAACTCGCGTCATGAACAGACACAGAGCTTGGATTGCAGTACTGCAGCTGACCACTCTGTGCCACGGGGCTCCAATGAATGCGAAGGTTCCCTTTACTAATCATGGCCAGTAACCATTGATGGAGGTGTTGTCCGTGAATCTGTCTGACCCCCTTTTACAGCTATCTATGCTCATGACCATCACTATGTCTAGTGGCAGTGAATCCCAACATTTAATTACTCATTGACTAAAGAAATGTTTTCTTTTGTCTGTCCTCAGCCTATGGCCCAGCAACTTCACTGGGTGCGTTTCCAGATGGGACTTGGAGATCCCCCAGAAGGCAGCTCATTTCCAGCCTACAGAGGTCAGTTCCCCTGGAGAAACTGGGTGCTTTGGAGGGGGCGCTCTCTGGCACTGTCCCTCACCGAGGTCCCTGTCCTCCCCAGGCTCCATCCTTAAATCTCCAGGAATTTCCCAATCTGAAGTTGGCAACCCAGTAATATGGTACACAGAGGAAAAAGCTCTTTCTCTTCATCTATGCGTCCTTGTTTTCTGATACTTGTCCCTAGTAAGATTCTGTCCCTGTCTGACTCCAGTTGTGGTGTTTTGGGAAAACTTTAGAAACACTTTCTTCTTACTGAGTTGCTTGAGTTGTCATTCTTTGGGGAGGGGGGGGGTTTGCTCCTCCGGAATCCATAGACGTTAAACGTCCTAGCAGGGAGCAGGTGCATCTTCTCTCCCATCTGCACACGAATGAAGAGGCACCCTGCCGGGCGCAGCCAGCCGTTCCATGCGCTGCAGATGCAAAGATATGCTTTGAACCATTGTCGCTAACAGATTGTAGGGCAATTATGTCCTCTCTAATATATGTTTCTCTGGCAGAACAAAACCCCTCCTGGTTCCAAAATTGGCGCAAGGCTGGTGATTGCAGAGCCACAAACAGCGTGTCCAGAAGGCCTCCAAGGGTGTGCGGGATGAGGAGGAGATGCACACCTTGACATGAGAACTGGAACGTTACAAGCCCGTTCTTATTTTTATTTGTGAAACAATGGAGGGTATGGATGGATCTCTTAGACCTAGATGTGAAAAATGGAGAGCCAGTTTGGTGCAGTGGCTAAGTGTGTAGACTTTTACCGAGGAGAACTGGGTCTGATTCCCCACCCCTCCACTTGCAGCTGCTGGAATGGCCTTGGGTCAGCCATAGCTCTCGCAGAGTTGCTCTTGAAAGAGCAGCTGCTGTGAGAGCCCTCTCAGCCCCAGCTACCTCACAAGGGTGTCTGTTGTGGGGGAGGGGAGGTAAAGGAGATTGTGAGCTGCTCTGAGACTCTGAGATTCAGAGTGCAGGGTGGGATATATAGTAAATCCAATATCTTCTTCTTGTTAGACTTAGAATAGACCCAGGTGGGCAGCCATGTTGGTCTGAAGCAGCAACAGAACTATTGGAGGTAGAGCTATCTAATTTATACAACACAGTCAATGAGACTTGCTTTTATATTAGTCAAGGGATATTTCCCATTGTGGGACTCCTTCCCAGTTCTTTCTATCAGTTACAGACCCCACAATTTTGTGATTTTTTCCTCTGGTTAGACTTTATATTCTACCTTGGGGAGGGACGGTGGCTCAGTGGTAGAGCATCTGCTTGGGAAGCAGAAGGTCCCAGGTTCAATCCCTGGCATCTCCAAAAAAGGGTCCAGGCAAATAGGTGTGAAAAACCTCAGCTTGAGACCCTGGAGAGCCGCTGCCAGTCTAAGAAGACAATACTGACTTTGATGGACCAAGGGTCTGATTCAGTATAAGGCAGCTTCATATGTTCATATGTACCTTCAGCAACCTTTACTGGAAGATTTCAGGGTATACCCTTTGCCAATAGATTTTGCTACATGTGTTGCTAGAATGCCCTTATTATATCAAAATTCGACAAAATATTTTATTCCCCATTTTATCCAGTATTGTGGATTTTCCTGATACATAGATTTTATTTATTTATTTGCTTAACACGGATGATAATATGACTGACCTTGTGGTGAAGTTCTTATATGATCCTGTTCTTATATGTAGTAATATACTGTCCATTTACAATATTTTAATATGAATGATTTTCATCTATGACTCATTCTATGCTGAACTCTTTATCTGTTTTAATGATCTTTTATCTGTAATGCCAATAAAGGTAAATGAACTAAAAGGTAAAGAGGTAAAGGTAGTCCCCTGCGCAAGCACCAGTCATTTCCGACTCTGGGGTGATGTTGCTTTCATAATGTTTTCACTGCAGACTTTTTACGGGGTGGTTTGCCATTGCCTTCCCCAGTCATCTCAGCAAGCTAAGTACTCAGTTTACCGACCTCAGAAGGATGGAAGGCTGAGTCAACCTGGAACTGGGTACCTGAACCCAGCTTCCACCGGGATCGAACTCAGGTGGTTAGCAGAGTTTAGGACTGCAGCTTTACCACGCTTCACCACAGGGCTAACTAACTAACTGTAATCTGGGGATGAGCTGTAATTCTGGGAGATCCCCAGGTCCCACCCGGAGGCTGGCACCCCTACCTAGAAATCACACTGGTCTTTCAGGTGCAAGTGAAAAAACATTGCTAGATTTTGCCTACTAGTTCTCTGAAGGCAGTGGGGTGGGGCTAGTTTCCAGTACTCTGCGGCCACCAACTTCCCCATTCAGCATGAGTCAACTGCAGGCAGGAGCTCTCTCTCCCGCAACAACAGTGGCCTGAAACTCCCTTGCTACCCTGAGCTGTTCTCAAGCCGCCAGCATCTGGCTGTGGCCCCAAGAGGTAAGAACAATCATCTTGAGACAAGACCCCCATACAGCTCTGGTTCCTGGAGATCTCTTGGGAAAGACCCAGGCCCTGGGGGAATCTTGTCTGCCAGAGCTGCATCTCCAAAGGACTGCTGTCTGACTATTGCAAGGCCAGGTGGTGTAGTGGGTAGAGCATTGGCCTTAGAATGGGGGACACCCGGGTTTCAGTTCCTTCCTCAGCCTTGAATCTTGTCTGCCTTACAAGGCTGTGGTGGAGGAGGGAGACAAATGAAAGGACATTGTAGAGGCTGACAGAGGGGATGCCACTTTCTATGGGTTTGTAGGAAGGGACTTTTTAGGGTATTGAGAATGGTGGTGGTTGGGCTATGATCTGAGGGAATTAAGAAACCAAAGTTTAATTACTGCAAATACAAGGGTCAAATAATATCAATTAAAAACATACAGCATAAGTATTTTCCAATATACCAAAATACATGTGTTTAACAAATGTATTTTGGGATTTCCGATAATATATATGTTGTACATTGGTATATTTGATAATGTTTATGCATTTTTAATTGATATGATTTGGTCCTTATATTTGTGGTAATTAACCTTTTGGTTTCTTAATTCAACTTGTTTGGATTATGTTTCTCTCGCTCTCTCTCTACTTGTTCTCAGTTGCGAAGATCTGGGGGAGCCAGAAATGAAACCCTCCTCTTCTGGGAACTGAGATCGGTAATGGTTGGGCTAGGATCTGAGGGAACTAGATTCAAATCCCGCTGTTCCCATGGAAACCCTCTCAATGACTTCAGCGTACTCTACCTCAAAGGGTTGTTGTGAAAATAATATGGAAGAAGGGAGAAAGATGTCAAAAGCTGATTTGGGTCCCCACTGTGGAGGAAAACTCAGTAGAAATATCTAAATGCTCAATCTATCTCAAACGGATTTTAAGTGTTCCTTGCCAGAAACCCAAAATGCCTTCCTTCTAATTGTATTGATGGCTCTCTCATTTAGAACCAGCATTCACCTGCCTTGATCTAAAATGCAGGATGGCTGGAACGTGTCAATCAACGCTCCTGCAAGCCCATCAGTGGCATCAGAAAGCCAATACAGGCTCATTTAAAACTGTCCTTCTCATCTTTTACCCTTCAAAAATCTACTTTGCACCTGCATGCCCTCAGTGGGGGGTGGGTGGGTGGGAATCTCTTCCAATGTCTTGTGTGATTTTGGTTTCCACCCATAAGATGGCAGGGTAGCAACCTGTTGATAATAGTCATAATAGGCAACTGATGTGGGGGGTGGAGAGCATTGGATCAAAACCAGGGAGATTCGGACTGAAAGCCCTGCTCTATTTATGCTCTCTTTCACTCAATGTAACCTACCTCGCAGGGTTGTTGTGACGGTAAAATTAGAAAGAAAAAGCCCTTCCTGTGCACACTTTGTAGGGCAAAGATGGGCTTCGACTTAAAGATGTTCCTGGGATGGGGATTTGTCGTTTTCCTGCTTCTGGCAAGTTCATCCTCGTCTGGAGCTGAGGCTTCCAGCCACTGCTATGGAATACCAGGCCTACCCGGTGTGCCAGGTGCTTCTGGAAAAGATGGCAGAGATGGCCAGAAAGGAGCCAAGGGAGAACCAGGTAACCAGTCTCTTGGAAGCCTCAGCCTGCCCACTTTGGTTGGCATGAGGAAAGTGTGGTCTTCTCTTTGCTGTCTTTGATTATACAGAGGGCTCAACGGATAGCTTTTTGCTATCAGCACCCGATGGCTCAGATCAAGAGTTCCCAATGTGCCCATGGGAGCCATGGCCCCCTCAAAAACTTTTTCTGGTGCCCATCAAAGGTTTTAGAATGTGGGTGGGACCAGGTAGGGCTCTTGCCCAGCAAGGCATCTGATTGGTCATTGGAGATTTGACTGGCTCTGTTGCTTTGACATCGTCTGCCAGCTCAGCACAAGGATCTTCACTGTGTGACTGAAGGTAAGCTGTGGCAGCCATTTTGTGGCTGACTCTGCATCCTGAGGCAGCCATTTTGTGGCAACCATTTTGTGACCATGCCCATCACTGCTACAGTATGATAAGAACATAAGAGAAGCCATGTTGGATCAGGCCAATGGCCCATCCAGTCCAACACTCTGTATCACACAGTGGCCAATACACACACACACACAGTGGCTAAAAGGGTGATTAACATGTGGAATTCACTGCCACAGGAGGTGATGGCAGCTACAAGCATAGCCAGCTTTAAGAGGGGATTGGATAAAAATATGGAGCAGAGTCCATCAGTGGCTATTAGCCACTGTGTTTGTGTGTGTGTGTGTGTGTGTGTGTGTATGTTTTGGCTACTGTGTGATACAGAGTGTTGGACTGGATGGACCATTGGCCTGATTCAACATGGCTTCCCTTACGTTCTTATCACACTGTAGCAGACTTCCAAAATTGTCTGCAGGCTCAAAAAAGTTGGATACCTCTGGATCAGAAACTTACTATGAAGCTGAACTAAGTCAGGATGTTGATCCTGTGGTCTATTCTGACTGGCAATAACTCTTCAGGGTCTCAGACATAGAAAGACCCTTCCCAGCACTAGCTGCCGGAGGCTGACTGATACCTGGGACCTTCTGTATGCTAAGCAAGAGCTCTACCCTGCCCCCATAAACATGAAACATCTATATGAACATATGAAGCTGCCTTATACAAAGTCAGAGCAGTCTGACTTTGGACTGGCATTGGGTCTCTGGGGTTTGAGGCACCAAAAGGGCTTTCCCACCACCCAAGGTTTCTTTTTTTACTGAGACTGAAAGATGTGGCCCATCTCTGAGGCATCTGAAGCTGCCCTTATGCTAAAGGCAGGCCGCTGGTCCGCCTAGGGTTGCCAATCCCCAGCTGGGGGCAGGGGATCTCCCAGTTTGGAGGCCCTCCCCCTGCTTCAGGGTCATCAGAAAGTGGGTGGGGAGGAAATGTCTGCTGGGCACTTCATCATTCCCTATGCAGACCAATTCCCATAGGGTATAGTGGAGAATTGATCCATGGGTATCTGGGGCTCTGGGGAGGCTGTTTGTTTTTAGATAGAGGCACCAAATTTTCAGCATAGCATCTGATGCTTCTCCTTAAAATACCCTCCAAGTTTCAAAAGGAATGGACCAGGGGGTCCAGTTCTGTGAGTCCCAAAAGAAAGTGTCCCTATCCTTCATTATTTCCAATTGAGAGAAGGCATTAAAAAGGTGTGGTCCCTTTAAATGTGATGGCCAGAACTCCCTTTGGAGTTCAGTTATGCTTGACACAACTTTGCTCCTGGCTCCACCCCTGAAGTCTCCTGGCTCCACCTCCAAAGTCCCCAGATATTTCTTGAATTGGACTTGGCAACCCTAGGTCCACCTCACCTGCTCATGCAGCACAAGTTCTTTCTCATCATCTGCCATCTGAGATTCTGTAACCAGAAATGCTGGGCACTGAACCAGGATCTCTTCTGTATGTAAAGTGCATAGGGTTGTCAATCCCCAGGTGGGAGCAGGGGATCCCCTGGTTTGGAGGCCCTCCCCCCGCTTCAGGGTCATCAGAAAGCGGGGGGAGGGGAGGGAAATGTCTGCTGGGAACTCTATTATTTCCTTTGAATACTTATTCCCATAGGAAATAATGGATAATTGATCCACGGGTATCTGAGGCTCGGGGGGGGGGGGCTGGTTTTTGAGATAGAGACACCAAATTTTCAGTACAGCATCTAGTGCCTCTTCCCAAAATATCCCCCACGTTTCAAAACGATTGGACCAGGGGGTCCAATTCTATGAGCCCCAAAAGAAGGTGCCCCTATCCTTCATTATTTCCTAAGGAAGGAAGGCATTGAAAAGGTGTGCTGTCCCTTTAAATGTGATAGCCAGAACTCCCTTTGGAGTTCAATTATGCTTGTCATAGCCTTGATCTTGGCTCCACCCCTAATGTCTCCTGGCTCCACCCCCAAAGTCCCCAGATATTTCTTAAATTGGACTTGGCAACCCTAAAAGTGCATGAGCTACCACTCCACCAATGCCTCTTCCAAAGAGGATTAATGCTTGTTCCACTCTAGAATCCCAGTTCAGCAAGGAGGATATCTAAAATAAATTCCCGAACTGGGGCACGTTATGAGTTATTTACTGCAGTTTTCAGTCCCTTCTGTCCACACGTGACGTCATCTCCCCCCTTATATTGCCAGAGGCCCTATGCAGGCATTGATCTAACATATTCACAGGGAAGTAATTGTCTTTCTCATTTTCACTGCCAAAATGCAAACTGAGGGACTTAGAGAAACAAACTTACACCTGCCATTAATATTTGGTGTGATGCAGGTAATTTTAACAGCTAGCAAATGAAAGCTGCACACAATTCCCCTTATGAGTTCTTTTTTGCTGTTGTTTGTTGGCTCTGAAAGGAAATCTGGCTCGTGTCCTGACAGATATGGTAAAATACTGTAACTCTGTGATAGTTTAAGTGGGCAGCTGCAATCTGAGATCATTTAACTGGAAATGCTGGGAACACAAGCGGGATCTTTTCTGTAGGCAAGTAGAACAGCTACATGTGAGTCCAGAAGCACTTTAGGGACCAACTAGATTTCCTGGGCAGGAGCTTTCAAGAATCAAAGCTCTTTTCTTCGGATGCTGGCAGTCTCCAAGCAGCAGCTGAACCAACACTTGTCAGGGATGCCCTAGGCTGATCCTGCATTGGGCAGGGGATTGGACTAGATGACCTGCATGAGCCTTTCCAATCAGGGCCGGCTCGCCCATTAGGCAAACCAGGCGGTTGCCTAGGGCGCTGGGAGGGGGAGGCCGAATTGGGCCCAAGACAAATGCCTAAATTTACCTCTCTCCCCCCCCCCCCTGTCGCCACAATCACCAGTTCCCTCCTTTCCCTTCTGACGTGCTCTGCCCCCCCTCCCAATCAGAGGAGCACACCACAACGAGACTGGGCCCTGCCAGATTCAAGGCAGCCAGCATCTGAGTGTACTTTGCAGAGAGAGCTGGAGGAGGCTTCGCTCCCCCATCACTTCCGGTTCTGGAAAGGAGAGGGGAGAAGCCTCCTCCAGCGCTCTCTTCAAAGAACGCTCAGATGCCAGCTGCCTGGAAGCCAGTAGGGTTTAGCCACGTCGCAGCATGCTCCTCTGATCAAGGGGGGGGGGGGGGGAGGATGGAGCACAGCGCTGCAGAGGGAGGCGGTGGCAGCAGGGGGGCAGCGGCACGGGGGGTGGCAGGCAGGGAGCCTGCCTGGGGCGCCATGTGCCCTAGGGCCGGCACTGCTTCCAGCTATGGGATTCTATGATTCTATCCTTATTTATCCGATGAAGGAAGCTTTGAGCCTTGAAAGCTGATACCCCCAGAATTTTGTTGGTTTCTGACTGGATTCACACCTAACCAGTTCTGGTTCTCACAAAATTCTCTAGCCCCACCTGCCTCACAACGTGCCTGTTGCAGGAATGTGATCGTAAGCTGCTTTGAGACTCCTGAAAGTAGACAAAAGTGGGGTATAAAACCTACTCTTCTTCTTCTGTGTCTGTTCTTGATCTTGACCCATGCTTCCTTGAACCCTTGCAGGCAAACCAGCTGTTCGTGGAAGCCAAGGTCCCCAGGGAGAGCCGGGAGAGCCCGGTCTGCCAGGGATACCTGGGAAAAATGGGCCCAGAGGTCCCCCAGGTGAGCCTGGGGA
This sequence comes from Heteronotia binoei, assembly GCF_032191835.1. Taxonomy (NCBI): domain Eukaryota; kingdom Metazoa; phylum Chordata; class Lepidosauria; order Squamata; family Gekkonidae; genus Heteronotia; species Heteronotia binoei. The sequence continues at coordinate 16,162,646 of NC_083240.1, forward strand.
TCCTGGCCCCAAGGGGGTGATGGGCGAACCAGGGGAGACCGGCAACTACAAGCGGAACCATCAGTCAGCCTTCACGGTGATGCGCCAAACGAGCCAGTACCCCGAGAAGAATACCCCCGTGATCTTTAACAAAGCCATCACCAACACCAACCGAGACTACGACACCAGCACCGGCAAGTTCACCTGCCGCATCTCCGGCCTCTACTATTTCACCTTCCACACCTCTCACACGGCCAACCTCTGTGTGAACATGTACCTCAACAGGGAGAAGGTGGCCAGCTTCTGCGACCACATGGCCAACACCAAGCAAGTCAGTTCCGGCGGCGTCCTCCTGCAGATGCTGGAGGGACACCAGGTGTGGTTGGCTGTCAACGACTACAATGGCATGGTGGGCATTGCTGGGTCCGATAGCGTCTTCTCGGGCTTTTTGCTCTTCCCAGACTAGGTGCTCAGTGAACAACTGGGCATCCTTGCTGTCCACGCATCCAAGCCCCTTGCGTATCTAACCCCCTCCTCCATTTCCACAAAAGGTTTCTAGCGGTTGTAAACGTTATCATTAAAACTGGTTTTGCTTTACAGTGGCTTTTGTTTCTGTCCTGATGTTGTGAGATGACGGAAGCTAAGCAAGTTTGGCCTTGGTTAGCACTTGGATGGGAGACCACCATGGAAGTCCAGAGTGGCTATGCAGAGGCTGGCAATGGCCAAGCGCCTCTGTTTATCTGTTGCCTTGGAAATCCTATGGGGTCACCTGAAACCACCTTTTACTTGACATCGCTTTCCATGACCATAAAGAGAGTAGATCCAGGTGGGTGGCCATGTTGGTTTAAAGCAACATAATAAGGTTAGAGTCTGGAGTCTTGAGACCCTGGAGAGCCGCTGCCAGTCTGAGTAGATAATACTGACTTTGATGGACTGAGGGTCTGATTCAGTATAAGGCAGCTTCATATGTTCATATGAGTCCAGTGGCATCTTTAAGACCGTCTTTTGGCCAATCTTTGCCAAGTCTTTGCTAATCTCCAGGTGGGGCCTAGAGATTTCCTAGAATTACAAGTGATCCCCAGACTACCAAGGTTACTTCCCCTGGAGAAAATGACTGGTTTGGAGGGTGGACTCTATGGCATTGTATCCAGCTTTACCCTCAAACCTGATGGACGGCGGCTCAGTGGTAGAGCATCTGCTTGGTAAGCAGAAGTTCCCAGGTTCAATCCCCGGCATCTCCAACTAAAAAGGGTGCAGGCAAGTAGGCATGAAAAATCTCAGCTTGAGACGGCAGCTTCATATGTTCAAAGTTCTATTCAAGGTGTGAGCTTTTGTGTGCAGGCACACTTCTTCAAATATAAGACCACCTCACCAAGAATATTGTGGTTTTGGGCACCGCAATTTAATAAGGATAAAGACAAGCTGGAACATGTCCAGAGGAGGGCAACAAAGATGTTGAGGGGTCCGGAGACCAAGTCCTATGAGGAAAGGTTGAGGGAGCTGGGTATGTTTAGCCTAGAGAGGAGATGACTGAGAGGCTGTCATATACAGGATGACATATGACATATACAGGACTTAAGAACATAAGAGAAGCCATGTTGGATCAGGCCAATGGCCCATACAGTCCAACACTCTGTGTCACACAGTGATCAAAAAAACACCCCCAAATGCCATCAGAAGGTTCACAAGTGGGTCTAGAAGCCCTTCCACTTTGCCCCACCCCCAGCACCAAGAATACAGAGCATCACTGCCCCAGATAGTTCCAATAATATGCTGTGGTTAATAGCCACTGATGGACCTCTGCTCCATATTTTAATCCAATCCCCTCTTGAAGCTGTCTATGCTTGTAGCTGCCGCCACCTCCTGTGGCAGTGAATTCCACATGTTAATCACCCTTTGGGTGAAGAAGTACTTCCTTTTATCCGTTCTAACCCGACTGCTCAGCAATTTCATTGAATGCCCACAAGCTCTTGTATTGTGAGAAAGGGAGAAAAGGACTTCTTTCTCTACTTTCTTCATCCCATGCATAATCTTGTAAACCTCTATCATGTCACCCCGCAGTCGACGTTTCTCCAGGTTAAAGAGCCCCAAGTGTTTTAATCTTTCTTCATAGGGAAAGTGTTCCAAACCTTTAATCATTCTAGTCGTCCTTTTCTAGACTTTTTCCAGTGCTATAATATCCTTTTTGAGGTGTGGTGACCAAAATTGTACACAGTATTCCAAATGAGACCGCACCATTGATTTTTACAGGGGCATTATGATACTTGATGATTTGTTTTCAATTCCCTTCCTAATAATTCCTAGTATGGTGTTGGTCTTTTTTATTGCAACCGCACACTGTCTTGACATTTTCAGTGAGTTATCTACCATGACCCCAAGATCTCTCTCTTGGTCAATCTCTGCCAGTTCACACCCCATCAAATTGTATTTGTAGCTGGGATTTTTGGCCCCAATGTGCATTACTTTGCACTTGGCCACATTGAACCTCATCTGCCACATTGACGCCCACTCACCCAGCCTCAACAGATCCCTTGGAGTGCCTCACAATCCTTTCTGGTTCTCACCACCCTGAACAATTTAGTGTCATCTGCAAACTTGGCCACTTCACTGCTTACTCCCGACTCCAAATCATTAATGAACAAGTTAAAGAGCATGGGACCCAGTACTGAGCCTTGCGGCACTCCACTGCTTACCGTCCTCCACTGCGAAGGCTGCCCATTTATACTCACTCCCTGATTCCTATTAATTAGCCAGTTTTTGATCCACAAGAGGACCTGTCCTTTTACTCCATGACTCTCAAGCTTACTAAGGAGCCTTTGATGAGGAATTTTATCAAAAGCTTTCTGGAAGTCAAGGTAAACAACATCTATTGGGTCTCCTTTGTCCACATGTTTGTTCACCCCCTCAAAGAACTGTAACAGGTTAGTGAGGCAAGATCTTCCCTTATAGAACCCATGCTTAGTCTTCCTCAATAACTCGTGTTCATCAATGTGCCTACTCATTCTGCTCTTGATAATGGTTTCTACCAACTTTCCTGGTATTGAAGTCAGACTGACTGGCCTGTAGTTTCCAGATCTCCTCTGGAACCCTTTTTAAAGATGGGGGTGACTTGAAGGGCTGTCATATACAGGATGGTGCAGAGTTGTTTTCTGTTGCCACAAAAGGTCAGACCAGAACCAACAAGTTGAAATTAAATCAAAAGAGTTTCCAACCAAACACTAGGAAGAACTTCCTGACAAAGCAGTTCCTCAGTGGAACAGGCTTCCTCAGGAGGTGGTGGGCTCTCCCATTGGCTGGTGTCCTATTCCTCTCCCCTTCTGATTCAATGCTGATTCTGTGAACTTAGGCAGTTCTTAAGGAAGGCAGGGAGAGGTACTTGCATGGTGCAGAGAGTTGGACCAGATGACCCTGGAGGTCCCTTCCAGTTCTATGATTCCACAATGAAATGGAAGAAAAACATTCACACTTGAGAGGAAATGAATGGGGCATCACAAAGAAATTTACAATTAGAAAGGATTCTCTTACATATTTATCTCCCATCTTGGCATATTTATTGCTTCAACTGTTATTCCCCCTTAATTAAATCCACACAACTGTTGACCCTATATACTTAACCTGTCATTCCTGTTTTGTCTCTGCATATCTTAAAATATCTCCATACAGAGACTAGTTCTTCTTCATGGAGGTTTCTAAGTGAACCCCTTAGCTTTAGGGTTGCCAGTCCCCCTCCCCTCCCCCGGCCACCAGCAGGGAATGAAAGGATAGAGTTGCCAGATCAAGATTGGGAGACTCCTGGGATTTGGGGCTGGAGTCTGGGGAGGGCAGGGACCTTCCCAGGGTACACTGCCAGAGAGTCTGTCCTCCAAAGTATTCATATTTTTTCCCATCTAGAATGATCTCTGTAGTCTGGACAGCTTTCAGTTGAGGACAGCAACCATCTTGGCTGGCACCCTCCTCTGTCATTTACATCTACCTCACCCTGCCTGTGGCAAGGATAAGATTCTTCTTCTTCTTCTGTAATTCCAGAGGATCCCCAGGTCCTACCTGGAGACTGGCATCCCTACAAAAGAACTGCTGTTCTCCCTTGTGAGGGTTGCATCGTTGCAGCCTGAACCAATTTTGGAACGGACCCAACAGGGAGCAGCCCCTCACCCACTAACAAGAGATCCCACAGATGGTGCAATCTAGGTCTGCTGAGGTAGTGCAGAGGTGATCAGACTCCCCTCAAGGTTGCCAATCTCCAGGTGGTGCCTAGAGATTCCCCAAAATTACAAGTGATCCCCAGACAATCAAGGTCAATTCCCCTGGAGAAAATGGCTGGTTTGGAGGGTGGATTCTATGGCATTGTGTCCCACTGAGGTCCCTCCTCTCTGCCAGCTTCACCCCCAAACCTAAATTTTCCCAACCCAGAGCTGGTAACCTTATATGATGCCACTATCATTCTTACCCAAATACTTAAATCCTACCACTGCGGATATCTCATACCCATCAAGAGTGTTTTTATTCCACCTTTCCTCCAGGGAGTTCAGATCATGTTTCATCTTTCCCTCATTTTCCCCTCACAACAACCCCATGAGGTAGGTCAGGCTGAACGAAAGTGACCATCCAAAAATCACCCAGTGAGCTTCATGGTTGATGAGGAGGGATTTGAAAGGACATCTTCCAGATTTTAATCCAACACACCGCCACTTCACCACACTGGATCTCACGGCACCTTTCTAGCAGCTAATGTTTAAGAAGTGGGGGAAAATAAAAACACACGTAACCTGGAAGCATTTTAACAGAAGCTGGAAGGGGAAATAAACAGCCCTTTGAATTTTGTGAGAAAACAGCTGTATGATTTGAAGTTCTTAGCCTATAGCCATGTATATGGAGAAGGAATGTTAGATTTGGGTTCTGGAAGTATCTCCCCCAATAGCATCTTCCTTATATCACCCTTTTCATCCATTTTTAACTTTACCTTTCCCCCAAGGAACTCTAAGCATCATACACAGTGCTCCCTCACCACAACAATCTTGTGAGGTAGGTTGGACTGAGAGAAGGCAACTGGCTCAAGATCACCCACAGAACTTCAGGGCAAGCTGGAGATTTGAACTGGGCCCCCTCTAGATCCTAAACTGACACTCTGAGCCTGGGGAGGGAGGGAGAGGTGGAAAGAAAGCAACTTTAAATGCATTCTCCAAGCTGCCAGCTGCCGTGGCTTGGAGAAGTGATTTAAAGAGACAGATGCCTTCTCTGAGCCAGCAAATGGGATGGTGGGGGCTTGGAGAGCCACACAATATGTGTGAAAGAGCCATATGTGGCTTCCAGGCCACAGTTTGGCCACCCCTGCCATAGATTATATCATCCAAAGCAGCTGTTTTCTAACCTTTGTAGTCTGAAGATAACTTGTCATTCCAGGAGATCTCCAGACCCCACCTGGAGGCTGGCATGCCGAGATGAAGGCATGTGGGCCCTTGCTTTGAGGTCACAGTGGTACTGCCTGGAACAGAAGGAGCAGAATTAGCTCTGAGGTCCAGTCCAACAGTGGGCTGCCCTTAGCTGCTTCCGTAATTGGCCCCAACCACAAGCCACTGGGGGCTCAGCCTCGCTTGGAACACTCCTGACCGCAAGACCAGGTTCCCTATAATGACTGCAAAAGCTGCAGAAAGCATCCCCTGAAATATCGCAGGGAGGGTTCAGCACTTCCCTACAGATGTGAAAGTGCTGCCACTGCAGATGTGAAAGTGCTGCCATAGCATGCAGGGAAGAGGAAAATAAACACGGAGAAAAAGAGGAACCACCAATTTCTGTTTTGCAACAAACAACGGACTGGGGGGGGAGGCAATGCTTGATTCCTGGATGTGTGTGTGTGTGAATGTGTAGAGGGCGCTCCTTTCCCCTCTCTGCTGGGGGGAAGTGTCTTCAGTCCGGGCCAAAGGCTCATCCAGCTTTGCTGTCTTGGTGGTGTTTGGGGAGGCTGCGAGGTAAGGTTGATTCCTTTTGTTTTCTAGACAAGTTGGGGTGAAGGAGGGAACTGGCACTAGCCAATGCACCTTGGACATCAAAAGCAGGCCTCCATTGGCTGAGAAAGCAAAATGATCAAGGACTTAGAACCCCTTTCCTTTGAGAAAAGGCTAAAGAGTTTGGGGCCTTTGGGGTTAGAGGTGGGAGCATCATATTTATAATCTCTTGCATGACGTATTCCAATGGCGAGAGGAGGCTTGCCCACCACCTCCTCTAACACTAGGCCACTTGGTGAAATTCAAGAGCCTTGTGGCACCTTAGAAAGGGACTAAACAATTTATTCCAGCATAAACCTATTTTGTGAGATGCAAAACTGTCAGGGGACCGAAGTCGGGATAGACAAAAGAATACTCTTTTGCACTCAGAGAACTGATAATGTGTGGAACGTGCTGCCAATAAGATGTGGTGATTCCACCCCTGCCCCAGACCTTTTGAGAAACAAATGGAAGAAAGGCCCACCAATGGCCATTTACTGTGATGGCTCAATGGAGCCTCCATCCCCAGTCTGCCTCTAGATTCCAGTTGCTTGGGGGACAAGTGCCGGGAGGCGGCTGTTTCCTTCACATCCTCTTTGTGGACTTTCTGGACATGACATGCAGGGTTGGGTGGCCCTCCAGCTCGGCTCTGTGAGGTTTATCTTTTGCAAAACCAGATTATCTTTCCACTAACATCATCAAGAGATCCAGTCACTCCACAGCAGCCCAAAGGAGCCTCTGAATCAGTACCTACAAGAGAAAGGGATTGATGTGTAGGGCTGGTAGGGTTGCCAAGTCCAATTCAAGAAATATCTGGGGACTTTGGGGATGGAGCCAGGAGACTCTGGGGGTGGAGCCCGGAGACTTTGGGGGTGGAGCCAGGAGCAAGGGTGTGGCAAGCCTAACTGAACTCCAAAGGGAGTTCTGGCCGTTACATTTAAAGGGGCCACACACCTTTTAAATGCCTTCCCTTCATTGGAAATAATAGAGGATAGGGGCACCTTCTTTGGGAACTCACAGAATTGGACCTCCTGGTTCAATCTTTTTGAAACCTGGAGGGACTTTTGAGGAGAGGCAGTGGATGCTATGCTGCAAATTTGGTGCCTCTACCTCAAAACACAGCCCCCCAGAACTCCAAGTACCTGTGGACCTATTCTCCATTATACCCTATGGGAATAGGTCTCCATAGGGAATAATGGAGTCCCAGCAGACATTTCCCTCCCCCCTTTCTGAAGACCTTGAAGAGGAGGGAGGGCCTCCAAACCGGGGGATTGGCAACGCTTAGGGCCTTCCCCTAAAGCACTTTGCTGTGCTGTACTGATAGGAAGGCGATGTGGCTCTATGGTAGAGCATTTGCTTGGCGTGCAGAAGGTCCCAGGTTCAATCCCCAGCATCGACATTTAAAAGGACCAGGAAGCAGGTGATGGGAAAGACCTCTGCCTGAGACCTTGGAGATCTGTGGCCAGTCTAAGTTGGCAACACTGATCTTGATGGACCACTGGTCTGATTCAGTAGAAAGCAGCTTCATGCGTTTAGGCGCAAAATTCCTTTACTGTGGGGCCATGGCTCAGTGGTAGAACATCTGCTTGGCATGCAGAAAGTCCCAGGCTCAATCCTCGATATCTCCAGTTAAAAGCACCAGGCAGTAGGCCCTGGAAAGCTGCTGCCAGTCTGAGCCTGGTAGCCCTCATGACGCTCATTCATTGTGCAGTAGGTCTTCTACTAGAAAGATTGGGGTGGTTGCACTGGGGGCAGTATCAATGCGAAGGCTTTCAATAACAGTCTACTGCTCCTGAACATGGAAGCGCCATTTGTCCACCAGAGCCAACAGCCATTGATGGACCTCTCCACCATCACTGCCCTGAAAACCAGGGGTGGAATTCTAGCAGGAGCTCCTTTGCGTGTTAGGCCACACACCCCTGATGTAGCCAATCCTCCAAGAGCTTACAAGGCTCTTTCTTGTAAGTTCTTGGAGGATTGGCTAAATTAGAGGGGTGTGGCCTAACATGCAAAGGAGCTCCTGCCAGAACTCCACCCCTGCTGAGAACATACAATCCAACTCTATAAGGTTGCCAACTATGGCTTTGGAAAGGGCGCCTGCGAAGGTCAGAGTTTGGGAAGAGGAGGGAGTTCTACAAGGATGTGATTCCACAAAGTCCACCTTCTGAAGCTGCGATTTTCTCCAGGGCACCTGATCATTGTGGTTTGGAGATCCATTGGAGGACTCCATGCCCCTCCTTGAGATCAGTAGCCCTCCCAGGGCCTGCCCTGATGTTTTTCAGTCTCTTCCTGTCATAGATCACAGGTTGCTAACTCCAGGTTGGCTGGGGAATTCCTGGAGGTTTTGAGGGTGGAGCCAGGAAAAGGTGGGGTTTGGGGAAAGAGCTCAGCAGCAACGTGATGCCATTGAGGCCACCACCCTCCAGTGCAGCTGTTTTCTTCAGGGAAACTGATCTCTGGAGATCCGTTGTGATAACAGGAGATCTCCAGGCCTCACCTGGGGGTTAGCAAGTCTATACAATCAACAATCACCACCCCCACCACCAAGACCACTAATGGATGCTTAAGATCAGGACTCTTTTTGTAGCAGGAGTTCCTCTGCATATTAGGTCACGCCCCCTGATGTAGCCAATTGTCCTGGAGCTTACAGTAGGCGCTGTACTAAGAGCCCTGTAAGCTCTTGGAGGATTGGCCACATCAGGAGAGCGTGGCCTGATATGCAAAGGAGCTCCTGCTACAAAAAAAAGCCCTGCTTGAGATCATTGAACGCCATCCTAAATCTGTATCGAAATTAGCACCAAATTATTGTAAACCGTTTAATGCTTTTAACGGAAATGTTTTTATTGCAAGCTACGTATGTGTTGTGAGCCACCCGGAGCCTGCTTCAGCGGGGAGGGCGGGATATAAATCCAATCCAATGAATAAATACATCTCATTTTCCCATCTTTTGGAGGTAGCTTGTTCATGCTGTGCTAATGCCAATTGTGAGACATAAGAACATAAGAGAAGCCATGTTGGATCAGGCCAATGGCCCATCCAGTCTAACACTCTGTGTCACACAGTGGCCAATATATGTGTGTGCATAGACACACACACACACACACACACACACACACACACATATATATATATATATATATATATATATATATATATATATATATATATATATATATATAGACACACACATATATACATACTGTGGCTAATAGTCACTGATGGACCTCTGCTCCATCTGTTATTCTCCAGGGCTTGCTCAACTCCCTGGACTGCAGCATGAAATTTCGGAAAGGGATGCGTCTGGGCTCAAATGCATGGGCATGTTATCACGTGTTGTGTGGTGCAGGGACTGCACATGCTTTGGCGGGTGAAATGCATTTTGGGCGGCTGGTGACAGATTTGGCCTTTCCAGCATATCTTCAACCTAAAGAACTGACCCCATTTTAACTCTTTTGAAATAACTCAGAACCAGGCATTGAGGAGTCAAACCCAACGCGAAAACTTAAGGAAAGCTCTTGCTGATTGCCAGAGAGAAAATTCAGGGTCCCATCTGTTGTGGGACTCAGTGCTCAAGGATGCCAGCCTTCAGGGGGGACCTGGAGATCCCCTGGATCTAGAGCTCATTCCATACTACAGAGATCAGTCCCCCTGGAGAAAAGGGATGATTTGATGGGTGGGCTCTGTGGCCTTGTACCCAATTGAGGTCCTTCTTTTCCCCAGGCTCCAACCCAAAGTCTCCACAGGAGTTTCCCAACCTAGATTAGGGTTGCCAAGTCCAATTTAAGAAATATCTGGGGACTTTGGGGGTGGAGCCAGGAGACATTGGGGGTGAAGCCAGGAGCAAGGGTGTGACAAGCATAATCGAACTCCAAAGGAAGGTCTGGCCATCACATTGAAAGGGACCGCACACCTTTTCAATGCCTTCCTTCCATAGGAAATAATGAAGGATGGGGGCACCTTCTTTTGAGGCACATAGAATTGGACCCCCTGGTCCAATCTTTTTGAAACTTGGAGGGTATTTTGGGGAGAGCTACCAGATGCTACGCTGCAAATTTGGGGCCTCTAACTCAAAAAACAGCCCCCCCCAGAGCCCCAGATACCCGCGGATCCATTCTCCATTATTTCCTATGGGAATACATCTCCATAGGGAATAATAGAGTTCCCAGCAGACATTTCCCTCCCCTCCCTCCGCTTTCTGATGACCCTGAAGCGGGGGGGAGGGCCTCCAAACCAGGGGATCCCCTGCCCCCACCTGGGGATTGGCAACCCTAACCTGGATCTGGCAACCCTACCCCCTCCCATCCCTCTCCTGTGGCCAGGAGAGAACTGGCAACTCTATCTCCAGGTGACCTACCCTTCTTCTTCTTCTTCTCTCTCTTTCCCCTTCCAGGATGCTGAGCCTCCAAGGGATGGTGTGCCTGGCACTGATGTGCCTGCCTGCAGCCTGGCTGGCCAGCGCCAGCAGCTGCCAGGGGCCTTCTCTCCTTCCAGGGATCCCTGGTAGGCCGGGGCCCCCAGGTACCAACGGCCAAGATGGAGTCGACGGGCTCAAGGGCGAACGAGGTGAGAAGGGAGTGGGGACACCAGCCACTGGGATTCAGAGGTGAACGAACTGTGACGGCAGAGGTTCCATTGAGCCACCGTGACTCATGCCCATGGGTGGATTTCTCCTCCACGGATGGATCTGACTAATCCAGTTGCCAGTAGGGATGCCAGCCTCCAGGTGGGACTCAGGGATCCCCTGGAATTTATTTATTTATTTGATTTATATCCCGCCCTTCCCGCTGAAGCAGGTTCAGGGCGGCTCACAACATAAACCCTCACAAACGGTTAAATTAATGAGGATTAAAATTACACATTCGCTAATAAAATAAATATACAATAATTAAAACAGTTAAAACAGAATAGAACGGAATATTGAGTTGGTGCTATTCTGGCGGCGACGGCCTTCTTCCACTTCTCTTAAATACCGGTGCGGAGTCAAGTGAATGCCAGCTGGAAGAGGACAGTCTTGCAGGCCCTGCGGAACTGCTCAAGGTTCCGCAAGGCCCTCACTTCATCTGGCAGTTGGTTCCACCAGCAGGGGGCTACAATTGAGAAGGCCCTGTCTCTGGTTGATTTCAATTACAGCCCATCTCCAGACTACAGAGGTCAGTTCCCTGGAGAAAATGGATACTTTGGAGGACGAACTCTACAGCATCGTACCCAGGCCTTGAATTCGGCAGGAGCTCACAGGAGCACAGCTCCTGAATCTTTCTGATGCCCCCACTCCTCCTTCCCACCTACCTTGTCCATTGAGTAGTAGGTGCAGCTGTATAACAATCCCTAGATTAGGAGAGCGGGCAGCCAGCCAGACACCAGGAGCTTTGCCACACCCCTTGCTTTGCTTTGCTACACGCATACTGCCCCTTAAGAGTGCATGCAGAGACAGAGTGTCTGCTTTGCACAGAGTTAGTCCCCAAGGTCTATCAGTGGGATTACCAGTTAAAAGGATCAGACAGGAAGTAATGTCAAAGGATCAGACAGGAAGTGATGTCAAAGAGCCAGTGTGGTGCAGTGGTTAGAGCCTTGGACTAGGGCTTGGGAAGCTCATGTTCAAATCCCCACTCTGCCGTGGAAGCTTGACTGGGTGACCTCAGACCAGTCACAGAACTCTCAGCCTAACCTACTTCACAAGGTTGTTGTGAGGACAAAATAGAGGAAAAGAGAATCGTGTAAGCCACTTGGATCCCTGTTTGGGAGAAAAGTAGGATATACATGAAGTCAATAAATTAAAAAAAAGACCTTGAGCCATGACCCTGGAGAGCAGCTGCCAGTCAGAGTAGACAATATTGACCAGAGGTCTGACTCAACATACAGCAGCCTCATGCATTCATGAGTATTCTCTGTTTCCTTCAATCCCTATTAGCCATGGCCAGGCATACAAGGGAATTATATCCTGTCCCCTCCCAGCATTGAAATGAAAGATTGCCCCCAATGTTACTTTGGCATCTCCTGAGCTTCTAGAGAGATCTCTCATTTATGGTGAGAGTAGACGAGCCAGAAATTCTGTGGTTGGGTCAGGTGTGTCCCTTCTGGTGCAGCCGTGAGCCTCAGCTGATGCCCCCCCCCCCCCAGCCAACCCTTTGCACTGGTTGTGTTGATCATTCAGTCCTTTCCTTCATCTGTTTCCATACTTTTCTATCTTTCTGCTTCTCTTCCTTAGGCCCTCCCGGGATGTCTGATGACGCCAGGGACGTTGGGGAGAAAGGAGACCCCGGAGAGGATGGGCATCCTGGAAAAGTTGGCCCCAAAGGCCCAGGAGGATCCAAAGGTCCGCCTGGCCCACCCGGCCCCCACGGCCCCAAAGGAGAATCCGGGGACTACAAGACCACTCTCAAGTCAGCCTTCTCAGCAGCCAGGGGGCTCACCATGTCACCGCAGCGTAGGCAGCCCGTCCGATTCGACCGTGTCCTCGTCAACGTGAACCGTCACTACGAGAACCGCTACGGCCGCTTCACTTGCGAGATGCCGGGCATCTATTACTTCACCTACCACGTCACTTCCCGGGGCAACCTCTGCGTCCACATCAAGAAAGGACAGGGCAGCCGAGGAGAGAAGGTGGTGGGGTTCTGCGACTACGTTCACAACACGTTCCAAGTCACCACGGGGGGCGTGGTGCTCCGTCTGGCAGCAGGCGAGTCTGTCTGGCTGGAGCCAACCGAGAAGAACTCGCTGATCGGGGGGACGGAAGGAGCCGACAGCATCTTCTCCGGCTTCCTGCTCTTTCCTGACGCCTGAGGGCATCCCAGACCGTGCACGTTTCTTGCTCTCTCTGTAGTTGACCTGGTGTTATCTCCTGGAAGATGTTGGTCAGCTCTAGAACTCAGGGCCTTTGAGCTTCAGCACCTGCCACCTATCCAGGATGCCCCCAACTCTTGTTCATTCCCACCTGCTCCCAACCATCCCGCTTGCCCTGTAGCATCAGGCCTGTCTGCAAAATAAATAAACGTATGCTCTGAAGAACAAATTTGTCCTGGCTTGCATTATTGTCACACCTGGGACCTGGGGAATCATGCACACTTGTTATCTGTTTGACCCTCACAACAATCCTGCAAGGTGGGTTCAGAGAGCCAGTTTGGTGTAGTGGTTAAGTTCACAGACTCTTATCTGGGAGAACCAGGTTTGATTCCCCACTGCTCCACTTGCAGCTGCTGGAATGGCCTTGGGTCAGCCATAGCTCTCTTATCTGGGAGAACCGGGTTTGATTCCCCACTCCTCCACTTGCAGCTGCTGGAATGGCCTTGGGTCAGCCATAGCTCTCTTATCTGGGAGAACCGGGTTTGATTCCCCACTCCTCCACTTGCAGCTGCTGGAATGGCCTTGGGTCAGCCATAGCTCTCTTATCTGGGAGAACCGGGTTTGATTCCCCACTCCTCCACTTGCAGCTGCTGGAATGGCCTTGGGTCAGCCATAGCTGTCTTATCTGGGAAAACCGAGTTTGATTCCCCACTCCTCCACTTGCAGCTGCTGAAATGGCCTTGAGTCAGCCATAGCTCTGGAAGAGGTTGTCCTTGAAAGAGCAGCTGCTGTGAGAGCCCTCTCAGACCCACCCATCTCACAGGGTGTCTGTTGTGGCGGAAGAAGATATAGGAGATTGTAAGCCGCTCTGAGTCTCTGATTCAGAGAGAAGGGCGGAGCATAAATCTGCAGTCTTCTTCAAAACAATATACCTGGTCCGTGTCCACTTAAGGGCTCTTTCACACATGCTGAACAAAGTCTTTCCAATCCATTTCCAATGCACTTTGCAAATGGATTTCCTGTGTGAGGTCTTTTCCGGATGTGTTATTTGTTGCACACCTGTATTGTGTCAGGGTCCCACCCACCCCCACCCCTCCGCCGCCTTTCTAAGTGTGTTTTACTCCCTCTAGTGGTCGCTTCAATATTTAATCACTGGCTTCTTCCTGAGCACTTTAAAAGCGCAGGGAAATAAGCCGGAGGTTCAGAGAAGAACTATCAAGGTGACCACTAGAGGGAGCAAAACACATGCAGAAAAGGGGGGGAGACGAAAGAAGCAGTAAGGGCACGACAGTAATGCAAATGAGACGTGTGGAAAAGTCCTGCGATGACAAAGCTACTTGCAAACAATTAAGTGCATTGAAAGTGTACCAAAAGTGCATTATTCGTTTTGTGGGAGAGGAAGGATTTGAGCTCAGGTCTCCCTGCTGCTTCTCCAACACTGACCACCACACTGCTTTGTCTCCCACTAGAAGTAAGCAGCAAATGGTATTATAAAAGATATTTGCCAGGGCTAGCTCCAGGTCTGAGAAGGCTTTAGGCTCAATACCTTTTGATGTCCCCCACCATCCCTGCCCGTGCATGCCCCATGGTCTCCTGGAGAAGGGAGCAAAGTGAAAGAAGAAGACTGCAGATTTATACTCCGCCCTTCTCTCTGAATCAGAGTATCAGAGCAGCTTACAATCTCCTATATCTTCTCCCCCCACAACAGACATCCTGTGAGGTGGGTGGGGCTGAGAGGACTCTCACAGCAGCTGCCCTTTCAAGGACAACTCCTGCAATAGCTATGGCTAACCCAAGGCCATTCCAGCAGGTGCAGGTGGAGGAGTGGGGAATCAAACCCAGTTCTTCCAGCTAAGAGTCCACTACACCACTACACCTTAACCACTACACCAAACTGGCTCTCCGATTCTTACTTGCTCCTTGAAGCCCGTGAGCACCACTCAAAGGAGTGCAAAGGTGTTTGCTTTTTTTGCAGGCGTGAAAAAGGAGATTGCCCTGCATTGCCTGCAACCTCCGGAGACATCCCAGGATTCACCTCCCATTCCAGGGGGCAGCTGATCTGCTAAGTATCCCTGGGCAGCAGAGGGCCCTCAGCCAAGCCATGGGCTGTAACAAATGCCCTGTCGTGCTTAAATTTGATGCCAGCTGTCATATATTGGAGGTGTTCAAACCTGCGCATTGCCTCTAAAATCTTTTGACAGAGGATGCAATGAATGAGTGAGTGAGTGAGTGAGTGAGTGAGTGAGTGAGTGAGTGAGTGAATGAATGAATGAATGAATGAATGAACGAACGAACGAACTGGCTAACGAAGGAAGGAAAGGTGTACAGGTGTTTTAACTCCCCTGAATTTTCTGGGCAGGATGGGATACACAAGTAAGTGACAGCATCACAGAGAGAGAGTCATAGGCCTGTAAGTCAGAGGGTGGCTTCTGAAATTCCAGGTGTGCTACACTACAGACTCTTGCAGTGGTGTGTGTCCAGGAATTTACTGTGTCAGCTTGTGAAAACAATCCTCCTGCATGACAAAATAAAAATCCATCAGAATCATTGACATTTCATCCCCCCCCCACACACACACACATTTTTGGCTAACCTTACTCTGCACCCTCCGGAACAGGTAAGCAGGGATTGACTGGGAAGTTAAAATAGCCCAGAAATAAACCAAGCAGAATTCCACCCTGCTTATGGTCACCCCAGCATGGGGCTTTCAAGGCAAGTGAGAAGCAGAGATGGGTTGCCACTACCTCATTCTCTGATCTTCCTTGGAGGTCTCCCATCCAGACACCAACACTGATGGAGCAGAGGTCCATCACTGGCTATTAGCCTCAGCGTATTGATGGAACTCCCTGTCTGGGGCACTGATGCTCTGTATTCTTGGTGCTTGGGGGGGGGGAACTGTGGGAGGGCTTCTAGTGTCCTGGCCCCACTGATGGACCTCTTGATGGCACCTGGATATTCTAGCCATTGTGTGACACAGACTGTTGGACCGGATGGGCCATTGGCCTGATCCAACATGGCTTCTCTTATGTTCTCTTACGTTCAACCAGGGCTGACTTGGCTTGGCTTTCGAGATCTGGCTGGAGCAGGCTGTCCCATCCTGCCTTCCTTTCCTCCCTGCGTTGCTACTAGCCCAAACCTCCAGGAGTTCCCCGACCCAGAGTTGGCATCTCTCCTTGAGTGATCCTCTCTTTATACCCTGGATGTCTGAGCTTGTCGTGCTGATACCGTCATAAAGGCAGTGCCCTAGCTTTACTTGGTTTGCACAGGTTTGGTTCAGGGCTCATATGAAGGGACTGTGAGGCACCAGCCACTTGTCTTTCTCAAAAGACTTAGAAAAGAGCAAGAGTCCAGGAGCACTTTAAAGAGTAGTAAAATTCGTGGCAGGGTCTGACCTTTCGTGGGCCACTGCAGTGGCTCATGAAAACTCCTCCCCTAACACAAATTTTGTTAGTCTTTAAGGTGCTGTTGCCTCTTACTCTTTGCTGCTGCTGCAGATAAACACCACTTGATTTATCACAGGAGCTGGGCATGTTTAGCCTGGAGAGGAGGCGGCTGAGAGGTGATTTGATCACCATCTTCAGGTACTTGAAGGCCTGTTTATAGAGGATGGCGTTAAACTGTTTTCTGTGGCCTCAGAAGGTAGGACCAGAACCAATGGGTTGAAATGAAATCAGACGAGCTTCTGGCTCAACATTAGGAAGAACTTCCTGACTGTTAGAGCAGTTCTTCAGTGGAACAGGCTTCCTCAGGAGGTGGTGGGCTCTCCTTCCTTGGAGGCTTTTAAACAGAGGCTAGATGGCCATCTGACAGCAATACAGATCTTGTGAATTTAGGGGGAGGTATTTGTGAGTTTCCTGCATTGTGCAGGGGGTTGGACTAGATGACCCTGGGGGCACCTTCCAACTCTATGGGCGTTTTCGCACTGACCTTCAAGTGGCGCGACCACCCTCTTCACACCGGAGGATCTGCCCGGATTTCGCACAAGAAGCGCCGGCGCACCCAAAAGAGCCAGCTACTTCCGTTGCGAAACCCACTCAAACGTTTTCCTGCTTCTTGGCGGTCTCCGTTTGAGCGGGTTTCGCGACGGAAGTAACCGGCTCTTTTGGGTGCGCCGGCGCTTCTTGTGCGAAATCCGGGCAGATCCTCCAGTGTGAAGAGGGTGGTCGCGCTACTTGAAGGTCAGTGCGAAAACGCCCTGTGATTCCATGAAAAGACTTATTTCTCCTTCGGAAGTAATATTTCCTTAGACCACAAGGAGGCAGCAGATACCCAAATATTGCAGAGTTTACCTGCAACAGGGAGGGGACACAGTTACTTCCTAAGGTTTTCCCACTCAACCATGGGAAAGGAAAAACGTTTCTGGATAGGGTTGCTAACCCTGGGTTGAGAAATTCCGAAGGAAGGATGGGGTTTGGGGTGGGGGGAGCTCAGTGGACTATAATGCCATAAAGTCCAGGGGGATTGATCCATAGCCTAGTTATAATCCCTGGAGATCTCTAGGTCCCACTTGGAGGTTGGCATCCTCATGCATCTTGAAGAGGAGCATCACCATAGCCATGAGAGCCCTCGCCCTGCAATGAAATTCTAGGCCTCTTCCCCAGATTTTCTATGTAAGTTTCTATGTATATTCAAGAAGATAGAAAGGCAATTATGCCAGTGGTCCTTTATTTATTCGAAAGGTTTACAGTCTACTTTCTAAAAGAAGAATCCTTTCCAAAGCAGCTCACAAAAGCTGTGAATGCCAGTCAAACAATGAGTCTGGAAATAAAAGCCAGTTGGATTAGAACATCTCCCCGCCCCCCAAAATCAGCACAGCGTAACCAGGAATTAAAGCAGCAATAAAAAGAGAGAGAGGGGAGAAAATAGGCAGTGTACAAACAATGGCAGACAAACAAACTAATGTTACCAATTTCATTCCTCTGCGTGTTTGTCTCTATTTTTATCAACGGTTCTCTGCTTATACGGCGGGCAGTGTTTACACGTAGGGCACTACTGCTGATTTCTTGATAGCCGCTAGTGCTAAAAATGGCCTGCATTTTGGAGGGGTGGGGATAGGGCAAGGAAACAGGACAGCATGTGAAAATGAGGGATCGCGGGTTCGAGACATGCAAGGGAGGATCAAAATCTAATTTTGAGGAGGGGGGGTGTTTTGCAGGTCAAAGCAGCAGGGATGAGAAATTCAAGGTCAGCCCTCAGACCAGCAGAGCTCAAACAGAGGAAACGTGACAGCCGTTCAGCAAGGAGAAGAACAGTGTAGGGCAGGTAGGAGATCTGGAGATGCAGCAGTGTTGAACAGCCAGCCCATCCGGAGCTGAGCCATTTGCGTGACGTTAAATGAAACGGTCCGTCGCCTTGTGACCGAGATTAGGCTGGCCGTTAAGACGGTGGCCAAAACAATAACAAAATAAACCAGGCCCAAAACAGGGTCCTGGGGTAGAGCTGCCACCAGACTGAGTACTTTCACACACTGAGGCCCCAGTCAAACCTCAGGGTTTTTTAATCCAAAGCCAGGGAAAGCCAAACCACAGCTATGTGGCCAGGAGTTCCCCAGAACAAAATACGTTTCTTTCTGGTAGTTTAGGCAAGTTCCGAGGCGATTAGATAAGCTTTTGGCATTCAGTTGTTACAACCCACCAAACAAGGAAACGCCTTTTTAAAATAAAAAGGGTTTATTTGAAATAAGCATAAACATTAGGAGCTGTGAACCAAAATAAGAACGTCATAAAATATACTTATCTAAGCATACTAATTGGTTCCAAGGTAGTCAAAGCAACAAAGAAGAAGAAGAAGATATTGGATTTATATCCTGCCCTCCACTCCGAAGAGTCTCAGAGCGGCTTACAATCTCCTTTCCCTTCCTCCCCCACAACAGACACCCTGTGAGGTGGGTGGGGCTAGAGAGGGCTCTCACAGCAGCTGCCCTTTCAAGGCCAACCTCTGCCAGAGCTATGGCTAACCCAAGGCCATTCCAGCAGGTGCAAGTGGAGGAGTGGGGAATCAAACCAAGTTCTCCCAGTTAAGAGTCCGCACACTTAACCACTACACCAAACTGGCTCTCCAAAGTCCATCAATAGTCCATAAGTCAAAAGTCCATCAATAGTCCATAAGTGAAGAGCCCAGCATGGAGCTGGGCTCTTCACTTAGTCAAGTTGTCCCAAAATGAGAGTTAGTTCATTCCAGTTGTCTAATGCTCAGTGTTGCCGGCTCCAGGTTGGGAAACGCCTGGGGATTTTGGGGGTGGAGTCATGGTGTCAATGAAGAGTCACAGTGACCCCAGAGAGTCCCAAGGGCACCAGTTCTTTCCTCTGTGACCAGGGCTGGCCCTAGACTGTCCGGCACCCTGGGCAAGGCTAACTTCTGGCGCCACCCCCACCACTGATAACGTCACCAAGTCACATGTGGGGGTGCAGCCCAGGAGAGCCCCAGGTGAGCGAGGCCTGCTTGGGCTGGCTGGATCTCTAGTCAGCCCAAGCAGGCCTCTCTCACCTGGGATTCTCCTTTCTTGCATCGGTTGCTTTTGGCTGGGAGGGCGCCATATGCTAATGAGTTATGCTAATTAGCTCCGCCACCTACTTTTCTACAAAACAACCCCTGGTGAAAACAACCGCCAAGCTGTGCAAAGGGAAAGGAGATGTCAATGAGTTGCCAGCCTTCAGGTGGGGCATGGAGATCGCTGGCATTACAACTCATCTCCAGACTACGGAGCACAGCTCCCCGGGATCAAACGGCTGCTTGGAAGGGTGGACTCTAGGGCACTGCACCCCACTGATGTCCTCCCCATCCCCAAAACCTGCCCTCCCTGGGCTCTACCCCTCCAATCGCCAGGGATTTTCTGACCTGGAGTTGGCAACCTTACGGTCAAAGTCAAAGGCTTCTCCCAGACTTTCTCCCATAATAGCAAAGTACGGTTCGTTGTGACGTGTCAAACAGGCCTGAACGTGAAGCTGGAGTCTGAGAGGTTAATTCCTGGGCTAACCCTCTCTTGCACACAAACGTGCTGAGCCCTCTTTCTTTATGAAAAGCAGGCTTTGTAGGTCGGAAGCAGGGTGTCCCCCCCTCTCTCTGGGAACACGCAGGACGGTGTTCCAGATATTAAATTACTCATAAAATATTCGCCCCGTCCTCAAGGCCGTTCGGAAGCCCTTTGCCGGCCACTGCCAGCCCTCGACTGCATGTTCCCTCCTGCCCTCAGGCCAACCGTGCCAACCGAAAGCATCATCTTAGAAAGAAAACCGGATTCCAGCCAAAGTCGGCTCCATGTGGCGGCATTCTGGGGAAGGAGGCAAAGGGGGGAGGATTATCCCTCAGCCCCGTCCTTGAGGTCAGCTTCCTTGGGCCTTTCGCCCTTCCAAGTTGGCCCCAGTGGTGTCTTTTTGGGTAACAAGGTCTGCGCCACAGGAGCTGAGGCCTCTTTGAGCCAATGTCTGTCGTCTTGCTCCCCGGCCGCAGCCTTCGCCCACCCGAGTTGACGGAGTGCGCCTGTCAGTCCAGTTGCCATCTGTGACCTAGAATCCGCCATCCCTCTCAGGGCGAGCTGGGGACGGTTGCCGTCCCTGGGTTGAGGTTACCATGGGGACAGCCAGGGAGCAGCACGCCTGGCCTGCCTTCAGCTCCAGGCATCCCTACCCAGAATGCCTTGCTGTCAGCACCAGCTCCTTCTGCTCCGTTTCTCTCAGGGCCTCCCGCCATCATGCAAAGCCTGTCGTCCAAACTGACAGTCTCTTTTGTTTTTTAAATCTCTGAAAGGAGGGGGGCTGGCCCTCACCTCTTCTCCCCGTGGTTCCTGTGCCTTTCTGGATCCACAAATGAGGGGGGGGGATTATAATAACTGGGGAGGGGTAATTTCAAATTAGGTGGTGGCTGGAGATCTCCCGGAATTACAGAGATCAGTTGTCCTGGAGAAAATGGCTGCTTTGGAAGGTGGACTGTATGCTATTACACCCTGTTGAGATTCCTCCCTAAATCCCACCCTCCCCAGGCTCCACCCCCAAAATCTCCAGGTATTTCCCAACTCTGAGCTGACAACCCTAAATCTCAATCTTCTTTTGCTACCACCTGCAATCACTGGTATGATCACAGAATCATAGAGTTGGAACTGGGACCTCCAGGTCATCTAGTCCAACCCCCTGCACAATGCAGAAACTCACAAATACCTCCCCCTAAATTCACAGGCTCTTCATTGCTGTCAGATGGCCATCTAGCCTCTGTTAAAAAATCTCCAAGGAAGGAGAGCCCACCACCTCCCGAGGAAGTCTGTTCCACCGAGGAACAGTTCTGACTGTCAGGAAGTTCTTCCTAATGTTGAGCCGGAAACTCTTCTGATTTAATTTCAACCCATTGGTTCTGGTACGACCTTCTGCGGCCACAGAAAACAATTCCACACCATCCTCTATATGACGGCCCTTCAAGTACTTGAAGATGGTGATCATATCACCTCTCAGTCGCCATGAGATACAAAAAAGTGCTCACTTTACAAAATAAGAATCTGCCATGGAGATTCATCCAGATCAAATCCATTGGCCTGAACTTCCTGGCTGTGGCTCAGTAGAGCATCTGCTTTGCATGCTAAAGGTTCCAGGTTCAAATCCTGAAACCTCCAGTTGGAAAAAAGAAAAAAAGGTCAAGTAGGAGGTGATGTTAAAGACCTGAGACCCTGAAGAGCCTCTGCCAGTCAGAGTAGAAAATACTGGCCCTGAGAGCCCAATGGTCTGGTTCCGTTTACGTGTTAAGGTGAATTCATGTACCTCTGGTTGGAAGAAATGACGTTTGCTTTCCCAGTAAAGTGGGGACCATACTTGGAGAACTGTGTGGCTTAAATCTCACATTTAGCAGCACGTGTTGAAAGTCTCATGAGAATTGTTCGGCACATATACAAAGGAAAACCAAGTGTCCACTGTACACAAGTTGTACGGGCACACAATATAACTTGTGAACAAGTCTAGATAGCTCGTTTATTCACTGTAATTTGCGGACAGGGCTAATACGAGGCGGCTTCGTGTGTTAATCCCCAGTGTGTTGTGTGGTGCTTCGGTCCTGTGTTGTTAAGCTGCCATGAAAATGGGAATTCCCCGTTCTGTGTGTGCTGTTCTCGGCTGTGTTCCACCTGTTCCGGAGTGGTGACAGATCAAAGCTGTATGGCCTGCCACCAGAAGATATCTCTTTGTTCTCCAAAACCCCTCTCTTTAGCCAGCATAGCTATTTTAATTAACTGAGGTGTCAAGCAGGGAAGTGTCTGAAATTTTTCTCCCAATTTCTCCCCAGATCCCCAGGGGTCTGATCTTGTTTCCTAAGTGAAACTGACACATTAGGAATCTTCTCTTCTTCCTTTTTTCACGGTCCAAATTTTGCTCAGATCGGGATGCGTTTGCCAAAACTTTCCTTTCCTAAAGTTCACATGCATCTCTTTGCCCCTCTGTGTGATCCGCACGGACATGTATATTGAGAAAGCTTACATACAACAACATAGGGTTGCCAATCGCCAGTTGGGGGCAGGAGTTCCCCTGGTTTGGAGGTCCTCCCTCCACTTCAGGGTCATCAGAAAGCGGGAAGGGAGGGAAATGTCTGCTGGGCACTCCATTATTCCTTATGGAGACCGATTCCCATAGGGTATAATAGAGAATTGATTTGTGAGTATCTGGGGCTCTGGAGGAGCTGTATTTTGAGGTAGAGGCACCACATTTTCAGCATAGCATCTGGTGCCTCACATCAAAACACCCTCCAAGTTTTAAAAAGATTGGACCAGGGGATCCAATTCTTTGAGCCCCAAAAGAAGGTGCCCCTACCCTTCCTTATTTCCAAATGGAGGGAAGGCATTTAAAAGGCGTGCAGTCCCTTTAAATATGATGGCCAGAACTCTCTTCAGAGTTCAATCATGCTTGTCATACCCTTGCTCCTGGCTCCACCCACAAAGTCCCCAGAAACTTCTTGAGTCAGACCTGGCAACCCTACAACGACACATTATCGATATGCTTGTAGGTGCACACCTGTGTCTGGATTTCTTTCATGTGACATTTCAGCAGTGTGCAGAACTATCAATTAATACCAATAAAGCGCACAAATAAAAATCTGAATGCACTCCCAAGCATGACTGTATTAAGATTTGGGATACTATGTACAGTTCTAGTCACTGTTATCTCCAAAAGGACGCTGCAGAAAAGTACAGAGGAGGGCAACCAAGATGATTAGAGGGTTGGAGCACCTTCCCCATGAGGAAAGGCTGAAGTGTCTGGGACTTTCCTGTTTAGAAAAGAGATGACTAAAGGGGGACACGATAGAGTGTTATAACATTATGCATGGGGCGGAGAGAACTGACAAAAAGAACTTCTCCCTCTTCCCAGATACTCAAACTTAGGGTTTCCATTGCAGCTGGTGGGCAGTAGGGTTCAGGACAGACAAAAGGAAATACTTCTTTACACATGGAGTGATTAAAATGTGGAATTTGCTGCCAGAGCATGTAGTGATAGTAAATACAATTGGAGCCGATGTGAAGATAAGCAATACAAGATAACCACCGGAAGCAATAAAACTTTCACGCAAAGCGTGTAAATATGTGTATTTAGTGAAGTAAAACAAAAACAAAACTAAGGAACACTGAACATTCTTGAATTCCCCCCCCCACAAAGTCTCTCAACAGTCACAAAGAATGATAGCCTCTTCAAATAGGACTTAATGGAGATGTGGGTGAAGTCTTTACATTCTTAGTGTTCCACTCGTGATGGTACAGAGAGACTATAGAACCGTTTTTAGAAGGACTCCTGGCGGTTTCAATAGTTCTTCCTCAGCCTCTTTCTCCCGACGTTACATGGAGCCACAGTTATACTCCTTACAACATGGATCCACACATGCTCTAATTTGCTGCTACCGGCTCTGCATGGATCTGTGGATCCATGTTGTAAGGAGTACAGCTGTGGCTCCGTGTAACATTGGGAAAAAGAGGCTGAGGAAGAACTATTGAAACCGCGAGGAGTCCTTTTAAAACTAAATAAATTAAATAAAATGAAATGAAACTGTGAGGAGTCCTTTTAAAAGCGGTTCCTTATTCTCTCTGTTCCATCATGAGTGGAACACTAAGAATTTAAAGACTTCACCCACATCTTCATTAACTCCTATTTGAAGAGGTTATCATTCTTTGTGACTGTTGAGAGACTTTGTGGGAAAAATTTCAAGAATGTTCAGTGTTCCTTAGTTTTGTTTTTATTTTACTTTACTAAAAACACATATTTCCAGAGGATGTAGTGATGGCTTTAAACAGCTTTAAAAGGGGATTAGATAGATTCGTGAAGGATACATCTATCATTGGCTACTAGCCATGGGGACTGAGGAGAACCTCCACATTCAGAGGTACCAAGGCTTTTTTTTGTAGCAGGAACTCTTTTGCATATTAGGCCACACACACCTGCTGTAGCCAATCCTCCTGGAGCTTACAGTAGGCCCTGTACTAAGAGCCCCGTAAGCTCTTGGAAGATTGGCTGCATCAGGGGTGTGTGGCCTAATATGCAAAGGAGTTCCTGCTACAAAAAAAAAAGCCCTGAGAGGTACTAAGCCTCTGAATCTCAAAGCCAGGAGGCTACATCAGGGGAAGGCTTCAACCTCTATGCCCTGTTGTTGGCTGTCCCAAAGAACTAGCTGGCCACTGTGTGAAACAGGATGCTGAAGCAGATGGACCACCGGTCTGATCCAGAAGGGCTCTTATGTTCTTTTGATTTTCTTTCTTTGTAGGAACATTTCTGAAGTTCAGTTATATGGGAGTTCTCAGCCATAGCTGAGAACCTGATCCCATGAGAAATCCTACCACATTCGAGAAGGCATCTCGGTGCTTTATGCTTCCCCCCCCCCCCCTGAAAGAACCTACAATGCTTTTGACACCTAGGAAGGCAAGTCAGGAAAGGGTTAACTCCCCCGCCCCAATCCCTTTACTTTGAAGCCTCCCATGCTAGAAGCAAAGGCACACATTCTGGTACAAACAATGCACAAAAATGAAACAGGATTAATGAAGTAGAAAACAATCCAAGGAAGAGCAAGATCATCCATACAGTAAACAGTGGGATAGAATCATAGAGTTGGAAGGGGACCTCTTCGTCACCCTCCTCTGGACCTCTTTCAGCTTGTCTATATCCTTCTTAAAATGCGGTGCCCAAAACTGAACACAATACTCCAGGGGAGGCCTTACCAGAGCAGAGAATTCCTGGAGATTTGGGGAGAAGCCTGGGGAGGGTGGAGTTTGGGAGGGGGAGGGCCATAGAGGTGTCTCAGGGCACAGAATCCATCCTCCAAAGCAGCCACGTTCCTGGGCCGGGTGGGGGTTCTCCTGCCCTGGAGGTTCATAACCTGCTGGCCCACATTGGGCCATTGGAGGGATCCTCCCCTGACAATGCCAGCATGATGACTTCACTCAAAAGTGACATCATCACACCGGCGATGTTGCACACCGGCCGCTCTAGGAGCATCTGGGAAAACTCTATGGTTTTCCCAGATGCTCTAGCAATTTGGGAGAAAAACTCTAGTATGGTCGGAGGCTGTGGGGGACTTGGCAACCCTAGATAGAGGATGTCTGGAGACTGTAATTCTGGGAGATCTCCAGGGCTCCCATGGAGGCTGGCAACTTAAAACCTCCCCTCCCAGAAAATAAGGATGCCAGCTTCCAGGTCCGCCCCCCCACCCAGTTTTGGGGGCTTCTTCCTTACCACAGACCAGCTGGCTGGCAAGGGAAAACCTGCCCCTAAACAGGGGCAACGATGTAACTTGGAAATCACATTATTGTGTCAGGGACGTTTTGTAGGGACGCTCTGGTTTGGGAGCAAAACTCTATAGTCTGAGGCCAATTTTACCCTAGAGTTTGCCCCCAAACCAGACCATTCCTATCCCAGAACAGCCCCCATCAGTCCCCCACCGGGTTGATGAGGGGACCTAGCAATCCTACAGAAATAGGGTTGCCAGCTTCCATGTGAGAAAAACGTAGGAGGCTGTGAAAAATTACTGTGCAAACAATAACCACAGCTAGTATAACACAGCTTAATATAAGAATTACACACTCTCCACAAGCATTATATCAGTGCTTGATTGCACTCCGCAATATATTAAGTATTTATGTTCACAGCGTTTAAAGGGAAAGCACCGCAATCAACTTTTTAACAACAATACTTCTGAAGAAAAACATGCAAGGTTTGTTAGGTATAAACAGCAATTACTTCCGTGTGCAACATGAAAGGTTTGCAGTATACTCGACCAATTGAATTAAGTGTAGGCTTAGAAGAATGAATCAAAAGTTGTTCTTCTGTTAATTATTATCCATTTGGACACCAACTGAGAAGGGAGTACTCACTGGAGAAGATCCTGATGCTGGGAAAGACAGAAGGCAAAAGTAGAAGGGGACGGCAAAAGATGAGATGGCTGGGCAGCGTTACTGATATAATTAACATGAATTTGAGCAGACTTTGGAGGATGGTGGAAGACAGGAGGGTCTGGCGTGACTCGGTCCATGGGGTCGCAAAGAGTCAGACTCGACTGTGCGACTGAATGACAAAATAGATTCAATAACGTAGTAACACGCTTCCTAGGTTTCTTGTCTTCATGTGTTTCGAACATCTTCTTCTTTGACTGCATAATTATGTCTCTGGAACCAAGGCTCATAAGCATTATAAGGAAATCAGTTCCAACATTTATACAGGCAAAATGGTTCTTCATGTAAGGCCTGGAGTTCTCCTCAAATTACAACTGATTTGTGTCCAGAGATCAGATTCCCTGGAGAGGCTGGCAGTATCCAAGGACAAAGTCTGGTATACCACAGATCAGGGGTCCCCAACCTCTTCTGAGCCTGCGGGCACCTTCGAGATTCTGACACAGCATGGTGGACGCAGCCACAAAATGGCTGACGCTGGAGGCGTCTGCAGCTTAACGATCACTGCAGCTTAACTTCAGTCACACAGTGATGATCCCTTTGTTGTTGTGGGAGTTGCTGGCATTGCCACATTAAAAAAAAAAAGAAATCTCCAGAGCCAATTAACTTTCCAATGGTCAATTAAAAGCCCTACTGGGGAAAAAGGCCCACCCACTTCCTAAATTTTTTTGACAGGCACCCGGAAAAGTATTGATGCTGGCACCCAGCGGCACTGGTTGGGGACCCTGCCGTAGGTTGTAGGCGAGCCCCCTCCCCCAGTTCCTCCCTTCACAGGCACTGCCCCGGGAACTTCCCAAGCTACAGTTGGCATTGGCAACCCTACCAGAAGTCCGATAAAAGCCCCTTCCCCTGCGCCCTCCTCTCGTGGCCCCTGCAAGGCTGGTATGCCAAGACAGCGGCGGGGGGTGGGGGTGGGGTGGATTCAGGCTTCAGCGCCCATTGAAATGCAACTGAAACCTTTTCATTTCCCACAAGCGGGCTAAGCCGGCCTGCTCCACCGCTCTCCCAGGCCAGCCTCGCTCACTGCCTCTCCTTTCTCAAAGAGGCCTGAGAGAGCCCGTCATGGCGGGGCCCTCGCCTCGGCCGGCCATCCCGGCTCCCTTAAACAAGCTGAACAAACACCGCCTTTATTGAGGCATTCTTTTCTTTTCGAGTGGCAGACGGGGGAGAGCGAGAAAGCGCGGCCACGGCAAGCGTCCCATGGCAGCGGCAGCCGGGGAGAGCTTCACAAAGGCCCGGCGTGATGAAAGGCCCGGAGCAAATCCTCTTAGGGCCTAACTGTACGTGTATTCTTATCACAGCCCATCTGCTGGGAGAGACTCGCAAGGCGAGGGAAGGGGGGAGAGCGCATTTCATTCCCCCCCCCCCCTCGCCTCACCCAGTAAGACAAGCACAGGGCATTCAAGGAATTAAAAAAAAAAATTGGTCTGAACAAGAGAAAAGGGCCCAGGCCACGTCACCCTGCTGATCGTGGGGGTAAATGCGGTTCTCACAGAGGGCAAGGTGGGGTGCTGGGGAACACCATCTTCTGGTGGAAAAGCCCACCATGGTGTGAGTTGCATGAAGGGAGAGGGCAAGGGAGGGAGGGCCAGGACCGAACCACGAGGGGGGTGGGTGTAAATTGCTTTTCGCTGTTCTCCCGAGTGTACAAAGTGAGGGCCTCTTCGCACCTTGAGGCCAGTGCGGTTTGCCTCCAGCAAGATATCTCAGGAAGAAGAAAGCTTCCTCAGCTTAGGCTTGCCAACCTCCAGGTGGTGGCTGGAGATCTCCCGGAATGATCACTAGTCTCCAGGCAACAGAGATCAGTTCCCCGGGTGAAAATGGCTGCTTTGAAACAGTGCCAGATTAAACCTTGTGGAGGCCCCTAGGCAGTCAAAATCTTGGGGGCCTCCTTGCAAATTATCTGAGTCTGAGTGCCCACCCCACCACCCGCAGCCCCTGCTGCAGCCTGAAGGCACCTTCTTAAAAGTCCCTTTTACTAAGCTATGGGGGAGAGGCAGAGAGAGGCAAACTTGGCGACGATGCTGGCAGCAGCCACACCAGGCAAGCTGTTTTCTGTGGCCTCTTTATCGTCTTCACAATTTATCATCCTCTCCATACCACTTAAGTGTGTTGTTTTTATTATAGAAGCAAGCCAGTCCTGAATCTCTTCTCTAACCAGACTCAAAAGCCTTCTGCGCTTTGCAGAGTCTTGATCTCCTGCATTTAGTCACCAGGCTACAAACTTGTGGGGCCAGATCCTGTGAACGAGAGCCCAGGAAAACCCTGCAGCTGGCTCTGACCCCCCACCCCTGCTTAGCCAATTTGGTCTGTGCTAGCCAAGGACCAGGGCCGGTCCTAGACTGTCTGGTACCCTGGGCAAAGCTAACTTCTGATGCCCCCCCCCTGCACTGAGAACAACACTGAGTCACATCACAGGGGTGTGTGCCCAATTTGGTACCCCCAGAAGGCCAGCACCCTAGGCAATTGCCTAGTTTGCCTCGTGGCAGGGCCGGCCCTGCTGAGGGCTCATTGTGGTTCTCTCTCGCTAGGCAGGATGCGCCCCATGTCTTATCAGGAAGCAATCGAGGAATTCTGAGGCAACCCTGCAAAGTGTGTGAGTTCCTGCCTCTCTGTTAAATCGCAGCATTAGATAAGCAAACATTGTGGTAATGAAAGCCAGGCAGGGAGCAGACGGAGCCAAGTGGGAACTGGCCGCTTAACAGACAGAAATCAGAGAATTGGAGGAGCAGCAGTTCTGCTGGAATCCAGAGGGGATGCCAAGGGAAGGCGGCGTAGAGGGAATAGCTGCTTTAACCCCTCAACGGCATGGAACAACCCCTGCGCCGTGAGGCTGGCTGACCCCTTCCTTGTGCAGCTGGGTACTCATGAGCTGGGGCTACAGCTAGGAGGAGGGATCTCCTGAGAACTGGACATCTCTTTATGGTTTTCCAAGAGGAACTCCAGAGGATTTCAAATTTCCTGAAAGCTGGAAATCTGCTCCTTCTTCAGAGTTTGGAGATAGTCTGATAGCTGTCAATCTCTTTGCGTTTCGATGCCAGCCTCCAGATGGGATCCCGAAATGACAGCTTATCTCCAGACTACAGAGACCAGCTCCCCTGGGGGAAATGGATGCTTTGGAGGGTGGGATCTAGGGCATTGTACCAAGAGCGTCCTCCCCGGGCCCCACCCCCAAATCTCCAGGAGTTTCCCAACCTAGAGTTGGCAACCCTATTTACAGCCCCCTCCCCCTCCCCCCGTGGCTATGGAGGACCTGCCAATTCTAGTGTGTGAAGTGCTGTCAAGTTGCAGTCAATTTATGGCAACTCCATAAGGTTTTCGCGGCAACAGAGGAACAGAGGTGGCTTTCCATTGCCTGTTGGAAAAGGCGGTGTCCGGTGTACAAAGAAGAGAAGATCCTGAATGGAGCAGCAAAAAGAAAGTTAGATAGAATAGTGAGGACAGCATCTTCTCTCTTTTTAAGTATCATTCCTTGTCTGCAGGGCTTTTTCTGTAGAAAAAGCCCCGCATGAGCTCATTTGCATATTAGGCCACACCCCCAACACCAAGCCAGCCAGAACTGCATTCCTGTGCATTCCTGCTTAAAAAAAGGCCCTGCTTGTCTGTCTCCAGATTGCTACTCCAGATTGCAATCTCCCCCTTCTCTTTGGAAATACCACACTCAGTTTCACTTTCTCAGCTAGAGATGTAGTTAGGAACCTAGCTCTGGCTCCCTTATTTCCTATCAAATATATTAGTTCCTAAATAAGCCTTTATCTATTCTTTTATCAGGTTGTCGCTGTTTAATTACTCCACCAATATTGCCTGCCTCTGCGTAGCAACCCTGGGCTTCCTTGTTGGTCTCCCTTCCCCTCCAAGTCGGTCTCCCTTCCAAGTACTAACTAGAGCTGCTGAGTTTTGATGAGATCAGGATAGCCTGGAACATCCAGGCCTGGGCAATGCCCTTGAACAACAAATCTTTGTTATTGAGTTGAAGAAGATTTGCACTTCGGGCTGTATCCAAGATATATAAACAGAGGACATCCATCTAGCTCAGGGGGTTAATATGTTTGTGTGTGTGAGCTGAAGAGTGATTAAGGAGATTAAAGAGTGTTCTGGAGATTAAGGGCGAAACTACATATAATGGCATCCATATGTTACCTTGGACCAGTGGCTTTTTCTGCCTGGCCTACCTTAAAAGGGTTTTTGAGAATGGAGAAGAAAAGTGCTTCTGGGAAGACAGGATAACAAGAGGATGGTTTTGAGAGCCAGGTTGCTGTTGTGGTTAAGAGCAGCGGATTCTAATTTGGAGAACTGGATTTGATTCTCCACTCCTCCACAAGAGGATGGTTTTGAGAGCCAGGTTGCTGTTGTGGTTAAGAGCAGCGGATTCTAATTTGGAGAACTGGATTTGATTCTCCACTCCTCCACAAGAGGATGGTTCTCTCAGAGCTATTATCTCAAGCGCAGCACTCACTCACCCCAAAGGCCGATTAAACCCCTTGGAGGCCCCTAGTCAGTAAAAATCTTGCCCCCCCCCCTTGCAAATTATCTGAGTTGGAGTGCCTGCCCCGTTGCCCGTTGCTCCTGCTGCAGCCTCCAGACACCTTCTCAAAAGCCCGTTTGACAAAGCTGCGGTGAGAGGCAGAGAGGCAAACTTGGTGATGATGCTAGCAGCAGTCTCACCAGGCAAATCGGGCAGAGAGTGATTCAGTTGCTGCCTCTATGCGTAGGCTCCAAAGGCTGCAAGCAGGTGGGAAACTGGGGGGGGGGGACTGACCTAGGGCCCCTAAAGGTGTGGGGACCCATAGGCCAGTGCATATTTGGCCTAATTGTTAATCTGGCCTTGCAAAGGGCTGGGTTCCAAGGAATGAATACATGAACCTACCTCACAGGGCGTCTGTTGTGGGCAGAGGAAGGGAAGGAGATTGTAAGTCACTCTGAGACTCCAAGTGAAGAATGGGGTATAAATCCAACTCTTCTTCTTCTTTCTCTTTCTCTTGGTATATCTTCGGTGCTGAAAGCTGCCGGCCATCACAAAGCAGAGTGGGCTAATTTCGAAGCCTCATAATGCTTCACCATAACAAACACCAGACGCTGCTCAACTACATGATCTCCACAAGATATCGCCTAGGACTGCATTTTGTTTGAAGGATCTTGCGCTGACGCTGCAATAAAAGAAACCCTACCGTTTTCTATATTCTGTATTTATCTTGATCCCCTGGAAAAAGATAACAGATTTTATCGAAATTGTTGCTGTCAGCAATTTTTTCCCCTCAGCCGTTCAGCCGGAAACCTATTCCCAGGGGGGTACACACGATGGACAGTACAACACGTTGCGTGTTTCTATTTCCACAGCTACACAGATATAGATTCATGGGAGTGTGACTTCCTTCCAAATAAGCGGAAGACATTGTCGGGAACTGAAGGAGAGGTTAAAAAAAAAATCCCCGGGGGGGAACAAAATTATTCTACACCTGCCACAGCCAGAGGAAAAGCCATTCATATTTATGCTGAATCACTAATATTCTTGGAAACGGAGCTAGAGGGAGCCTGGAGGTCGCTGGTGAAGGGAGCCACCTGTGGCCCAGAATGCATTGAGGTTTCTGTCTGTCAGAATTTGACTAGATTTGTCCCTGTACCGCACTACAAGAAATGTTTCCCTGTATGACAGAATTTGACTAGATTTGTCCCTGTATCACACTACAAAACATGTTTCCCTGTATGACTGAATTTGACTAGATTCTGCCCTGTAAAGGTAAAGGTAGTCTCCTGTGCAAGCACCAGTCATTTCCGACACTGGGGTGACATCGCATCATGACATTTTCATGGCAGACTTTTTGCAGGGTGGTTTGCCATTGCCTTCCCCAGTCATCTACACTTCCCCCCGCCCCAGCAAGCTGGGTACTCATTTGTCCCTGTACCACACTACAAAACATGTTTCCCTGTATGACTGAATTTGACTAGATTTGTCCCCGTGTTGTTATTCAGTCGCACAGTCGAGTCCGACTCTTTGCAACCCCATGGACAAAGTCACGCCAGGCCCTCCTGTCTTCCACCATCCTCCAAAGTCTGCTCAAATTTGTGTTTGTTACATCAGTAATACTGTCCAGCCATCTCATCTTTTGCTGTCTCCTTCTTCTTTTGCCTTCTGTCTTTCCTAGCATCAGGATCTTCTCCAGGGAGTGCTCCCTTCTCATTTGGTGGCCAAAGTATTTGAGCTTCAGCATCTGACCTTTCAGGGAACAGTTTGGGTTGATTTCCCTTAGGACTGTCCCCGTAGCCCGCTACAAAAAGTGTTTCCCTGTATGACTGAAACTCCAGATGAGAGAAATAGGAAACAGAAGCTTCAGGAATCTGTGAGCTATAATGGCTCAGAGCATGAGGCTGAAGACCAGTGCTCTTTCACACAAAGGAGAATAAATCAGAGTGGACTATTCCTTGAGATCTTGGGGGGGGGGGCATTTTCATATTTGTGTGTGTGTGTATGCATGTGTGAGTGTGCTTCTGGAAGTCATGGTGACTTCTGGTGACTGACCCCTACTGGAGGATATTCAGGGAGGTGGCTGAATGAAGCCTAGCTCACCTCTGGAAATTTCATGGAGGTCTCCCATCCAAGAATTTGTCAGTCGCCCCCGCTTAGCTTCCAAGATCTGATGAATTCAGACTTGCTTGTACTATCCAGTTCAGGGCACTGATCCTTGAGAGCTTATTGATCATATATCATGGTATGTAGAAACAGGAAAGAAACACAGAGATGGAAGGGGCCGCCAAAGGTCATCTAGTCCAACCCCCTACACAGTGCAGGAAATCCACAGCTACCTCCCCCTGCCCTGCTTTCCCAGTGACCATTTCACAGGGATTAGTGTGCTGGACTAGTCCGATTCAGTATGAAGCAAGCATCGGTGCTTCTCATTATGTTCATGAAGGGCTTTTTTTGAGCAGGAAAGCACAGGAATGCAGTTCTGGCTGGCTTGGCATCAGGGGTGTGGCCTAATATGCAAATTAGTTCCTGCTGGGCTTTTCCCACAAACAACTCTGTGTGAAACAATGGTGATGGCAGGGGGTGTGGCCTAACATGCAAATGAACTCATGCTGGATTTTTTTTCTGCAAAAAACCTGCGTGAAACAATGGTGATGCCAGGGGTGTGGCCTAATATACAAATGAGTTCCTGCTGGGTTTTTAAATACAAAAAACCTCAGTGAAACAATGGTGCTGGCAGGGGGTGTGGCCTAATATGCAAATGAGTTCCTGCTGGGCCTTTTCTACCAAAAAAAGCCCTGCGTCCATGTATTCATTCCTTGGAACCCAGTCCTTTGGGAGGAGTGAGTTAGTACTGCCTGGCCTTCTTCACTTGCAGTCTTTGCATAGGGAAGCCCTTGAGGGCAGCTCCATCCCTCTGGACGAAATGTCGACTGTGCACAGAATGAAGGATCTAAGCATGTGTGTATTGCTTATGGCAGTGAGGGAAGGATGCACAGGGGTGGAGGAGAGAGGAATGCAGATGCCCCAGACATATGTTCAGTCATTATTGATGGCCTTGGCCTGGAAGGATATTTCTCCTCCAGGTTACCAAAGCCCCTGAAGGAGAGGGATCAGAGAAACAGCTCACGTGAGGCCTCTCAGCAGAAAATGAGCTGCAAATGAATGGAAGCGCGGATCTTCCCTGGAGTTCCACAAAGGAGGCTATTGTGGAAATCAGATGGCTGAATTGCTTCAGGTTCTTCATTGTTCCGATCGCTCTCAGAGCACACAGATTTGGGATCCCGCGTGCAAAAATGGGAAATAGCTTCTGTGTCTCTCATGGCTATGTTAACATAAGAGCAGTTTGCGGATGACATATTGAAGGATAAGCCGATGTCCCACCCATTCTGTGACTAACTTATTCATGAAACTTTCCCTGTGCTGCATCCAGGGGTCATGTCATAGAAAAAGAGGTGCCGGAGCTCATTAGCACAACTTATTTGCATATGCAACACACCCCTGACATCATCAGAAGGTGTACTAAATTATATCAGCTCAGCATCTACTTTCAAATGCTTCTTGAATTAGAATTGTCATAACAAAACCTGACTCCCATCGTGCTTTTAAAATTATTTTCTCCTTTGTGGTCACAGTGGCACGAGGGAGATTTCCATCTGCTTTATATGTTTTGGTTATTTCCCCCTTTTTTGTGGGGAAAAATATTAGAATATTTGTCAAATCTTAGAAGAAGAAGATATTGGATTTATATCCCGCCCTCCACTCCGAAGAGTCTCAGAGCGGCTCACAATCTCCTTTACCTTCCTCCCCCACAACAGACACCCTGTGAGGTAGGTGGGGCTGAGAGGGCTCTCACAGCAGCTGCCCTTTCAAGGACAACCTCTGCCAGAGCTATGGCTGACCCAAGGCCATTCTAGCAGATGCAAGTGGAGGGGGGAATCAAACCCCGTTCTCCCAGATAAGAGTCCGCACACTTAACCACTACACCGAACTGGCTCTCTTAGAGTTCAGCGAAATTCTCACAGGTTGGGGTTTGAACAATGGAGCCCCAAAGCAAGTATTTGGGGTGGGGGTAGGGAAAGAAAGAGCGCAATAAAATAGCTCTGCTATTCCGGAGCTCCGGAGGTTCCGGAGCTCTGCTCCTGGGAGCTCCTGCCCAAAATGAGACCTGGCTGTGTCCCACTTAATTCTAGCTTCACTAGATTTCCCCCCTAAAATTAATTCTGGAATTGGGGCACAGACGGGTTTCTGTAGTTTTAGGTTCCTTCAATTAACGAGAACTTTCCTCCAACCCAGGGCTTTTTTTTGTAGCAGGAACTCCTTTGCATATCAGGCCACGCCCTCCATGGAGCCAATCCTCCAAGAGCTTACAGGGCTGTTATTGCAGGGCCTACTGTAAATTCCAGGAGGATTAGCTACATCAGGGGTGTGTGGCCTAATATGGAAAGGAGGTCCTGCTACAAAAAAAGCCCTGCGAGTCCAACCCAATCTCTAATGAGCATGGAGGCGCTGATGAAAATCCCTCCCTGTCTTGGTATGCATTCATATGAACATTCTTTTTATTCAGAGTTTTGCTAATATGCGCATGGGCTCCTGCGCTTGGGAAGAGCACCAGCTCTGGTGCAGCCAGCGGCGCAATCGCTTCCAGGTTGCTTTCTTGTGGTGTTTTATCAATGCACATCAACACGTCGTTCATGCAGAAAGAAGGGGAAAGGCATGAAGGAACTGCAAACTGTGGCCAGCCGGGCATGTACAATGTGCCGAGCAGATTTTGAAAATTAAAACCACCTGCAGCACCTGGAAACAAGAACTGGCAACTCAGAATTCCAAAATCCAGGGAGAAACTGAGATCCAGATAGTTTTGGAAGCTTCCCTAACCCACGTGCATAGATGGAACCATGTAGACAAGATTGGAAAGGGTTAGAACAGGAGTGGCCTAATGTAAGAGCCACAAAGAATAAATGTCAGATGTCTGAGAGCTGCAAGACATGAATGTCAGATGTTTGAAGGAAGGAAGGGAAATATATTTGGGGAGGGAGGGAGAGGTGAAAAGAAAGCAACTTTAAATGCATTCTCCAAGCTGTTGGCTGGCTTGGATTGGAGAAGTGATTTAAAGAGACCGGGTTGTGGGGGCTTTGAAAGCCACACAATATGTGTGAAAGAGCCACAGTTTGGCCACTCCTGGGTTAGAACATATGAAAAGCCCTGCTGGATCAGACCAATAATCCATCTAGACCAGCTTCCTGTCTCACACGATGGACAACCAGTTCACGTGAGCAGCCAGTTAAAGGGCATAGAGGCCAGCCCCTTCCCCTGATGTTGCCTCCCGGCTCTGGGATCCAGATGCTTAGTGCCTCTGAACATGGAGGTTCCCCTCAGTCACCACAGCTAGTAGCTGCTGATAGATTTATCCTCCATGCATCCATCTAACCCTCTTTTAAAGCTGTTTATTCCTGTGGCCATCATGACATCGTTGCGTCACTTTGGAATACCACTTGCTATATAGTAAGTCCTGCTCAGCTTTTGTAAATCTTATTTCTGAATCCACGTGTGTCGCACTCCACATCTCTGTTCACCTCTCATTCAGGGAAATGATTAGGCTAGGAGGTGTGTCTAGACAGCCCATGTTGTTAGAGTCAGGCTAGGGGAGACCCAAAGGAACATAAGAGAAGCCATGTTAGATCAGGCCAATGGCCCATCCAGTCCAACATTCTGTGTCACACAGCGGCCAAATATACACACACACACACACACTGTGGCTAATAGCCACTGATGGACCTCTGCTCCATATTTTTATCTAACCCCCTCTTGAAGGTAGCCATGCTTGTGGCCGCCACCACCTCCTGTGGCAGTGAATTCCACATGTTAATCACCCTTTGGGTGAAGAAGTACTTCCTTTTATCTGTTTTAACCTGTCTGCTCAGCAATTTCATCGAATGCCCACGAGTTCTTGTATTGTGAGAAAGGGAGAAAAGTACTTCTTTCTCTACTTTCTCCATCCCATGCATTATCTTGTAAACCTCTATCATGTCACCCCTCAGTCGACGTTTCTTCAAGCTAAAGAGCCCTAAGCGTTTCAACCCATGTTCACAGTCACTGGTAGCTGAAGCTCCCTGCATGATCTCGGGTCAGAACAAGAAGAAGAACGTAGATATATACCCCACCTTCTCTCTGAATCAGAGTCTCAGAGCGGCTTCCAATTTTCTTTATCTTCTTCCCCCACAACAGACACCCTGTGAGGTGGGTGGGGCTGAGAGGGCTCTCACAGCAGCTGCCCTTTCAAGGACAATTCTGCGAGTGCTATGGCTAATCTAAGGCCATTCCAGCAGGTGCAAGTGAAGGTGTGGGGAATCAAACCCGGTTCTCCCAGATAAGAGTCTGCACACTTAACCACTACACTGTACTGGCAAAGAAGAGGAAGAAGAAGATAATGGATTTATATCCCACCCTATGCTGTGAATCTCAGAGTCTCAGAGCGGTCACAATCTCCTTTATCTCCCCCTCTCACAACAGACACCCTGTGAGGTGGGTGGGGCTGAGATCTCTCTCCCAGAAGCTGCCCTTTCAAGGACAACTCCTATGAGAGCTATGGCTGACCCAAGGCCATTCCAGCAGCTGCAAGAGGAGGAGTGGAGAATCAAACCTGGTTCTCCCAGGTAAGAGTCTGCGCACTTAACCACTGCACCAAACGACCCTATTCCCTGTATAAAAGTGCCCTCCTGAACAATCCCATTTCCCCCTTCATGCCGATTCCCTTGATGCAAAATCACTCTCCTTGACGAGGGCCCATCCCGCTTCGCTCTGTTCCTGCCAATTAAATGGCTTAAGTTGCCGCAAACACTCCAGATAAATGTAGGGAGGCGCATTATATTGAGTCAGACCATTTGGTCTGTTCTGCTCAGCGTTCCCAGACTAACAGCAGCTCGTAGGGCTCTCTGACAGAGCTCTTACCCAGCCACTGCTGCCTACAAGCATTTCACTGGGGAGGAGCAGAGCTTGAACCTGGAACCTTCTGTATGAGAAGCACACACCTTTTGACGGAGCCACAGCCCTGCATCATCAAGATACCCGGACAACCTGCCATTTCACACACTCTGCAGCCGGTAAAGTTCATTTTGACCTATTGATAACATACTGAGGTTGAATTGCTTTCCCCCCAGTGTATTCTTAACCCAAAAAGCAAGCGCCCTTTTAGCTTCTCACAATTCAGAGCCCTGAGATCTCTCTCCCAGAAGCTGCCCTTTCAAGGACAACTCCTATGAGAGCTATGGCTGACCCAAGGCCATTCCAGCAGCTACAAGAGGAGGAGTGGAGAATCAAACCTGGTTCTCCCAGGTAAGAGTCCGTGCACTTAACCACTGTACCAAACTACCCTATTTGGGGATATTATGGAATATGGATTATTATGAAGCCCCCCCCACACCCCGTCGGCTGGCTTGGAGATGGCATTTGTCTCTTTAAATCACTTCTTCAAGCCAAGCCAGGTGGTGACATTTTAAGTTGCAATTATGGGGATAATGGATATAGCAGATAGAGTCAAGCCCTTCTCAGCAAGTTGTGTGTGTGTGGGTGGGTGGGTGCTTCGGCAGTGATTGGAGGATAGGAACTGGGGTGTTCCAAGAGGTTTCCTCTATACCTCTGTTATGATGATGATGATATTGGATTTATATCCCACCCTCCATTCTGAATCTTAGAGGGCCTCACAATCTCCTTTATCTTCCTTCCCCGCAGCAGGTTAAGTGGGGCTGAGAGAGCTGTTACAGCAGCTGCCCTTTCAAGAACAACTCCTATGAAAGCTATGGCTAACCCAAGGCCATTCCAGCAGGTGCAAGTGGAGGAGTGGGGAATCAAACCCAGTTCTCCCAGATAAGAGTCTGCATGCTTAACCACTACACCAAACTGTTATGTGGAAAAGAGTGAGTGCTGATGACAGGGACAGAACCATTCCTTCACTGTGGACAGATGTTTGCTGTGGTGTAGACATGTAAAGTGCCATCAAGTCACAACCGACTTATCACAACCCCAGAAAGGGGCTTTTCAGGCAAGTGGGAAGCAGAGGGTGTTGACCATTGCCTTCCTCTGCAGAGTCTTCCTTGGTGGTCTCCTTTCCAAATACTGACCCTGCTTAGCTTCTGAGATCTGAAGAGGTCAGGCTATACCAGGGGTGGCCAAACTTCTGCTCAGGAGCCACATGTGGCTCTTTCACACATATTGTGTGGCACTTGAAGCCCCCCCACACCCCGTCGGCTGGCTTGGAGATGGCATTTGTCTCTTTAAATCACTTCTTCAAGCCAAGCCAGGTGGTGACATTTTAAGTTGCTTTCTTTCTTCTTCTCCCTTCCTTCCCTCTCCCCATCTATTTTCCTTCCTTCCTTCCTTGTCTGACAAAGAATGGTGGGCACAACTACAAAATGGATGCTGCAAGAGGCAGAGCCAACCGCAAAATGGCTGTTGCGGGAGGTGGAGCTAATATCTGGGAGTGAGATTGTGCATAACTCTAATTGTAAATCTTCAAGATTTCAGGTACAAGCTCTATTTAATAGGATGCCTTTTAAAATTAACATAGTGTTTAAAAATATTTTCTTACATAAACACATCTTACCTTCAGTCGTGTAGTGAAGATCCTTATGCTGTAGGGGCAGCTGCTGCCAAAGCAACCTTTTTTAAAAAAATCTGCACAGCCAATTATATCTCCAATGGCCAATCAGAAGCCTTGCTAGGCAAAAGCCCCACCTGACTCCACCCACTTTCTAAAAAAATACTTGGCAGGTGTCAGGAAAGTATTGGTGGATGCCATACTGCCTATGGGCACCGTGTTGGTAACCCCCACTCCCCTTCTCTAACCACTACACTATACTGGCTCTTCATAGGGTATGAACTAGTAGAAAGAAGTAACAGGCTCTAGACCAGCGGTAGCCAAACTTGCTTTATGTAAAAGCCTCATAGAATAAATGTCAAATGTTTGAGAGCCTCAAGTCCTGAATATCAAATGTTTGAGAGCAGGCAGGCAGGCGGGTGGAAGAAGAAGAAGAAGAAGAAGAAGAAGAAGAAGAAGAAGAAGAAGAAGAAGAAGAAGAAGAAGAAGAAGAAGAAGAAGACAAAGAAGAAGAAGAAGAAGACAAAGAAGATGATGAAAAAGAAATTGGATTTATATCCAACCCCATACTCTGAATCTTAGAGTGGTCACAATCTCCTTTTACCTCCCCCCCCCCCCCCCACACACAACAGACACCCTGTGAGGTGGGTGGGACTGAGAAAGCTCTCACAGAAGCTGACCTTTTAAGGACACCTCCTACATGAGCTATGGCTGACCCAAGGCCATTCCAGCAGCTGCAAGTGGAGGAGTGAGGAATCAACCCGAGTTCTCTCAGATAAGAGTCCATGCACTTAACCACTACACCAAACTGGCTCAGGAAGGAAGGAAGGAAGGAAGGAAGGAAGGAAGGAAGGAAGGAAGGAAGGAAGGAAGGAAGGAAGGAAGGAAGGAAGGAAGGAAGGAAGGAAGGAAAATAGAGGGGGGAGTGGAGGTGGAAAGAAAGCAACTTTA
This sequence comes from Heteronotia binoei, assembly GCF_032191835.1. NCBI lineage: Eukaryota > Metazoa > Chordata > Lepidosauria > Squamata > Gekkonidae > Heteronotia > Heteronotia binoei. The sequence continues at coordinate 16,202,791 of NC_083240.1, forward strand.
ACTTTAAATGCCTTCTCCAAGCTGCCAGCTGTCTTGTCTTGGAGAATTAAAGAGACACATGCCTTCTTTAAGCCAGAAGACAGGGTGGTGGGGGCTTCAAGAGCGACACAATATGTGCAAAAGAGCCATGAGCGGCTCCTGAGGCACAGTTTGGCTGACCTTGCTCTAGCCAATGCTAAGCAATCCACCTTGCAGGGGGACAAGAAGAAGATGGGAACTGGAAGACTGATGGTGGCACTTGGGGACACATGAGAATGGATGGTCCTTTAGATATGTGCATCTCAAGCCAGGAAAGGCTTCAAAGATCAAAACCAGATCTTTGAATTCAATAGGCACCATTGTAACTTCTTTTTAAAAACAGGCAAAATAGGTTATTGGCTAATCCCTTTGCAGTTCCCAGCAGCGTGAAAACACTTCAGCTGACATACTATACAAGCGTTCGCAGTGGAAGGTGAAGAGATCCTATGAAGAAAGGTTAAACCCCTTTCTCTTTAGCTCTTTAGCTTGGGGAAACGTTGACTGAGGGGTGACATGATAGAGGTTTACAAGATTATGCATGGAATAGAGAAGGTAGAGAAAGAACTACTTTTCTCCCCTCCTCACAGTACGAGAACTCGTGAACATTCAATGAAATTGCTGAGCAGTCAGGTTAGAGTGGATAAAAGGAAGTGCTTCTTCACCCAAAGGGTGAGTCACACATGGAATTCACTGCCACAGGAGGTGGAGGCGGCTACAAGCATAGACAGCTTCAAGAGGGGATTGGATAAGCATATGGAGCAGAAGTCCATCAGTGGCTATTAGCCACAGCGTATCGTTGGAACTCTCCATCTGGGGCAGTGAATGATGCTCTGTATTCTTGGTGCTTGGGGGAGGGGGGGGACAGTGGGAGGGCTTCTAATGTCCTGGCCCCACTGGTGGACCTCCTGAAGGCACTTGGTTTTTTTGGCCACTGTGTGACACAGAGTGTTGGACTGGATGGGCCATTGGCCTGATCCAACATGGCTTCTCTTATGTTCTTATCCTATGGTAGTGTCCATGGTCTGAATGAAAAAGATCTCCCCGAGTTTAATCCTTGGGATCTCCCCTGAAAAGAATCCGTGGAGTTTCCTTGTCTGAGAACCTGGAGAGCTGTAAATAGCTTTCAACTTTTCCATCCGGGCTGCTGAAACCCCCAAATCCCCATGTTGATTTCACTTCTCCCGTCTACCACTCCAGTTTATGATTCTTTGGTTTCCATGTCATTTCCCCTTTTCTCAGGCGGGATGTTTTCCATAGCGTGTATGCATTTGTCAACATTATTTGTGCCTCAGTCAATCATCCCTATTTAAGTACGTATAAATGATTCACATTGTGCGTAGAAGACCGGAAGAAATGACATATAAAAAGTGCATACAATAGAAACCGAATGTTTCACACTACCCCTGAGAAGCAAAGAACCGAAACCGACAAATGACTATATAAAAAGAAAACAAAAAGAGGGAAAAGGTCTTTGAAAGCTCTGTTCTCTCAGCCTTCTGCCAAGGAGAAGCTTACACAGCGGTTCTCCCTTCTGTACTTTACTCTCATAGCAACCCTGCGAGGTGTGTTAGCTTCAGAGAGAGTAGCCCTGTCTGTATGTTAAAAAGGGAAAGGTAGTCCTCTGTACAAGCACCAGTCGTTTCCAACTCTGGGGTGACATCGCATCACGACGTTTTCACGGCAGACTTTTTACGGGGTGGTTTGCCATTGCCTTCCCCAGTCATCTACACTTCCCCCCCCCCAGGAAGCTGGGTACTCATTTTACCAACCTCAGAAGGATGGAAGGCTGAGTCAACCTGGAGCCGGCTACCTGAACCCAGCTTCCACCGGGATCGAACTCAGGTCCGAGTTCGATCTGAGAGCAGAGAGCTTGGACTGCAGTACCGCAGCTTTACCACTCTGTGCCATGAGGTTGCTTCGTTTATATGTTACCAGGGCTTTTTTGGTAGAAAAAGCCCAGCAGGAACTCATCTGCATACTAGGCCACACCCTTGACTCAAACCCAGCTGGACTTGCATTCCTGTGCTCCTTGCCCAAATAAAGCCCTATATGTTACAGTGAACGCACGTATCCTGCACATACATGCATGCCTGTTTGAAAATAAGAGACAACATTTGTTCACTTTACAAATGCAACTTGGGAACAGTACCTGGGTAAATATGGGGTTTGCAATACACATTCAGCTGCACGTACATTGAATCTAACAAGAGAATTAGTCAAATGAAATGAAATGAATGAATGAATGAATGAATGAATGAATGAATGAATGAGTTGAGGGAACGAATAGGCTCTGGAAAATCATATCCTCCAGGGCACGCTTCCCCTCTGGCCAACTAACCCTCTGATGATTGATTTGGGGGCCAAAGCCAAATAAGAACGTTCAGCTCAATGAGAGTATTTGGCCAGCACAGCCTGGTCACCAGAGAATTTTAGCTGGGCCAAGAAGAAACATATGTCAAACCACTTGTTTCTCCTTAATTGGCATAAAACAGGGATGGCCAAGGGTAGCTTTCCAGATATTTTTGCCTACAACTCCCATCAGCCCCAGCCAATGGGAGTTGTAGGAAAAAAACATCTGGAGAGCTACCGTTGGCCACCCCTGGCATAAAACAAGGCAATGTCAGGAAAATATGCGTACTTAAGCCTCCCCCCCTGCAGCCATGGGGAGGAGTTATTTTCACCCCTCCAAATTCTTCGGAAATAGCACGAGTCTGAGATCTTAGCCTACCTCGTTTCTTCTGTGTATTACAAAAAAGATACGGCAGAAGCAGGAGTACGTACCAGGATCCTGGCAAGCCAATTCACCTGGACCAAGTAGAAGAAGAAGAAGGCTGCAGATATATACCCTGCCCTTCTCTCTGAATCAGAGACTCAGAGCGGCTTACAATCTCCTATATCTTCTCCTCCCACAACAGACACCCTGTGAGGTGGGTGAGGCTGAGAGAGCTCTGACAGAAGCTGCCCTTTCAAGGACAACCTCTGCAAGAGCTATGGCTGACTCAAGGCCATTCCAGCAGCTGCAAGTGGAGGAGTGGGGGATCAAACCCGGTTCTCCCAGATAAGAGTCCACACACTTTACTTAAGTAAAGGTATTTCAGTACTGTGTTTTTGCACCAGGGATAATAGCTAGGGTTGCCAACCTCCAGGTGGCACCTGGAGACCCCCTTTACAATTGAACTCCAGACAACCAAAATCAGTTCCCCTGGGGAAAAAAAGTGTTGCTTTGAGGTCCCTCCTCTTCCCAAACCCCACCCTCCCAATGCTCCTTCTCCCCCTCCCAAATCTTATATCCCAACCCAGAGCTGGCAACCCTAGCTGAACACTGAACATCCAATGAACTTCTGATGTGACCTTGAGTCAGTCACAAGTTCTTGTAGGGCTGTTCTTCTCAAGAGCAGTTTCTGTCAGAACTCTCTCAGCCCCACCCCTCTCACAGGGTGTCTATTGAGGAAAAGGAGATTGTAAGCTGCTCTGAGACTCCTTCAGGTAACGAAGGGAAGGATATAAATCCCATCTCTTCTTCTTCTTCTAATGGCAGGACAGGTGAGGCTGTAAATGGGATGGTGTTTTCAGAAATAGCCTGTGGGTTCATCCCGGACCATTATCACTTGACTTTAGAATATCACTGTATTAAATAAGGGGGTTGGGCGGGGTAGCTCTTGTTCTGTATGCATCTTATACATGACATCTCTTCCATGGATTTTGTTTCCTATCCCACTGATGGCAGTTGTTGTACATGATAGTCAGCCGCTGCTGAACGCAGTACAATTGTCAATCATAATATAGATAAGGATATGCCATCAATCATGCATGGACTGTAAAATATGCACTATAATGTCAATCCCAGGAGCACTGCCACATTACTGATACACATGCACCCACTGAGGGAATGTGGTACTAAGGCGTGCCGGAAAGCAATCTTGCAGGGACACGGGGCTGAATCAAAGTTGCTTTTGTCCAGTGTTTCATTTTTTATTTTATTTTATTGGATTTATATCCCGCCCTTCCCACCGAAGCAGGCTCAGGGCGACTCACGACACATAGCTCACAATAAAAAAAAGACTGACATTAAAAGCATTAAACAATTTAAATAATTTGGTGCTAATTTCGATACAGATTTAAGATGGCATTCAATGGCGTTTTACCATTTCCCCAGAGCGCACAGGTGCATCAACAAACAAAACACCAAAATCGTCTGGATGCATTCATATATATCATTTTGTAGAAAAAGAGGTGCTGGGGCTCATTACCATATCTCATTTGCATAACTCATTTACATATGCCACACACTCCTACCATCACTGGAAGGTGTATTAAATTATATCACCTTGGCATCTACCTTAAAATGCTTCTTGAATCATAAACCCATTATACTTTTTAAATTACTTTCTCCTATATGGCCACAGTGGCATGATAAAGATTTCCAACTGTCTGCTTTATGTTTGGGTTATTTTCCCATTTTTTGTGGGGGGAAATATTAGCAAGTTTGTCAAATCTTAAAGAGTTCAGCAAAATTTTCAAAGGGGGTTTGAGCAATGGAGTCTAGAAGCAAGTATGGCGGGGTGGGAGAGAAAGAGCACATTACAATTTATAGGTTCTGAAGCTCTGCTCCTGCCCAAAATTATGCCCGTATATACACACACACATGACACAACTGATTTTTTTTTTGTGCACCTGCACATTGCTAATGTGTTAGAATATGCTCCAACTGTTCCCACTGATGGGGTGTAATCCTGTCCTGGTCTTTATCTGCAATAACTGTCCCTATTTTCGCCCCCTGGGATGCCTTGTTCACACATTCACAGAAAGCCGCCTTATTCGTATCCCTGTTCACATGTTACACTGAACGCACGTGTAATCTACGTGCCACATGCACTTGATTTTTCTTTAACATGTGCTGGGTAATTCTCACATTACATTCAGCGCATACATAGTTGAATGTGCAAGTTAAACTTCACATGTATCCGGGTCCTGCTCTTCAATTTCATCTCTAAGGTGCACACACACGTTGGCTATTTCTTACTAACAGGTGTACGCAGGTGCATGCAGGATGTACACGTTTGCACCATAACGTGTGAACATGTGGCTCTTTCACACATATTGTGTGGCTCTTGAAGCCCCCACTGGCCGGCTTGGAGAATGCATAAAGTTAAAGTTGCTTTCTTTCTCCCTCCCTCCTCCATCTATTTTCCTTCCTCCCTCCCTCCCTGCCTGCTCTCAAACATCTGATACTTATTCTATGTGGCTCTTACATTAAGCAAGTTTGGCCACCTCTGAGGTCAGACTGCCTTGGGGAAGAGAGAGATTTGCACCTGGATACCCCCCCCCCTTCCTCACTCTTGACATGTGTAACAGGGTTGCCAATCCCCAGGTAGGGCCTGGAGATCTCCCAGAATTACAACTGATCTTCGAACAGCAGAGCTCAGCTCCTCGAGAGAAAATTGCTCTTTTGGAGGGTAGACACTATGGCATTATATTCTGCTCGAGGTCTCTCCTCTTCCTTCACCCCCAGGCTCTATACCCCAAATCTCCAGGAATTGTCCAACTCAGTTGGGAATCCAGTGGTCTGGGAAATATCTATGGCGCACAGTTGTGGTGCACGACCCAAACGACCCAGCTCTCGGGCGGGGGTGGGGGGGGGGAACCGGGCTGCTTCCCTCACCTGCTCTAAGTCATTCCCCCAAGCCGGGTCCCTCCCCCACCGCCAACAACAGGGGATGGGGAGGTAGGGTTGCCATTTCTCGGTTGAGAAACTCCTGGAGATTTGGGGATGGAACCTGGGGAGGACAGGGACTTCAGTGGGGGCCAACGCCATTGAGTCCACCCTCCAAAGCTCCCGTTTTTCTGCCAGGGAATGGATCTCTGTAGCCTGGAGATGAGCTGGAATTCCAAGAGACTCCCTCCCCCGGCGCCACCGGGAGGCTGGCACCCCCGCGGCCTCCATCGAACTTCGCCGTCCCCGAGCTCCTCCGGGCCCTCCCGCAGCCCTTTCCCGAGCCGGCCGGGCGGCAGCACACCCCTGGGGTCGCTGGCCAGTGGGGGCGGAGACGCAGCGAAGCTCCCTCGACGCGCCCCACCTGGTGAACCTCGCCCTGCTCCCCAGCGCTCCGCCGGGCCTGGCGCGCCGCGGCCCTGGCCAGGAAGGCAGGCGGGCGGGCGGGCGGCGTCGGCGTCGGAGGCAGCCGCGGCCCCTCGCTCGGCCGCCGCCCCCTCCCCAGTCTCCTCCCCTCGCCTGCCTCGCCGCTGCAGCATCCCTCGCCGGGCGGGCGGGCGGGCGGGCGAAGGCAGCGAGCGAGCGAGCGCGCCTCCCTCCGTCTCTCCAAGGCGGCTTCCCGTGCGCGCCAGACGGCCGGCCCGAGGAGGGGAGGGGAAGGGCGGGCAGGCAGCGCCCCCCGCTCCTCCTCCGGCTCTGCGGGGGCTGCGAGCGCCCGGCCTCGCCGCTCGGCTCCGAGAAGCAGCCAGCTCCATGGCCGCCTGAGAGCCGCCGAGAGCGCCGCGCCATGGGGCCGCCGCCGGGCCCGGGCGCGCTCCTGCTCGGCCTCTCGCTCCTGCTGCCGCTGGTGGCCGCCGTGGAAGGTGAGCGGGCCGGGAGGGACGGAGGGACTGCCGGCCGGAGAGGCTCCCCCCCACGGGCTGGCCAGAGATGCTGCTGCGGAGAGCGGGGGGCGTGGGGGGGCATCCCCGGCTCGGGTCTTCCCAGGGGAAGGGGGCTGGGGGGGGGGGGGCTCCAGACAAGGCCGCTTGGCCGGGCTGCCCCGGGGAGGAAGGGCCACCGCCGGCCACGCCGGGACGGCCGACGGCACCCCGGGCTTGCCAGGAGGACGAGGAGGCTGGTTCCCCTGCGGGGCTCCGGCCGGCACCCTCCGACTGCCGGCACGGCTGGAGGCTTGGCCTGAGGCCGGGGAGCGCCCAACCGGGAGGCGGGAATGGGGGGGTGGCTTCCCCCAGCCGGGTCTGGGGTGAGTGGGGAGAATGGGCTGCCCTCACTGGCCAGCAAGAGAATGGGACAGCCCTACCTGATCAGCCTGGATGGTGTTTCCGCTTGCAGGTATGGCAACAGATGAGTGCGTGGGGAGGGGATGGCTGCGCTGCCGTCACTGACGGTGGTGGTGTGGATGGTGGCATCCCAGAGCCACAGGCTACAGTTCGGTTGGAGGCGAGAGCAGACCGCCCTGATGGAGCAGCATGGAGAGGGTCACTGCCCACCGTCCTCTGGGCTGATCATGGGCTGACCAGCAAGAGGGTTGCATGCATAGTGTCTTCTTGCACTGTGATCTACTGTGAGAATGGGCTGCCCTCGCTGACCAGCGAAAATGATGGTGTCATCTTATGTTATGACTTGAATTGAGAATGTGCTGCCGTTACTGACCGGCAAGAGCTATGCCTGGATGGTGTCATCTGTGCTATGTGATCTTAGGCGAGAACGGGCTCACTGCTCAGCAAGAGTGATGCATGGATAGTATCACTTTATACTATGATCTATGGTGGTAATGGGCTGCCCTCACTGCCCAGCAAGAGTGATGCATGGATGGTATCGTTTTGTACTATGATCTACAGTGAGAATGGGCTGCCCTCACTGCCCAGCAAGAGTGATGCATGGATGGTATCATTTTGTACTATGATCTACAGTGAGAATGGGCTGCCCTCACTGCCCTGCAAGAGTGATGCATGGATGGTATCATTTTGTACTATGATCTATGCTGAGAATGGGCTGCCCTCACTGCCCAGCAAGAGTGATGCATGGATGGTATCATTTTGTACTATGATCTATGCTGGGAATGGGCTGCCCTCACTGCCCAGCAAGAGTGATGCATGGATGGTATCATTTTGTACTATGATCTATGCTGAGAATGGGCTGCCCTCACTGCCCAGCAAGAGTGATGCGTAGTGTCATCTTGCATTGTGAGGTGAAAATGGGCTGACTTCATTGACTGGCTTGAATGACGGACAAAAAACTCTCTTCCCTGTTGTGGCCGCAGCTTGGCCTGGGCACAATGTGGCCTGCCGTCACTGGCCAACAGGAGTGAATACAGCATGTGGGACCTCGAGGGCACATTGAAAGATACAAGTGGCAATTGATACCACCATCCTTTTAAAAATGTCAATAGAAGAGTATACCTCTCCCATCTGCCTGGACACCACCTCATGTGTTGTGGGACCAGCAGGCTTGGGAAGTATCAACAGAGATGGAGATGTTTGAGAAAGTGCCAGAATTGGCCATCCCAGATCTTAGCTATGAAGCCCAAGCAGACTATTTGGCATTCTTGCGCAGGGCTTTCTCATAAAACAAGACCAAGTTGCTGGCCTAGAGGCCAAGATTTTGGCCAGAGATGGGCGGCCTTTAGAAATCCCACCCACCAAAGGCTGAAGGAGGCACAGGGTTCCCTTCAAGACAGGGGACATTTCTGTCCACTCCTTCCCTTTTTGAACCTAGTCTCTCCCCTCACCAGCTTTGTGGCACCCTCATATGAACACCCATACGTCACCCCTTTTCTTACCGCGCCTATGGCTAACCTCTTTTCCAGGGAGGGGAGGATTCATGAGCCGAATTTTGATTGCAATATCTGGGAGTGGTTTTGTAGAGGCCTTGGCTGATTGGCAGCAGGGGGAAAAAAAAGAAAAGAAAATCCCTGCATGTAGATCCGTGCAGAATGAAGGCCATGCATCCCCTTGACTGAAAATTCCCCAACGTTGCTCCCCTAGGATTCTAAAGACTTCCTAAGGATGCAACCTGTCTGGCTTGCATGCTCAGCCCCTGGGCAGAATGAGAGCAAACATTCTGTGAAAGCAAACTTCCTCTTCAGAGATCAAGGGCTTGATTTTCCTATACGTGGACACAGATACTCAGAATGCTGTTGGTGAAGAAAGTAGCCAAGGTCTGTAGTGTGGCCAAAAATCGTAAGATGTTTGCAAAGGGGAAAAAAAAATCAACGGCAGTAACCGCTGAAGGATGAAACAGGGATGAACAGATATTTCTTCAATTTCCCCCTCGTGTTTAAGCCAACCCCAGAGGGTGGTTGTGATTTTTTTAAAATATGAGCATTGGTGTTGGGGTGGGAGGGATGGGGGGGGGGCTGGAACCCTCTATCTGAACCTCTTCCTGGTCTGAATACCCTCCCACACACACACACACACACACCACGTGCAGCTTTGAAACGAAACCACTGCTCCCTCAAATTTGTCTAAACAATAAATGCAAGTTTTATTGCGGCAGATATTCTTGTGAACTGTAACTTGCGTTGCCGGATGAACGTGCCACATCATGCATCCAGTGCTTTGGTTCTCAGGAAGCTGTCGCCACGATAAAGGGTTTGTCTTTAAGGTGCTACAAAATTCTTTGTTGTGCGAGCCGCTGGACTCCTACGGCTAGTGCACTGTATTGTGCCTCGAATCCTTCCCACCCCCCACCTGCTGGGCTAATAACAGCTTCAGGAGGGGAGATTTCGATGGGAAAATGGCACGGGATGGGGAAATAGATATGCCCCTCCCTTAGGACTGCTGCACTGGACATAATTGGAATCTCCCCCCCACTGTTGCTTTGAAATTAGACCCGGGGGGGAGGGGGGGAGGAATCAGGATATCGTATCCTGGGTTTCCTGCATCGGGTCTGCTTGGGCCTTAGATCAGAGCAGCGGATAAACGTGATGGGAATCGATGGCAGTCTCCAGATGGAACCTGGGGATCCCCCGGAATTACAGCTCATCTCCAGACTACGGAGAATCATTCCCTTGGAGAAGATAGACGCTTCAGAGGGTGGACTCTATGGCCTTGTACCCCCCTGAGGTCCCCGCCTTCCCCAGGTTCTACCTCCCAGTCTCCAGGAGAACCCCAGCCTGGAGCTGGCAACCTTGCTTGCAAAAATGGGAGCTGAAGGGTAAGATGGGGGATGCGAAAGATGCAAGGGGGAAGCAAAGAACATTTTATAGTATCGGTGAGGGTGTTGCGGCTCATGCTCTTTTGTGCCTTGGCATTTCCCCCCAAAGCATGGAGAACTAGGTGGTCACCTAGGGGGACAAAGCTCCTGAGAAGGAGGGGGCAAAGTTCCGGGGTTCACAGGTCACCCTGGGTGCTGGAACACCTGTAGAGCCGAGCTAGTGATGTGATTCAGGATATTTGGATTGGCTGTGAATGGTGCGAAGAGGAAGGAACAGAGGGCATCGTGATCTAGGGGCTTGTGGGGATGCTTAACAGCCCCGCAGGGAGGAAGGGTGGGTGCCATTTCCTAGCATTTGGGTTGCAGACACTGAAAAACACTGGGCCGGGGGTGTATGTGTGTGTTCTGATCCTGGGTAAGGGACCCGTCCCAGGTCCCCCATAAAACACCAAACTAAACAAAACCCTGGGAGATCTGTGAATGGACTCCTTCCCCTCATCATTTATATGAATGATTGGCGAGGAGGGGGGGAGATTATTTGGATCTGGACTGGTACATGGTTAACCCTTTCCTTCCTGTGGCCATTTTCTAAAGCTCATCTGTTTGCCTTCGTATTGCAGTGGAGCAAGTAGCAACTTCAAGGGCCAGTCTGAGGCCCAGAAAACAGTACGGAAGGGAAATGGTTAACCCCCACCCCTCCCTACGGCTCTCATACAAATTGGAGTGAGTGTGTGTGTGGGGGGGGGGAGGGGGTGCTGCTACTGTGCTGGAGCATTCATTCATGACTCCTTCAGTTTGATCTTCTCTGCCTTCCGAAATTTCATTTCTGCAAATGTTGGTCTTCGGTAGTAACCAAACAGTCAAACGATTTGCTAAATATTTGATATTGACCGTTCGACGTACAATGGCATTTTGATTTCGGTAATTGGTATTCGGCAGTGTTTGACAACTGACATTCAAGTACTGTTTAGGGTTTGCGTTTGATGGGGTTTGCATTTGGTAGTTCAAGTGATTTAGTGGCTGACAGCATTGTGTCGTTGACGTGACTATATATTTGCCGTCACTGAATATACTAGCTGATGTCCAAGGGGTGCTAATTGACACAGACGTCAAGGTTGCTACGGTAGGCGTGTCCAAAGTCCATTATATTTCTGAAAGGGATTTTTTTGGCAAGCTTATCAACTGGCCATGAGAGTCAACAGCTTTCCACTGTTGCTACTCTGGACATACAGTTACTGAGATCTACTTCCTCCGTTTGTAGCGGTTCTGTTCAGCCGTGGCTCACAGACGGTATGCAATGGTATTCGACAAGTCTGACGGATTTCAGGATACGATGCGTATCTGAGGTTTATGTCAAAATCTAATCAAGAAATGCCAGCAAGGCTGAGTATTCAGGGGGAAATCCTCATTCAAAAGTCATTTGGAACTTCACCGATGCTGGTTTGGGGGCGTTGCTGGATTCCCCTTCTCCCTAGTATGGTGGAGCAGATAAGCAACACAGTTCTTCCTGGTTTCTTTCCCCTTCAAGCAAGGGTGTGAACAGAGGTTGTCCCTCAGTACCCACAGTGTGACCAATTTCACACTAGACTTTTAATCCTGGTTTAGTGCTGTCCCCAAGCTGACATTCTACACTAAAACCATAGAATCTTAGAGTTGGTTTCTCTGGTGTAGAATGTCAGTTTGGGGACAGAATTAAACCAGGATTAAAGGTCTAGTGCGAAATTTCTGTATATGTTGTTGAGACCATTTGTACTCTGCCTTGCCCAAATCTGCTCCAGTTGGTTTATATAGCACACCCTTTGCACGTGGAAGGTCCCTGACATTTCCATTTAAAGGATTTCGGGGAGCAGATATTGGGGAATGCTTCTTCCGTCTTGAATCCTGCAGAACTGCTGCAAGACAAGGCTAGGCTTGATGGCTCATTCGCTGACTTGGTACGAGGCAACTTCACACATTGGAGGGTGTTGCAGGGGATGTGGGTGGAGAGCGATGAACGCAATCACTCCTGAGGTCCTCTGACCCATCGGAGATTGAAATGTGAGCTTGGTGATGCAGCGGCTCATAAACCAGCGCTGTGTAGTGGCGAAGGCAGGGGTGGAATTCTAGCAGGAGCTCCTTTGCATATTAGGCCACACACCCCTGATGTAGCCAATCCTCCTGGGGCTTGCAAGGTTCTTTTTTGTAAGCTCTTGGGGGATTGGTTACATCAGGGGTATGCAAAGGAACTCCTGCTAGAATTCCACCCCTGGGTGAAGGTACTGGTGTGTGATCCCTACTCAACATGGTTGACTTTGGGACAGGCTTGGCAGCTCAATTGGTTTGAACAGAGAAGCAGAAAACGGTAAAACCCACCCAGAGTTTCTTGGAGGAAGGTTGAGATAGAAACATAACAGAAAGATCAGAGTTCTGTTTCTCTTTTTCTTCTGGCTGCCTGCCTTCAGAAGAGCTTAACGGTGTGGATTCCCATCTTCAGAAGTGAAGGGACAGTGGCTGAGGGGTATAGCATCTGGATTACACGCAGAAGGTCCCAGGTTCAATCCCCATCGCCTCCAGTTGAAAGGAACAGGTTTTTGGCAAGGTGAAAGACTTCTGGCCTGAGACCCCTGGAGAGATGCTGCCAGTCAGAGTAGGCAATTCTGACCTCAAAAGGACCAATGATCTGACTCAGGATAAGGCAGCTTCACGAGGGGGTGCAGCTGTGTGGCAGTGCATCTGGATAGCAGGCAGGAGGTCCTAGGTTCAGTAGCTGGCTATGCAGCTAAAAAGCTCAGGTAGTGGGATAGACCTCGGTCTGAGACCCTGGTGCTGCTGCCGGTCAGAGCAGACAATACCGATCTATGTAGATGAATAACCTGACTTCGTCTTGTGTTCAGGAGGGACCAAACTTCAGCTGTCACTTCTGAATAGTGACAAATCTCAGAAATTAAGCAGGGTCAGCCCTGGTTAGTATTTGGATGGGAGACCACCGAGAAAGTTGTGTTGCTGCGCAGAAGCAGGCGATGAGAAACCACTTCTCAGTGTCCCTTACCTTGACAACTGTGGGGGCGCCATAAGCTGGGCCTTTGTGTAAAAAAACCCAGCAGGAACTCATTTGCATTTTAGGCAACACCCCCTGGTGTCACCGTTGTTTCACACAGAGCCTTTTTGTAAAAAAAGTCCATCATGAATCATTTGGAAAGTGGATTGAAAGTGCATTATTGTGTGTGTAGATCCAGGCGGGCAGTCATGTTGGTCTGAAGCAATAGAGCAAAACAGAAGTCCAGTAGAACCTTTAAGTTTTATTCAGAATGCAATTTGCATTTTTAACCACTGCCCACCAGCTCTCAGAAGCTGTGCTCACTGTACCCCATCCCATTGGGGGAGGGACGGTGGCTCAGTGGTGGAGCATCTGCTTGGGAAGCAGAAGGTCCCAGGTTCAATCCCCGGCATCTCCAAAAAAGGGTCCAGGCAAATAGGTGTGAAAAACCTCAGCTTGAGACCCTGGAGAGCCATAAATGGGGCTGTGGCTCAGTGGTGGAGCCTCTGCTTGGGAAGCAGAAGGTCCCAGGTTCAATCCCCAGCATCTCCAAAAAAGGGTCCAGGCAAATAGGTATGAAAAACCTCCGCTTGAGACCCTGGAGAGCCATAAATGGGGCTGTGGCTCAGTGGTGGAGCCTCTGCTTGGGAAGCAGAAGGTCCCAGGTTCAATCCCCAGCATCTCCAAAAAAGGGTCCACGCAAATAGGTGTGAAAAACCTCAGCTTGAGACCCTGGAGAGCCATAAATGGGGCTGTGGCTCAGTGGTGGAGCCTCTGCTTGGGAAGCAGAAGGTCCCAGGTTCAATCCCCGGCATCTCCAAAAAAGGGTCCAGGCAAATAGGTGTGAAAAACCTCAGCTTGAGACCCTGGAGAGCCATAAATGGGGCTGTGGCTCAGTGGTGGAGCCTCTGCTTGGGAAGCAGAAGGTCCCAGGTTCAATCCCCAGCATCTCCAAAAAAGGGTCCAGGCAAATAGGTGTGAAAAACCTCAGCTTGAGACCCTGGAGAGCCATAAATGGGGCTGTGGCTCAGTGGTGGAGCCTCTGCTTGGGAAGCAGAAGGTCCCAGGTTCAATCCCGGGCATCTCCAAAAAAGGGTCCAGGCAAATAGGTATGAAAAACCTCAGCTTGAGACCCTGGAGAGCCGCTGCCAGTCTGAGAAGACAATACTGACTTTGATGGACCAAAGGTCTTATTCAGTAGAAGGCAGCTTCATATGTTCATTGTCTGATGACATATGCATGCATATGAAAGCTTACATTCTGAATAAAACTTTGTTGGTCTTAAAGGTGCTACTGGACTCCTGCATTCTTTTGTGTGTGTCATTGCAGCCACAGAGTCACAGGAGCGGGGACAGGTTTGGACTGGGGCCCTGGTGCTGTCCAACAAGTTAACTCTTTCCCTACATTCCGGTTCCCCAATTGAAAATCCCCTCCCCTGGCTCCGTTTCATTGTAGAACAGAAACAAATAAAGGTGGCCCGTGTTTTATCTGTGTTTCCCATGCTGGGGCTTAAAGCAGCCCGGGTCGTGGGGCATTTTCAGTCTGGGAAATGGCACAAGGAAGGAAGCACACACTCCCTTCTCACCGGTGTGGCTTTCATCCGTATGGGGTCTTCCCCTGTGCTCAGTGCTGGATTAAACCCCATGGAGGCCCCTAAGCAGTCAAAATCTTGGGGGGCCCCTTGCAAGAGCCGGTTTGATGTTCCTGGTCTAGTCAGTGCCTCTGCTGCAGGCCTAGGGATGCTTCCCTTCCCTAAAGGTGTGGGGGCCCATAGGCCAGGGCCTAGTTGGCCTAATTGTTAATACGGCTCTGCCCGCGCTGGCTCTTTGCAGTTAACCCGCTTAGTTTTGGACCTTATCCCCGATCCACAGCCTCTGGTGGACGTGAGCCCCCAGAAACCCGTCCCTGTCAAACATCCCTGCCCTTTGAAACGTTCCCCTGAAAACACAACTCAATCCAGTAATGCCTGCCGCGTGTGTAGCCAGCGCTTTCGGAAATAAAAACATTGTGGGTTTTTTGTTTTGTTTTTTTGCCGAGCAAAGCACAATTGCAAACGGAACAGCGGAGGCGGGGGAAAAAAGTGAATGGGATTGTGTGGCGTTGCCGATGCAGTGTGGGAGTTTCCCCATGGCTAGAGATACAAACGTCGACGCTTTTTGCAGCCAAGAAAGGGGAAACACAGTCAATTTGTGAGGGTGGCGGTTGCGTTTGGAACCTGCCAGGACTGGGAACAGTTTCCCCCCCTTTGCAGAGAATCTAGAATGATGCGATGGAGAGTCCCTGGCCTTCTGGACTGAGAGACGCTCTTTCTGTTCTGTTGGCTGTCGTTTGGTTGGTCCTGGTCAAAGGGATTAGAGAGAAGGTGCTCTGATTTTTTAGGTTCTGCTCTGGGAGCCACACAACTATTAATACCTTCTTTCTGCAGGGCACAGCTCTTGAGGCCTGGTGGCCTCTCCTTGGTCATTGCTCTTCCTTCCTTCCTTCCTTCCTTCCTTCCTTCCTTCCTTCCTTCCTTCCTTCCTTCCTTCCTTCCTTCCTTCCTTCCTTCCTTCCTTCCTTCCTTCCTTCCTTCCTTCCTTCCTTCCTTCCTTCCTTCCTTCCTTCCTCCCTCCCTCCCTCCCTCCCTCCCTTCCTTGTTTGGTGTAGTGGTTAAGTGTGCGGAATCTTATCTGGGAGAACTGGGTTTGATTCCCCACCCCTCCATTTGCAGCTGCAGGAATGGCCTTGGTCAGCCATAGCTTTTGCAAGTGTTGTTCTTGAAAGGGCAGCCTCTGTGGGAGCTCTCTCAGCGCCACCCATCTCACAGGGTGTCTGTTGTGGGGAAAGAAGATAAAGGAGATTGTAAGCCGCTCTGTGACTCTGATTCAGAGAGAAGGGCGGGGTATAAATCTACAGTCTTCTCCTTCCTTCCTTCCTTCCTTCCTTCCTTCCTTCCTTCCTTCCTTCCTTCCTTCCTTCCTTCCTTCCTTCCTTCCTTCCTTCCTTCCTTCCTTCCTTCCTTCCTTCCTTCCTTCCTTCCTTCCTTCCTCTCTCCCTCCCTCTCTCCCTCCTTTCCTCCCTCCCTCCTTCCCTCCCTCCCTTCCTCCCTCCCTCCCTCCCTCTCATTCATCCATCCAGTACATTTTAATCCTGCCCTTTCTTCAAATCACTCAGAACGGCAAGTGTGGCTCTCCCTCTCCCATTTTATTTTTACAACAATCTTGTCATGTGGGCCTTTGAGAACATCATGTCTAGCTTCCGTCCCAACAGCCATGAAGAATCCTAGAGACAAAACGAATAAAGGAAAGGCAGAAAGATCTGAGACTGTAGAGCTTGAGGGGGCGGGGAACAGAATACACCGTCTGTTTATTTCTCCCCCCCCCCCAAAAAAAATTTTTTTAAGCATGTCAGAACAAAGAGGGAGAATTACTGTGTTTTTTGTAATACCCACCGAAGGCAGCAGGAAAAAGACAGATCTAGGCTAAGCCTCGGCAAAATGTTCTAAGCTGTAAGATCATACAAGCTGCCAGGGAAAGTGACGGAGCCTCTTTTCTTGGAGGACTTCAAAGGAAAGCTGAACAGGCATCTGTGAGGAGTAGTTTTTTTTTTTTTTTTGGCACACCAGGTATCCAGTTTCTGCAATACATATTTCAAAAAAACTAACCAGTTGATAAATTTAATTGAGGAAAATATAATCGATTCATGTTTGTGCAAGTGGACAGTTCTTTTGAACCCTGAAGAACATGGGCAAGTGAGGGCACTAGGGATAAAACTATGGAACTACCTGTTACATGATTATTTTTGCAGAATTTATGTATATGTATGTATATGTACACAGGGCTTTCTGTCTGTAGAAAAAGCCCAGCAGGAACTCATTTGCATGTTAGGCCACACCCCCTGATGCCAAGCCAGCCGGAAGTTGCGTTCCTGTGCCTTCCTGCTCAATAAAAGCCTTATATGTACAAACAAAACAATCACTGGAACTTCAATTAAGTCATAGAAAAGTTTTTAAAACCCACATCTTACAGCACAGTCTTAAGCTGAGTTCCATCTTTCTGCCACTGACTTCAGTGGGCTGAGAATGATGTAACACTGCTTAAGAGTGCGCTGATAATCACTTAACGCTGACATGAAAGGAAGCATTTATTTTTGCATGTAAAGAAAGAACTGCAGTGGTAGAAACCCTGCATGGTAAACATGCAGTGTTAGGTCATGTATTTTGGACAATTGCATGCTTAATACTGGGCATCCGGGCCATCCGGGCCTGGCAAGTCACACGTAGGGTTGCCGATCCCCAGTTAGAGGCAGGCAATCCCCCGGTTTGGAGGCCATCCGGCCTGGCAAGTCACACGTGGGGTTGCCAATCCCCAGTTAGGGGCAGGGGATCCCCCGGTTTGGAGGCCATCCGGGTCTGGTGAGTCGCACATAGGGTTGCCAATCCCCAGGTGGGGGCAGGGGATTCCCCGTTTTGGAGGCCATTCCCCTGCTTCAGGGTCATCAGAAAGTGTGTGTGTGTGTGTGGGGGGGGAATGTCTGCTGGGCATTCCAGTAAACCCTATGGAGACTGGTTCTCATAGAGTATAATGGAGAAGCAGTCCGTGGGTATCCGGGGCTCATAGGGGGGTGTTTTTTGAGGTAGAGGCACCAAATTTGCATCATAGAATCCAATGCCTCTCCTCAAAACACACCCCCAAGTTTCAAAAAGATTGAACCGGGGGTCCAATTCTGTGAGCCCTCATGATTTCCAAATGGAGGGAAGGTTGACAGTCCTTTTAAAATGTGATTTCCAGAACACCCTTTGGAGTTCAGTCGTGCTTCTCACACCCTTGCTCCTGGCTCCACCCACAAAGTCCCCAGATATTTCTTGAGTTGGTCTTGGCAACCCTGGTTGCACGGGTGCTGGACCCTAGGAGTTGCCATCCCGCACACCATGCATCATCCACAGATCCTTTCTTGGAGGGGGGGGGGAGGGTGGCGCTCAGACTGTATAAGGATGCACATCAAAGGAGACCACAGTATGCTTTGAGCTCTTTTTGTGCATATGGGGTTGCAGAATATCAGCTAATGGAATGCTGTTACTTTCTGTAGTGCTCTAACCCAGATAGACCTCATCGGAAAGCTAAGCAGGGTCAGTTGTAGTTAGTACTTGGAGGGGAGACCACCAAGAAAGCCCAGGGTTGCTATGAAAGAGCAGGCAATGGCAAACCACCTCTGGATGCTTTTTGCCTTGAAAAACTAGGGTTGCCAACCTCCAGGTGGGGCCTGCAGGTGTTCTGGAATTACAACTGATCTCCAGACAACAGAGTTCCCCTGGAGGGCAGATTCTGAAGTGTTCTACTGAACTTCCACTCCTTCCCTAAACTCTCCAGACTTCTGCTTGCAAATTTCCAGGAATTTTCCAACTTGGAGTTGGCAACCCAATGAAAACCCTGCAGGGTCAGCATATGTTAGCTGCGACTGGAAGGTCAAAAGATTGGTATAGCTGCTGTCTGATCATCATTGCCCTCTTTCCCATTACTGTTGCGCCTCTTTCTGTCGAGGAACAAAGCACCTCGAATCTGCATCTCTGAGCTGCTTCTGAACAAATTTTGCCCATTTTGTTTCTTTTGATATTTACTTACATTTTTGTCTATCGTTTCAAGTCCTCCGGATATGTAGATTCATTATGTAAGGTTGCCTTGATGCGTGGTTTTTATACACATGGTATACAACGTTTTATATGTCCAGTGCTGGTTTCTTCGTGTCGAAATAGCATGAAAATTGCATTGGGGGAAATTTGGTGCAGGTCTGGAAATGGCACTCCTTACTTAAAAAGCCTGGAAGAATAAATGGTTCTCCAACCCATGTCAGAAAGACATCAGAGCTAGTGCTAGGTATACGTTTAAGAGGAGGATGTTTGGATCTTGGGGTGCCACAACTGAGGAGGCCCTGCTTTTTTGGCTCTCTGTCTCACCTCTGAAAAAGGAGGGAGATGGAGAAAAGCTTTGGATGAAGGTTGGGTAGGAGCATATGAAAGAAGATGTTGCTCTGCCTATCCTGAGAGAGCCAGTTTGGTGTAGTGGTTAAATGCGTGGACTCTTATCTGGGAGAACTGGGTTTGATTCCCCACTCCTCCACTTGCAGCTGATGGAATGGCCTTGGGTTAGCCATAGCTCTTGCAGAGCTGTCCTGGAAAGGGCAGCTTCTGTGAGAGCTCTCTCAGCCCCACCCACCTCACAGGGTGTCTGTTGTGGGGGAGGAAGGTAAAGGAGATTGTAAACCACTCTGTGATTCAGACCGAAGGGCAGGGTATATATCCAATATCATCATCATCTTCTTCCTGGGCCTAAACCTTCAAGGAAAGGTAGAGTATGGTCACAGTGCTATGAATCAGTCTTGTTTTAATATAGAGCTAGGTAATGTATACAATTGTTTTCTGGCTCATAGAGAATCACAGATCTGTCCAGCAATCAGCAGCCTTCAGTTCTAGAAAACCAGGACTCTTTTCAGCTAAACCACACATTCTGGATTCATAATTGGATCCTCTGATGTGTAAATTTAGCCATAAAGGCTGTAGTCAGGGGAGGTGGGGGTAGCAGATCAGAATCATGACATTGAGGATGGAGGGAGTTACCTTTTTCTGCTCTGTTCTGATTCCTCATTCAGAACTGCTCCCTGACCTTTGATGGCCTGGAGTTACAGGAAGGAGAGAGGGGAATCCTACTAAGGCTGAAATGAATTGGGCAGTTTTGATTCAGAAAATGTCATGAGAGCAAATAATTGGTGTTCTCCTTCTCCAGTGCCATGGCCCCAATCCATATCAGGTCCTACCAGGGCTGCTTTAAGAGTTCCACGTCCCATGCTGTTGACCGGGGGTGGCCAAATTGCGGCTTGGGAGCCGCATGTGGCTCTTTCACACATATTATGTGGCTCTCGAAGCCCCCACCACCCCATTGGCCAGCTTGAAGAAGGCATTTGTCTCTTTGAATCGCTTCTCCAAGCCAAGCCAGCCAGCAGCTTGGAGAATACATTCAAATTTAAAGTTGCTTTCTTTCCACCTCTCCCTCCCCATCTATTTGCTTTCCTTCCTTCCTTCCTTGTCCCTCTCAAGCATCTGACATTCACCTCTTGTGGGTCTCAAACATCTGACATTTATTCTATGTGGCTCTTATGTTAAGCCACTTCGGCCAGCCCTGCTGTTGACTCAGTGTCTTCTAGTGAATGGTCTTGCTCGTGTAATCACGAGAGCCCTGTGCAATGGCACCGACAGAGTCCGGGATCAGGAGCAGGGAAATCTTGATTTGAATCCCTCCTCAGCCAGGAAGGGCTGTCTCCTACCCTAGCCTACCTTGGAGGGCTGTGAGGAAGAACTAAAAGGAATAACCCCTGCACGCAAGTTGGGGACAGGAAGGATGTAAAGGTAGCGAATAAAAGGAGACCAGAAAGCAAAGGGAGAAATCTATTAATTTCACCTTTGCACTCCCATCGGTCTTTAAACATATTGCAGCCCAAAATATAGATGAGCAAATGTTTTAGATGACCCTCCTAGGTGGCATAAAGGCTCCATTTAGCTAATAACAACAGGTTTTGATGGTTATAGCCAGGAGTTTGTGTTCCCTTTTGTTTCAGGAAAGGAGGGCAGGGAGCAGAGACGTGTCAGCGCAGTTGCAGAAAAGAGGGGAATCAGACCAGAGAGGGGCAGGAATTCCTACCACTAGCCTACTCAGGACTAAGGGCCTACTCTGGAGTAAAGGTCTGTTTAGAACCGGGGTGGCCAAACTGTGGCTCGGGAGCCACATGTGGCTCTTCCGCACATATTGTGTGGTTCTCGAAGCCCCCATTGCCCTGCTGGCCTGCTTGGGGAAGGCATTTATCTCTTTATATCACTTCTCCAAACCAAGCCAGCTGGCAGCTTGAAGAATGCATTCAAAGTTAGAGTTGCTTTCTTTCCATCTCTCCCTCCCCATCTATTTTCCTTCCTGCCTGCTCTCAAACATCTGATGTCCATATCTTTTGACTCTCAAACATTTATTCTATGTGGCTCTTAAATTAAGCAAGTCTGGCAGCCCCTGGTTTACAAGAAGGACAAGAGAGGTAGGAAGTGGGGATAGAAGGGAGGAACTAAATTGAGAGGGAAGGACTGTTTGTTGGGTTGTGGTGGAACATTTTGAGGCATTGCAGGCTAAGGAGAGCAGTTCTCTTTCTCCAGGCAAGCTTGCAGCTCTGGGCTGGGAAATCCCTGGAGACATGAAGGTGGGTGGGGGTTTGGGGACTTTAGCAAGGTCTAATACCCTAGAAACAACCCTCCAAAGCAGCCATTTCCTCCTGGTGAGTGGATTACTGTTATTTGGAGATTGTTTGCAGTTCCAGGAGATTTCCAAACCCCACCTGGAAGCCAGCAGCTCTGTTTCTAAGGGTGGACACGTTGCTGGTCTGAAGGAGCAGAGAATGGGGGCTGTTTGAGCACGGTTAGTGGAGGAATAGCTACATTAGGGCTTAATCCTGTAATGCTGTTCATGAGTCTGATGCTGCAGCAAGAGAGCAGACTTGGAGACTGAGCAGGAGGCAAGCAGGTCTCCTTGCTTGAGTAGTGCCATAAAGCCCAGAAACAAGCTGAAGGCAATTTATCCCATTCAAAAAGAGACTCCTCTACTCTCTGGTGTCTGGTTGTGGTTGCTGGGGAGCTGAAAATTGAATACCCTGGTGAGGACGAGGCCCCTGAGCCGAGGAACGATGCAGGACCTGATAAGTATTTTAAATTGGGGAATGGCTACTTTCTGGGTTCAGTGATTGTCCCTGTTTGGATAGGAGCCCTCTTGTCATTTCCCTGATGGTTGCCCATAGGAACCCATACCAGGCCTATATGCTGAAATGTGGTGAACGGCAGTTCAGAGGGTTCTAGGAGCTGCACAAAAAACAGGGGGATACAAGGCAGAGACAGACACAAGTGTACTGTCCCTCTAAGTGTTGCTGAATGGAGTGTCGTTTTCCAGGTGATGTTATTTATGCCCAGGGGTGAAATTCTAGGAGGAGCTTCTTTGCATATTAGGCCACACACCCCGATTTAGCCAATCCTCCAAGAGCTTACAAAAAAGAGCCTTGTAAGCTCTTGGCGGATTGGCTACATCAGGGGTGTGTGGCCCGATATGCAAAGGAACTCCTGCTAGAATTCCACCACTGTTTATGCCCATAACCTAAGAGGCTTTCAGCAGCCTATTTCCACTCATTAGTCCACTATACAACGGGCCTGCTGGCAACCCAAGAGGGATAAACAATTTGGATATTCATCAGCTCAGATTCCCCTTGTCTGGGCTTTCCTGATCTCGGAGGGACTTGAGGAGACCAATTTCTCCATTTGCGCCTGACAGCTGTTGTCAACAACCCATGCCTTCTCAAGCGCACCCAGTCCTCCCCGAGTCACTTTAAAAACACCTATTAATTTACGAAGTCATATTTTCCTGCGTACATATGGTGGCCAGCTCTGGATTGAGAAATTCCTGGAGATTTGTGGGTAGAGGGTGGGGTTAGGGAGGGCAGGAGCCTCAGCAGGCTACTGTGCCGTAGACCCACCCTCCAAAATCAGCCATTTTCTCCAGGGGAACTGATCTCCATTCTTTGGAGATCAGTTGTAGTAGTAGGGACCTCTAGGTACCACCTGGAGGTTGGCAACCCTAAGGACAGGAAACCAATAGCCCTCGGCTCTTGCCTGCTGGCTTTCAGAAATTCCTGGAAATTTGGGGGGTGGGGGTAGAGGCTGGGGAGGGTGGGGCCTGGGGAGGGTCAGGGCCTCAGCAGGGTATAATGCCATAATTGCCACCCTCCAAAGCAGCCGTTTTCTCCAAGGGAACTGATCTGGGTTGTAAGAAGATAAATTGTGATTCTGGGAGATCTCCAGGCCCCACCTGGGAGGTTGGCAACACTACATGGGGAGTCCCCTGCATGTATTTAAAACCCTTTCCTCATCTGTGAGGCCCACATTTTGTTGCTTTTGTGATTTGCAAGTGCTCTTTGTATTGCAAGTAGATGCAGTATTAATGGGAGTCATTGCCAAAGGACGCAGCGAAGGCCCCTGGCTTACATGGGGCTAAAATGGGATTAGACAAATTAATTGAGGTTACATGGAAGCCTCAACAAATAAATAGATCCTCCTGTTTCAGAAGCTGCCTACCTTTGGTTGCCTCATGCTGAGGTGAGGCCGGGTTGCCCTGATGTCCTGTTGTAAGCTTCCCAGAGGCATCTGGTTGTCTGCCACAGAGCCAGTTTGGTGTAGTGGTTAAGTGTATGAACTCTTATCTGGGAGAATCAGGTATGATTCCCCACTCTTCCACATGCAGTCAGCTGGGTGACTTTGGGCCAGTCACAGTTCTCTCAGACCTGTTCTCTCAGGAGCATTTCTTGAAAGAGCTCTCTAAGCGCCACCTATCTCACAGGGTGTCTGTTGTGGGAAGAGGAAGGAAAAGGAGATTGTAAGCCGATCTCAGTCTTGTTTGAGTAGTGAAGGGTGGAGTATAAATCCAGTCTCTTCTTCCTCCTCCTCCTCCTCCAAGATATTCAGGATATTCATCTTATGTTTCTGTTAGCAAGGGGCTGCTTTTGGGATCTGCATTTCCCTCTTCTCTGCTATGGTGCAGCAATTGTGTTGCTCTTGGAGCTCACCACCTCAGTGTCCCCCAACAGCTGTGCTGTGTGGTAGAGAGGCTGGTTCTCTCTGAGACAGAGCAGCTCTCCAGTTTTGTTTTGTTTTGTTTTTTTGGCCTTAAATGAATGTGGGGTGCTTTGGGATGAAAGGAGCTAAGTGCCTCAAAGGGTTCCTCTCCTCTCGCTTACCACCGACCTGAGGAGAATTACAGCAGTGCCCCCCGGCCGTAGCTTTTTGGTTCTGTGGTCTGAGATTTAGTGGCTTGCTGCTTTCCCTCAGAGCTCTGCACAGCAGAGAAAAGACATTGGTTGTGGGCCCTCCATTTTTTTATGGGCAGTGGGGCTTTGCCAGCCCTTTAATCACAGCCGAAGGCTCGCCGAACAGTTGGAGAAACGTTGAGGCTTGGGATTAGGTTACCCATCTTCCCTGTAAAAAAAGAAGTCTCTATAAACAGTCTGCTAAGCCCAAGAATTTGGCTCTTCCCTGTGGGTTCTCCTCAGCTTGGTTTGAGGGCCTTTGTTGGAGAGCGGCGTGGGGGTGGGGCTCTACAGCGAAGCCTCCCTCCTCCGCCCCCCCCCCAGAACAGCCCGCTAGAATTCATCTTTGGGTGGTCAAATGACATTTGAACTGGGTGGGTGGGGGTGGCGCGGACCACCCAGAACAAGGGACAGAAGGTGGCACTAGGACTCAGGGTATGGGCTGTTTAAAACTTCTCCTCCCAGCTGTTTCATCCTCAGAACCCTTGTTTTGGTTTAGCCAATCCCTTCTGGTAATCAGACCCAAGGTTCTTTATTCTGCACTGTTTTATTAGGCCATCGGGAAATCAGCATGATGTAAATGGTGTATGTTGTATGTATCATTGGGACAAGATGGTTGTATAAAGCCAACAGTGAAATGCAGGGAACCATCAATATTGACCCCCATCCCCAAATATAGAAGAAGAAGAAGAAGAAGAAGAAGAAGAAGAAGAAGAAGAAGAAGAAGAAGAAGAAGAAGAAGAAGAAGAAGAAGAAGAAGAAGAAGAAGATGATATTGGATTTATATCCCGTCCTATACTCTGAATCTCAGAGTCTCAGAGCGGTCACAATCTCCTTTATCTTCCCCTACCCCCAACAACAGACACCCTGTGACAATGTTCCCTTTAAGCTGCAGCCTTGTGAGCAAAAATTCTACTTTGTGAGCTACTGGCATTAAAGTTGTGAGCTACTGCATAAATTAGTGTGCTCTGGGGTCATCCTTCTTGAGCTAAGACAAAACTCCGTGAGTTGGAACCTAAAAATCTGTGAGCTGGCTCACGCTAACTCAGCTTAGAGGGAACACTGCCTGTGAGATAGGCGGGGCTGAGAGAGCTCTTGCAGCAGCTGCCCTTTCAAGGGCAACTCTTATGAGAGCTTTGACTGACACAAGGCTGTTCCAGCAGCTGCAAGCGGAGGAGTGGAGAATCAAATCCAATAGGAGTCCGTGCACTTAACCACTACACCAAACTGGCATATGAACAGAAATGCACCAGGATAACGTTTCATTCATTCTTACCCCAAGGCTTGTAAACTCCAAAATACCTAACAGCGTAGCTCCATAAAGTGAGTACCTATGTGTTTGGAATAATCTTAGCTGGGTAAATGTGTGGGATGTTGAGTTTTCTGGGATAGATTTAATTTGGCAGGCTCTGGGGGCAGGGGAGAGGAGGTGGCTATGGGATGTGTTTGGTTACATTATCCTTTAAAAAATATCTGGGAAAGCTGTATAATGAACAGTAAGTGGAAATGGTAGAATCCAGACCTCCGTTCTCAACCTGGCTGGTTTGTGGCTTTTTTGGAAGTCTGGACTAGATGGGCTGGGGCAAAGAAGTGGAGCAAGAACTCTACAGGATCTCTTTCCTGGAGGGAAGATAGATTCACGGAGGATAAATCTGTCAATGGCTACTAGCCATGGTCCACATTCAGAGATACTAATCCTCTGAATCCCAGAGCCAGGAGACAACATCAGGGGAAGGCCGCAGCCTCTATGCCCTGTTGTTGGCCCTCAACAGGAACCGGATGGTCACTCTGTGTGACAGGAAGCTGGACTAGAAGGACTCTTGGTCGGATCCAGCAGGGCTCTTCTGATGTTCTTAAGATGTGAATATTTTAAACATGTAGATTTCTCATCTCCAGCAAGAGAATAACAACCGGGCGGGTTCCAGATATGTTGGCATCCCAGGCAAGGCATGCTTGTCACCACCTTCTGTGCTGCTTGTGACCAGGAGCAAGCCTAGCTTTCTTGGCATAGTGGTCGTCTGCTTATTGTGTTGCCTTAAGCAGCTTCTTGGTTGCCTCATTCAGACAAGCTGCCTTGGTAATAAGGCTGAGCATATTTTTTGTAATACTACTTTCAACTGAGCTGACGTACTCTTTCAGTGGTTCCCCCAACCTTACACTTTCATTCGGGTCTGCTGCCACAGCCTTTTTTCCCTTAAAAAGAACTTTGATGTGCGACCCAGTTGGAGTTCCCAACCTCCAGGTGTGAGCTGGAGATCTCCCACAATCACAACCAGATGACTGAAATTAGTTCCCTTGGTGAAAATGGCTGCTTGAGAAGGTGAGCTTTGTGGGATTATACCTTGCTAGGGTTCCTCTCCTCCCCCAATCCTGCACTTCTCAGGCTTCCTGCCCCCCATCTCCAGGAATTTTCCAACCCAGAGGTGATGACCCTAAACAGGGCTTTTTTATTTTGTAGCAGGAACTCCTTTGCATATTAGGCCACACACCCTTGATGTAGCCAATCCTCCAAGAGCTTACAAGGTTCTTTTTTGTAAGCTCTTGGAGGATTGGCTACATCAGGAGTGTGTGGTCTAATATGCAAAGGAGCTCCTGCTAGAATTCCACCCCTGGGCCACACCCTCTGATGCAACCAATCCTCCAAGAGTTTATAGGGCTCTTGGTACAGGGCCTACTGTAAGCTCTTGGAGGATTGGCTATGTCCGGGGTGTGTGGCCTAATATTCAAATGAGCTCCTGCTACAAAAAAAGCCCTGCAGCAAGTCTAAAGTTGCCAGGTCCTTCCTGGCCAGTGTTCCCTGTAAGCTAAATTTGTGTGAGCTAGCTCACAGTTTTTTAACCTGCGGGTCACACAATTTTGTCTTAGCTCAGGAAAAAGCAAACTAATGTATCCAGAGCAAGCTAATTTATGCAGTAGCTCACAACTTTAATGCCAATAGCTCATGAAGGAGAGTTTTTGCTCACAAGGCTCCTTTGCTTAGAGGGAGTATTGCCCTGGCTACCAGCAAGGGAGAGGGGTGTAGGGCCACCAGATCCAGGCTGGAGATTTGGGGATGGAACCTGGGGAGGACAAGGACCTCTATGAGGTGCAATGCCATAGAGTCCACCTTCCAAAGCAGCCACGATCTTCAGGGAACAGATCTGTGCAGTTTGGAGATGAGCTGTCATTCCGGTGGATCCCCTGACCCCACCTGGAGGCTGGCATCCCTAAGCCAGTCACAGCTCGTGTAGGCCAAGGCATTCAGCCAATGGGGCTGACCTTCCTAACGACATCATCAAAGCCCAGCCTGAGGGAAAATAGTGCTTCCCACCCCCTCACTTTTTCACCCCCTGCAAGCTGGTTCTTATCAAAACGGGGGTCTTAATTTCCAAGAGATGCAGTTTTCTTTTTTGCTCCACATTTCAGCTCAGCTCAAATACTACTTAGTTTTTAGATAGTTTCGCCCTTAATCAGGGGTCATTTTGTAGGAAAAAAGGTGCAGGAGCTCAGTAGCGTATCTCATTTGCATATGCTCCGGGATCTGTGTATAGCGGGGAGAGAACTCCCCACTGCATGCAGGCCCTGGCTGGAGATTCAGGAGCTGTGCTCTTGTGAGCTCCTGGGGAATTCAAGCCCTGCCCTTATAATCTTTGATTAAACACTTAATGAAGAGCTGGGATCTGTACGATGGGGTCTGCCCCCTTCACTCTGCACTTTGCTTGCATTGCAGAGGTCCAGCTCTGAATGATTCATGGCTTTTCATCCGCACATTTGAATCAGCATCTCTTTCCTGCCTGAGTTGGCAAAAACCTTTGGACTGTGGCCCTGCTGCTTTTGACCCGGGGTTGGAGTGCCAGCTCTCGCTTCCAAGAGGCGGTCCTTCTGAGGATGATCTGCCGGAATAGCCTCCCTGCAGCCGCGTTTCCTTCTGCCGTTCCGCTTGTCATCAGTAACCTGCTCTCTCTCTCCTCTGCTTGAATTGCAGCTTGAACTCCCGGTTGTTTTATTTGATTCGTTTCCTTGTAGATCACCCCGCCTTTCCCTTCAAACAGAGCCAGCGTAGTATAGTGGTTAAGAACAGCGGACTCTGATCTGGAGAACCGAATTTAATCCCCCACTCCTCCACTTGCACCTGCCGGAATGGCCTTGGGTCAGCCATAGCTCTTGCAGAGTTGTCCTTAAAAGGGCAGCTGCTGTCAGAGCTCTCTCAGCCCCACCTACCTCATAGTGTGTCTGCTGTGGGGAGAGGGAGGGAAGGTGATTGTAAACTGCTCTGAGACTCCTTTGGGTAGTGAAGGGCAGGGTATAAAACCAATTCCTCCTCCTCTGGCCCGAAGTAGTTTACATCATTCTCCTCTCCTCTGTATTTTCCTCACAACAACCCTGTGAGGTAGGTTAGGCCGAGAGTGTGTGACTGGTCCAGGGTCACCCAGCAAGCTTCCGTGGCAGTGTGGGGGTTTGAATGTGAGCGTCTCGGATCCCAGACAGATACTCTCGCTGTACGACAGTGGCAGTCAGATTATTTACAGCATTCTCAAAAATGTTCATTCTTTATCAAGCACGTCGGACTGTTCTAGGTTATTTTGCAAAAAAAATTCACATCTGTACTCTCACTTGGCTGTCCTGCCACTGCCTGCTCCACCATCCGCACAGCCAGGGCTTTTCTTGTAGAAAAAGCCCAGCAGGAACTCATGTGCATATTAGGCCACACCCCCTGATGTCACCTTTGTTTCACACTGGGTTTTTTTGTACAAAAAGCCCAGCAGGGACTCATTTGCATATTAGGCCACACCCCCTGACAGCAAGCCAGCTGGAACTTCCTGTGCAATAAAATCCCTACGCACAGCCCACCTGACAGCAAAAAAGACAAACTATGGGCAATTTTTCATTGGGGTGGATCCTACCCGTGTCCTACCACCAAAACTCCCTCTAAGCTGTGGAGGCTTGTGAGCAGAAATTCTACTTTGTGAGTTTCCAGTATTAAAGCTGTGAGCGACTGCATAAATTAGTTTCCTCTGGGGCCATCCTTCCTGAGCCGAGACAAAAATGTGTGAGCTGGAGCCTAAAAAACTGAGCTAGCTCATGCTAACTCAGCTTAGAGGGAACACTGCCTACCACCCCATTGTGCAGAATGTATTTATTTATTAAAATCAGGGCTTTTTTGGCAGCAGGAACTCTTTTGCATATTAGAAGATGATGATATTGGATTTATATCCCACCCTCCACTCTGAATCTCAGAGCGGCTCACAATCTCCTTTACCTTCCTCCCCCACAACAGACACCCTGTGAGGTGGGTGGGGCTGAGAGGACTCTCACAGCAGCTGCCCTTTCAAGGACAACCTCTGCCAGAGCTACGGCTGACCCAAGGCCATTCCAGCAGGTGTAAGTGGAGGAGTGGGGAATCAAACCCGGTTCTCCCAGATAAGAGTCCGCACACTTAACCACTACACCAAACTGGCTCTCCCCTGATGTAGCCAATGCTTACAGGGCTCTCAGTACAGGGCCTACTGCAAGCTGTTGGTGAATTGGCTACATCATCGGGGTGCGTGGCCTAATATGCAAAGGAGTTCCTGCTGCAAAAATAGTCCTGATTAAAATACTTATATGCCCCCTTTCCTTTTGGCTTCATGTTGAAGCCTTCGTACAGTCTAAGGAGACTTTTTGTCTAGACTTCAAACGGCTCTTCCATTGAAGGAAATGCTGCTTAAGTTGGAGGAAGGCTGTTTGGAAAATGCTTGGATCCCACCCCGGTGACTCTTTCTTGCTGGGGTGGAGCGTGGGGAGACGGCGTGGTTTGTCCCTGAAGTATTGAAGTCTGGCCAGCTCTGCTGGTGATTCCCATTTTCATATCCACTGACTATTCTAAATTGGATCACGCACTGTGCCAAGATAATTCCACCCACTGCACGGGTTCGAAAGCAGCGTGCATCCTCAGAATGCACCTGATTTTTAAATAACGTGTGATTTGCCTTCCCGGGATAATCCTGGGGCGTGTGTAAGCCCAAGCAATCCTGTAAAATGGAACAGCATGCCAAGAGTAGCTGCCCAGCCAGCTGCCCTGCTGAATGCTGCCAATTGCACAGATGCAAAAAAAAAAAAGCTCTCTGAAATACTGGTTCATTTGAAGCTGTGAGCCGATCGTCGATGTGAGCATAGGGGGGTGCCCGACTGGAGAGAAAGTGGGCTTTGCAATCAGGGTCAGTTCAATCCTTGCGTATGATAAAAATGAAAGCGTCACTCATTTTCTGCCTAGTCCGGACCTTTGGATGCCCGTGTGTGGCTTTGATAGCTACTGAAGCAAATAGCTTTCCATTAGAACATTGCTCTGTTTTACATTGGAAAGCTGCCTGCCAGAAATCTGCCATGATTATCGAGTAATATGCAAGCACTGGTTTGTGTGCCAAGGAAGAGAGGCATTCTGCAATCAAGGAAACTCCGAGTGGAGGCCCAGGATAAACCAGTTAAATGTGATAAAGGTAGAGTCCAGTAGCACCTTTAAGACCAACAAAGTTTTATACAAGGTATAAGCTTTTGTACGTGTACACACACACACAGGGCTTTTTTTTCTCGCAGGAATCCTTTGCATATTAGGCCACACCCCCTGATGTAGCCAATCCTTCAAGAGCTTATGGGGCTCTTCGTACAGGGCCTACTGTAAGCTCCAGGACAATTGGCTCCATCAGGGGGTGTGGCCTAATATGCAAAGGAGTTCCTGTTACATAAAAAGCCCTGCACATAGTTCTTCAGATACATTTATTAAATGTAAGAAGGGTTAAAATATCTTAGACCTGGTTCTCATTCGGGTGGGTCAAACTGGCCATAGGGTGTTTGTTTCAGGAAAACATGACCAAATGCTTTTCCATACAAAAATTCCTGAAGAGAGAGACCTAGTGTGTCAGGGAGAAGAGTTTTAGCCTGACTTCTCCCTTACCTGCTAACTTTCTGTCTGTGGGGATTTAAAAAAAAATGGATGAAAAATTCAGTTATCTAAACCTCATCCGTGGTATCAAGTATAATCCTATACATTAGCTGGTTCAGTGAAAGGCAGACTGCGTGGTAAATGCAGCCAGATGTAGCTTTTCTCTGAAGATTTCATTTTCTTAGTTCTTGAAAGAAACAAACAAAAAATAAAGCAGCCTCTGAGATGCCATGTGTCAGAAGGAGAATGGCAGACGTACTGAGTTGCCCTTTCTCTTTTTTCAAACTGAAGCAGGGAATTTTCCATAGGAAGGAAAATTAGGGTTGCTAATCCCCAGTTGGGGGAAGGGAATCCCCTGGTTTGGAGGCTCTCCCCCCACTTCAAGGTTATCAGAAAGCAGGGGGAGGGACTAGTTCCCATATGGAATAACGGAGAATTGACCTGTTGGCATCTGGGGCTCGGGGGGGGGGCTGTGTTTTGAGGTAGAATCATAGAATCATAGAGTTGGAAGGGACCTCCAGGGTCATCTAGTCCAACCCCCTGCACAATATAGGAAACCCACAAACACCTCCCTGTAAATTCACAGGATCTTCAGTGCTGTCAGATGGCCATCTAGCCTCTGTTTAAAAACCTCCAAGGAAGGCGAGCCCACCACCTCCCGAGGAAGCCTGTTCCATTGAGGAACCGCTCTAACGTTCAGGAAATTCTTCCTAATGTTGAGCTGGAAACTTTTGATTTAATTTCAACCCATTGGTTCTGGTCCTACCTTCTGGGGCCACAGAAAACAATTCCACACCATCCTCTATATGACAGCCCTTCAAGTACTTGAAGACTGTGATCATATCACCTATCAGCCGCCTCCTCTCCAGGCTAAACATCCCTAGCTCCTGAGGCAACACATTTTCTGCACAGCATCTGGTACCTCTCCTCAACCCCCCACCTCAAGTTTCAAAAAGATTGGAACAGAGGGTCCAATTCTATGAGCCCCAAAAGAAGGTGCCCCTATTCATAATTTCAAGTGGAAGATAGGCTTTTAAAAGGAGTACTCTCCCTTTAAATGTGATGGCTAGAACGCCCTTCAGAGTTCAACTGTGCTTGTCACAACCTTGCTCTGGACTCCATCCTCAAAGTCTCTTGGCTCCACCCCTAAGTAGTTAACTGTGCGGACTCTTATCTGGGAGAACCGGGTTTGATTCCCCACTCCTCCACTTGCACCTGCTGGAATGGCCTTGGGTCAGCCATAGCTCTGGCAGAGGTTGTCCTTGAAAGGGCAGCTGATGTGAGAGCCCTCTCAGCCCCACCCACCTCACAGGGTGTCTGTTGTGGGAGAGGAAGATAAAGGAGATTGTTAGCCGCTCTGAGACTCTTCGGAGTGGAGGGCGGGATATAAATCCAATATCTTCTTCTTCTAAAGTCTCCAAATATTTTCTGAGTTGGTCCTGGCAACCCTAGGAAAGATCCAGGGATGCCCATCTTTCCTGGGTTGCCAGGCTGTGTGCTGCAACCAGTGGGGGGAGGGCACGACAGGGACATGGGGGTCACACTGTGTCATGCGTTCTGTGAAATCCCTTCTGGGGTTCCCCCCAAATGACTTCACAGTTCACACAACAGGGTGTAACCCCCATGTCCCTGCTGGAAACTCATTTGTTATGAGGGCTGATTCTGACACAAATGAGATCTTGTCAGGCCAGGCCATGTTGGGCTGGGAGAGTTCCACAGGAAAGAGAGTGCCACAGGAAAGTGACATGCTTCCTAGGTATTATAGATTTGTTTCGGTAGCATCCTTCGTCTGACAAAATTACTTGATTTTCCTGGAAATGAATACAATATGCTTACAAGATGATGTATACAGAAACCGTTTAGTCTTAGACTGAAAGAATTTTAACAACAAAACTCACCCGGAGCTCATTGCATTGCTAGCGCGAACATCGGTAGTTCATTTCCCAAGCGCTTAGGAAATTGTCTACCGATGTTCGCGCTAGCAAGGTAATGAGCACTCGGTGAGTTTTGTTGTTAAAATTCTTTCCAAACATGCCTATAATACCTAGGAAGTGTGTCGCTTTCCTGTGGAACTCTCACCTGTTGAACTTCCATGTCGAAGAGAATCAATAGCACCTTCAGAGTACCTCTGGTACTGGAGAAAATTCCAACTCTCTAGTGGACTCTATGAATGTATACTAGTCTTTGCATTTGCATACTTTTTAGTAAATGGAATTGTAATTGACCATATGCGTTAATGAAGAAATGTGTAGCTTTGGTGTTTGAATGAATGTTAAGAAGTAGCACCTATTCTAGTCTTGGACTTGTGCCTTTCGAGTGTTAATTAGTACTGTGTATAGCAGACGGATCAACAGTTTTTGTCTTTTGGCACGGTTGTTTCTAGGTTCTCAGCCTCCAGGTGGGGCCTGGAGATCTCCCACTTTAACAACTGATCTCCAGCCGGACGAGATCAGCTCCCCTGGAGAAAATGGCTGCTCTGAAGGGTGGACTCCATGGCATTGTACCCTGCTTATAGTTGAGGCAGCGGGCGTCCTATTATTCCATCACTTGGCCTCCCTTGTGTTGACATTGTGCCCTACTGCAGCGCTATCATATTGCTACAACCATCATTAATGTGGGCCTATAACTGGTTACTTGATATGCTGTGCCCTTTTTGCCGGTGGTGCATTTTATTTATTGTTTTATTGTTCTTACTGTTTAATTTTAACAAGGTGTTTTAGCTTTGATCTGTGGGTTTTTATGGCTATAGGTTTTTATGGCTATTGTTATATGTTGTGATCGGCCTTGAGCCCGTTTACGGGAAAAGGCGGACTATAAGCCTACTAAATAAATAAATGAAATAAATGCTGAGGCCCCTCCCCTCCCCAAACCCTTACCTCCAAAGTCTCCAGGTATTTTCCAGCACACGGCTGGCAACCCAAGTCCCATCGCCGCGAGGAATCAGAGGAGAGCAGACGTCACCCAGAAAAATCGGTGCCTTGGTGGGGAGTCTTGGGCATTGAGCTGTTTTGGAAGAATCTGCAGGGTGGTGGTTCTCACGAAAATTGTTTCTAGGGCTGAAGTGCCGGAGTTGAATGGCCTTTGCCTTGTGTCAAGTAGGGAAGCCAATGCTCGGGAAATTCCTGGAGGTTCAGGGCGGAGATTTGAGGGGACAGGGTTTGGGGAGGGGATGGAGTTCAGCAGGGTATAATGCTGTAGAGTCCACCTTCCAAAGCAGCCATTTTCTCCAGGGGAACTGATCTCTGTAGTGTGGAGATGAGGTGCAATTCCAGGACACCTCCAGGCGCCAGCCAGAGGCTGGCAGCTCTGTGTATCAGGGGAACAAAAATATCCCGTTTGTGAATTCTGAGCGTTTAGGCCACAGTGAAATGAAAGTTAGAGATCTCTGGACAACACTGACCAGGGGTGGAATTCTAGCAGGACCGCCTTTGCAAATTAGGCCACACACTCCTGATATAGCCACTCCTCTTGGAGCTTACAGTAGGTCCTGTACTAAAAGCCTAGTAGGCTCTTGGGGGATTGGCTACATCAGGAGGGTGCGGCCTAATATGCAAAGGAGCTCCTGTTAGAATTCCACCCCTGACACTGACAAAGGTAATCTTGGAAATGAAGTCCAGTTGGTGCTGGTTGTTCCTTCATCTCATCTCCCTTGGAGAAACAGAGGTCTAGTCCTACAGACCAGGAAGTACCTACCTACCGTCCTTCTGCTCCTTGTATCAGAGTTACTAGCAAGGCCAGAACTTTACTCTGAAGTTTCGAGCAAAGAAGTGTAAATTGGTGGCTGATGCTCATGGAGCAGATCTTGTCCCATCCGTCTGTTCCTACCTCAATATTTGATAGGTTTGGTGCATGGTGGACCTCTCATGGCCTTGAGAGGTCCATCTGGGGAAGTGAACTTGGCATCAGGTGCTGAGGATCTCATTACCTTTGCAACAGGCCTTCCACCCCACCCCAGTTTTCATGCTGAAATGTTCTGTCCTGTATTCAAGGCAGGGCTTTTTTGTTGTTGCAGGAGCTCCTTTGCATTAGGCCACACACCCCTGATGTAGCCAATCCTCCAAGAGCGTATAGGGCTCTTCTTACAGGGCCTACTGTAAGCTCCAAGAGGATTGGCTACATCAGGTGTGTGGCCTAATATGCGAAGGAGCTCCTGCTATAAAAAAAGCCCTGATTCAAGGGAGATGTCCTTTAGTTGCTCTCCATTTAGCCACTGTGAGATCCTGAGATTTTGCAACAGGGGGCTCTAAAAATGAGATTTGCAATCAAAACTAGATTTTCATGGAAAGCTGAATGTTGGTCTCTGTGTAGACCTTAATGGGCGTGACTTAAAGATTAGCCTTTATTTACTGAAGTGGAAGAGCTTGATTTGGGTCCAGGCAGAGTACATATCTGGGTATGACATTAATATTAGGCTGGCTGGCATGGTTTTATTAGTTGTCTCTGTGATGGAGGTGAAATCTCTTGGTGCTGACCGAGGAGCTCCATCAGTCATGGGAAGTGGGGATTGCATGCAGCCAGCTGCTCCAGGAGGAGGAGAAGAGGAGTTGGATTTATACCCCACCCTTTAGTTGGAGTCTCAGAGCAGCTTACAATCTCCTTCTCTTCCCTTCCCCTCTCCACAACAGACACCCTGTGAGGTAGGTGGGGCTGAGAGAACTGCTCGAGAGAATAGCTCTTTCAAGAACTGTGACTGTCCCAAGGTCACGCAGCTGGCTGCATGTGGAGGAGTGGCGAATCAAAGCTGGCTCTCCCGGTTAAAGTCCATCACTCCTAACCACTACACTAAACTGGCTGTAGATGCTGGATGAGAGGGATTTGGGTCTTGCCCATCTGGGCTCTTGTGATGTGGTTACATGTGAATTGGCCAATAAGGAAACATTTGGGTTGCACATTTTCTGTATAGTTGATCGCACACCCCCTCCGCTGCTGTGCACTTGCTGATATCTCCCTTGTTTAAGATCTTTGCCTGGACTATTGTGAGGCTGGAATTCTGTGTGTGTACTGTCCTGTGCTCCTTGGAGAAAAAAGAGAATGCCCTAGCATACTGTAGTGTTACAGCGTTGGATTAAAGGTTCAAATCCCCATTTTTCTCTGGAAGCTCACTGGGTAATCTTGGGCCACTCACCCATTCTCAGCCTAAGAAGAAGAAGGCCGCAGATTTATGCCCTGCCATTCTCTCTGAATCAGAGACTCAGAGCGGCTTACAATCTCCCTTATCTCCTTCCCCCACAACAGACACCCTGTGAGGTGGGCGGGGCTGAGAGAGCTCTGACAGAGGCTGCCCTTTCAAGGGCAACTCTTGCAAGAGCTATGGCTGACCCAAGGCCATTCCAGCAGCTGCAAGTGAAGGAGTGGAGAATCAAACCTGGTTCTCCCAGATAAGAGTCCGCACACTTTGCCACTACACTACACCTACGTCACAGGGTTGTTATGAGGGGCAAACAGAGGAGAGGAAAATGATACAAGCTTTTTTGGGTTCCCCACTGAGAGGACAGGCGAGATAGAACAGAAGTAAACAAATACATAAATGTGATGCAGCTCAATGGGGGGCACACTCATTATACCCATGTGCAAATATGTATGCTTTTGTCATAAGAGGAGCCTGTGGTAATGTCTCTGTCCTGCTTGCTTCTCAGCCTCGCCAGCTGATTCATAGGAGGCGTCCGAGGTGGCGGTTAGAGTCCCCTTTAGAATCTGGCTTTAAAAAATGCAGAAAACATTTCACTGTTGGGAAGGCATGCTAAGCCAAGTGCAGATATTGTCCTGTCATCGTGGAAGTCCCCTTCAGCTGAGCTGACAGGAACTGTGACTGAGCACCATTACCCAGCAGGAAACAGGATCTGCCTGGCAGGAAGTGAGGGAGGACCAATCCGAGGAGAACAGCTGTGTTCCACTTGACTTCCTGTAGGACCTAAAGACCTTTGAATGGAGAACTTTGTGACCAGCGGCATGAACTGCAGGCCCTTCAGCCAACCAGGACACGGCTGAGGGGCTTTGTGTCCCCACCTCTTGAACAGGGTTGATAGACAAGCTGAAGATAGAGTTGCCAGGTCTGTGTGGGAAAGGTGGGACCTCAACAGGGCCTAATGCCATAGAGTCCACCCTTCAAAGCAGCCATTTTTTCTCTGGGGGATCTGATCTCTGCCAGCTGGTGATCAGTTGTAAAAATGGGAGATCTCCAGGCTCCACTTGGAGTTTGTCAGATCCCCACTGTGGGTGGGGAATCCCCGCTTTTGTGGGGTGCTTCCTGGGGGAAATCTCATTCCTGACTGGCCTGAAAGGTGACCTGATATCAGGACTTTTTTTGTAGCAGGAACTCCTTTGCATATTAGGCCACACACCCCCTGATGTAGCCAATCCTCCTGGAGCTTACAGTAGGCCCTGTAAGAAGAGCCCTGTAAGCTCTTGGAGGATTGGCTACATCAGGGGTGTGTGGCCTAATATGCAAAGGAGTTCCTGCTACAAAAAAAGCCCTGCATGATATCATCACCCAGAAGTAATGTCATCATATTACTGGCATTGCATGGCAACACTCTAGTTTTTGGGCAAAACTCTATGGTGAAATTGGCTACAAACTATAGAGTTTATCCCCAAAACTAGACTGTCACCCCCCTGATGTTGGTGAAGTGATGACACCACTTCCAGATGATATCACACACATGGCAGAAGATCCCAGAAAGGACCAAGGATCCCCCCACTAGCATCCAGGTAGGATCTGGCAACCCTAGAGCTAGAGTTACCAACTCCAGCTGAGAAATGCTTGGACTATGGAGTTCACTCTCCAAAGCAGACATTCTCTCTGTTTTAGAGATCAGTTATAATTCTGGGAACTCTCAAGGCCCTACCTGGAGGTTGGTGACCCTATTCAGGGCAACACTTGCCGTGCTATTTACTGTTTCTGGTGGGAAATATCCCCCCAGCCCACCTCTTCATAGCACCAACAGCTTCCGAGTTGTATGGCCTTCTCTCACACCTCACTCATTGCAGGATGCGGCGGGTCGTGTGCCGAGGGAGGATTTGCGGTCTGAGCAACTGCCGTTTGCACTTGAGAGTTCTGAGACCTCTAAAAGAGAGAGAGAGAGAGCAAAGGCTTTAATTATCTGGGCAATTAATTCCACTCAGGATAACTCACTGGGAGGGAGTAGACCCGTGTCAATGGGGACGTGCATTTAATGAGGCAGCAGCACCGAACCCCCTGGCAAAAATCTTCACCTTGGGTGGGAAGGAAGGGAGGGAGAAGTGACTTGAGGGAGACTACATGAGGTCTTGTCTTTTTTGATCTACTAGGGCTTTAGGAATCTTAAGGGATCTTCTACAGCTTTCTTGCCATCCCCCGCTGGGGCACCAGGCCTGTGTCCTTAATTTTGACCGGGTATTTCTTGAGTCTTCTTCCCGCCCTGGG
Source organism: Heteronotia binoei (assembly GCF_032191835.1). Classification (NCBI taxonomy): domain Eukaryota; kingdom Metazoa; phylum Chordata; class Lepidosauria; order Squamata; family Gekkonidae; genus Heteronotia; species Heteronotia binoei. The sequence goes on from NC_083240.1 coordinate 16,240,853, forward strand.
CTGGCTTGGGCTTTGCCAGAATACCCTCTAGTCCTCAGAGAGCTGCTTTTTATCTGCGAGATTTCTGTCCCCGGTCCTTCCAGGGCGGGATAGCGTCCACGCTGGCATCTCCTTGGGCCTGGAGCAAGGCCAGCTCGGGCATACAGACCATTGATGAAAGGCCTTTGGGTGTGGGATGAATGGGCCCACGTTGCTCGCTGGGCCATGAGGAAGCGGCGCTGCTCCTCCTGGGAAAGCAGCCAAGCTCGCGTCAGGCCCTTCCCATCAGCTGCAGATTTATTTGCAATGCCGGGTGCGGATCCACAGATAAACACGCAGGCCGGAATGGCACAAAGAAAGAGGTGCCTGACCTCCCTTGTTGGCCTGCCTGCCAGGGGAATTCTGCTGATTGTCATAGGAAAGCCAGCTCTAGGTTGGGATTGGGAAATTCCTGGAGAGGGCAGGATTTAGAAAAGGGAGGGAGTTCTTTGTCATAAAGGTCACCCTCTGAAGCAGCCATGTTCCCCAGAGGATCTGATCCTTGTTGACTGGAGATCGCTGTTAATTCCTAGAGTTGCCGGGTCCTTCCTTCTTGTTGGCAGGGGGAGGGAGGAGCCTTTCAGGAGGGGTGGATGGGGCTCCACCCCAAACAGTAATGCCACCATGTAACATCACCGCCGTGATGATGTCACGTGGAAGCGATGTCATCATGTCAGGGATTTCACACTGGTTAGAGGGGGGGAAACTCCATGGTAAAATTGCTCTCAAACTGTAGAGTTTTGCCCTCAAAACAGAGCATCCTTACGTGATGTCCCTGGCATGATGATGTCACTTCAACATGATGTCATCGCATCAGGGATGTTTGGGGGGCAGGGTTTCCCCCACCAGCCAGCTGACCAGTGGCAGGGAGAATGCCCCCCACAGTGGGGGATTCCCCCGCTCAGACCTAGTGGCTGGCAACCCTAGTAATTCTAGATCTCTAGGTCCCACCTTGACTCTTCCGCATGGAATTAGTGTGAGAATCCCATAGTGGGACAGTATCGGGCTGGACTCTGTGGTCTCCCAGCTTCTAATCGTGAAGCTCCCTGAGTGACCCCAGGCCAGTCAAGCTCTTTCAGCCAATACGACCTCACAGGATTGTTGTGAGGATTAAAGAGGGATGGAAGAATAATTCTGTCTCTTAGACACGAGGGCCTTGGAGTACATATGAACATATGAAACTTTCTTATGCTGAATCAGACCCTCGGTCCATCAAAGTCAGTATTGTCTACTCAGACTGGCAGTGGCTCTGCAGGGTCTCAAGCTGAGGTTTTTCACACCTACTTGCCTGGACCCTTTTTAATTAGAGATGCCAAGGATTGAACCTGGGACCTTCTGTTTACCAAGCAGATGCTCTGCCACTGAGCCACCATCCCTCCCCACGGTGGGAGAAAGATGCAATAAAGAGAATGTAATTTCCAGCAGTTTACTGCATTGTTTATTGTATGCGTTCTGTTGTTTTCATTGCTTTCTTAAATGTTATAATCTGCCTTGGGTCTGAGTGACAAAAGAGCAAGGCATGAATGAGAGCAGGGTTTAATTTTAAATTAATTTTTGGATTTATATCCCACCCTATCCCGCAAGCAGGCTCAGGGTGGCTTACAGCAGCAGATTTCAAAACATACTACAGATTAAAATTTAATGTCATCAAAACAAAGAATATAAAATCGAAGGCGATACAGTATCTCAGACAAAGCAAGGGTGCTTCTAAGGTGGGATTGGGTTCTAAGGTGGGATTGGGTGAGAAGGGGACCTCTCACGACTTGTGCTTTTTCTCTCCTCCAGAAACGCTGATGGACTCCACCACAGCCACGGCGGAACTTGGGTGGACGGTGCACCCGCCATCCGGGGTGAGTTTCTGTGTAGGACAGAGCAGCAGGAATGGGGGTAGGGTGGGTGGTGGGGGGGACAGAGCCTGAAGAGGGTCTCCCAGGCCTGTAGCATCTTTCACTGCTGACCTCCATCGCGAAGGGATTGTGGGTAGATTCCGAGAGCCTTTGGAGGTAGTGATGAGGTTGGGTCAACTGTGCTGAGGAATGAATTTGATATTGGAGAGAAAGCGAATTGCTGGTAGGGTGGTCAGCCTCTAGGTAGTGGCTGGAGGTGTCCTGGGATTATAGCTGATTGCCAGAAGGCAGAGGTCAGTTCCCCTGGAGAAAATAGCTAAGACCACTGGCCCTTCCTCCCATGAATCCCTAAGTCCCTTGCCACAAATGTGTTGGGAAAGAGCTGTTCATTGTGAACAGTGGCGAAAACAGCACCTGGTGATTTTCCTTCAGGGGTGCCATAAACTCATAGACTAATTCTGATAAGGCTGACAGCACTAACGAATGCAATTAGTTTGTTAATTGACTTCATAGCACATTATTTTTATATACATATATGTATATGTATATATACTTATGTATATATGGCATTTAATGGAAGGCACACTACCTATACCTATACCATTGTAGGAAATGATGTACAGCACCATCCTACGCAAGTCTACTCAGAAGCAACTTCTGTTATATTGAATGGGATTTACTAACAGGTAACTGAGCATACAGGTTCAGCTTTGGTGTTTTGTTTGCTTTAGGCTTCCCGTTGAGGAGGCATCATTTCTGGTCTCTTAGGGAAGTTTCATCCCATGTCCTGAAATCAGAACAAAGTAGGAGTCAAGTGGTACCTTTAAGACCAACAAAGTCTTATTCAGAATGTAAGCTTTCGTGTGTGCATGCACACTTCTTCAGACGAGGAATCAGGTACTGATTCAGGTCTGAAGGAGTGTGCATGCACACACGGGAGCTTACATTCTGAATAAGACTTCGTTGGTCTTAAAGATGCCACTTGACTCCTACTTTGTTCTACTGCTTCAGATCAGCATGGCTGCCCGCTTGGATCTATGCCCTGAAATTGTTACAGTTGTTCCTTCCTTCCTTGTCTTGTGGCTCTCAACAGGGCCGGATCTAGAGGGGGGCAGAGGTGGGTGCTTGCCCTGGGCGCCGATGGAGGGGGGGGGCGCCAAATTGGGTATGGAGTGCATTGTATTGTATGGGACCATAAAATAGAATGGCCCAAAAGGGGGCGCCATTTTTTAATTTTGCTCCCCCTCGAAAAAAATGTAGCTCCATTTCTGGCTCTCAAACATCTGACATTTATTCTGTGTTGTTCCTACATTCAGCAAGTTTGGCCACCCCTGCTTTAGACTAACAGGGACATTGCAAAGGTAAACTATAGCTGGGGAGAACAACATATGCCACTCTGAATTCAATAGAGGAAGTTAAAGTGTAGACCATCAGTGGGGCCATCAGAAGAATGGCAAGGAGGAGCAGACATTTGCCTGATCTCACTCTTGTCTCCAGTTTAGCTGAAAATCTTCTCCCTAGAGGATCACGTTGGATTGCTGTTTAATGGCCATTGCTGACAAGATAGAGATCTGTGTTGAATCTCAAGGGAGGGAAGGACTGGGTGTTCCTCCTCATCCTCCAAATCTCATTTTCCAGGATTCTCTCTCAAGATCCCAAGTGGATCATTTCACATTTCCCTCTGATTTACCTGTTAACAGACTGAATCAGACCCCTGATCCATGAAAGTCAGTCTTGTCTGCTCAGGTTGGCTGCGGTTCTCCATGGTCTCAGGCTGAGGTCTTTCACTTCAACTATAGACTGGTCCTTTTTTTTTTTAAACTGGAGACGCTAAGGATTGAACCTGGGACCTTCAGCACGCCAAGCAGATGCTCCACCACTGAACCACGGCCCCTCCTCATGGTCCCTCCTCACTCAGTCCCCATCTGACCAGGTTGGGGAGGATCCCTTTCTTCTTTCTGTGGGAACTTACATTTCTGCATACCTGGGAAGACCTCCTGAGGATGTAGACCGTGTCTGTGAGGCAGTCTGGTTTTGCTGCTCTGTGTGGGAACTGACCGCTTTCTCCTCAGAAGGTGCCATTTCCACAAACCCCCTTTGTGGGTTGCCCGTTGTTGTCTGAAAAGCAGTGTGGGAAACAGAACCAGGCCAATAATATTAAGTCCAGAATAAACAAATAGAAAATACCCTCTCTAGCTCCCCCAAAAGCCCTCCCCTCCCCATATAGTGAAAGAAATGCTAGTCTTTACATTGCCGCCGCACTTATTTAGCTAGCATGGACTAACGTGAGCCACCCCTTTGTTATCACAGCCTCCGCCAGCCCTTGTGGAACGATGCTCTTCTTGTTTTCCCCCAGCTGGCAAGGTTGGACTCCCCCCCCTTCTCCGAACAGCGGACCCCCCCTCACTTCTGGAATGGACAGGGAGCTGTCCAGAAGGAGACCCCCACTTCCCCCCCCCCAGCCCCAAATGCTTATGAATAGCTGTGCCCTGCTTGTCAATATGAGTGGGGAGGGGGAGGGGGAGTGTGCACAGGTTTTGCTAGCAAGCGTGCGAAGGGTGGGCCCACACGCTCAATAGACGAAGCCCCCCTTCGGGCCGGCCTTCTCCTCTTTCCATGCCTGGCCTGTCTTGAATGCCGGGTTGCGGAGAAGGGAGCCCCCTGTCCATTGGGGGAGCTGCGTGAAGGAGCTTTGTTTGGGTCCTGGCCTTTTCAGGCCCGGCATGTTAATTAGCGATGGGGGGAGGAAGGGAGGGGGGAAGAGGCTCCTAATTAAGCTGCAAGGAAAGGGGGGGGGGGAGAAGAGGAATCTTTTCTCATCCTCCTGGAAAAAAAAAAAACACCCAGGGGATCCTGGGAGGTGCCATTCTGAAGGGATTTGCTAGGCCGTGGCTGGAAAAGCAATCCAGCCGTAGAGTGGATTTGGGAGTCGGGTCTCTAGGGAAGAGGGGCACGGAAAGGAGGGGGTGAAGGGCAATCTCGGGCTGAGGGGGAGTATTGTGGAGAAATTGGGAAGAACTATTTCTCTCCCTCACATAAAATAATAGGATTTGGGGGACACGAGGGGGGTGGGGGCTCTAGATGAGGCCTGAAGATCTCCTGAAATTAGAACGAATCTCCAGACCACAGAGATAAATTACCCTGGATAAAATGGCTGCTCTGGAGGGTGGACAGCAGAGGAGAGGACTCACAATGATGGGTTTAAGTGAAGGGTGGGAAGGTAGTGGCTGGGTACATGACCCCTTCCAACTCTGGGATTCTGGGATTTTATGACTGACTAGGGATGCCGGCCTCCAGGTGGGACCTGGGAATTCCCTGGAATTACTGGTCATCTACAGATTACAGAGATCAGTTCCTCTGGAGAAAATGGATGCATTGGAGGGTGGACTCTATGGCATTGTTTCCCCATTGGGGTCCCTGTCCTCCCCAGGCTCCAGCCTCCAGTTTTCCAGCCAGAAGCTGGCAACCCTGGTGAAATCCCACCAAGCTCACTCCCTTCCCCCAACTCCACCTTCCCAGGCACCATCCCTCAGATCTCCAGGAATTTCCCAACCTGGAGTTGGCAACCCTAAGAGCACTCCATGGAGTTGTTGAGCAACTTGGTTTAGTACAGATGAAAGGAAGCTCTCTTTTTTTAGCACAGTGGCTTTGTTAACTTGTGGAACTCATAGCCACAGTGGCAGACATGATGACCGCTAGGCTAGATGGCTTTAAAAGATGGTTGGACACCTTCATGGGGGTGAAGAGGTCCATCTGGATGCTCATCTCCCATCTTCAGAATAAGAATTTCTTGGAGGCTGCAAGTTGCCAGCCACCAGGTGGGGCCTGGAGAGCTTCTACTTTTACAGCTGATCTCTAGCTGGCAGAGCCAGTCTGGTGTAGTGAAGAAGAAGAAGAAGAAGAAGAAGAAGAAGAAGAAGAAGAAGAAGAAGAAGAAGAAGAAGAAGAAGAAGAAGATATTGGATTTATATCCCGCCCTCCACTCCAAAGAGTCTCAGAGCGGCTCACAATCTCCTTTCCCTTCCTCCCCCACAACAGACACCCTGTGAGGTAGATGAAGATATTGGATTTATATCCCGCCCTCCACTCCGAAGAGTCTCAGAGCGGCTCACAATCTCCTTGACCTTCCTCCCCCACAACAGACACCCTGTGAGGTGGGTGGGGCTGGAGAGGGCTCTCACAGCAGCTGCCCTTTCAAGGACAACCTCTGCCAGAGCTATGGCTGACCCAAGGCCATTCCAACAGGTGCAAGTGGAGGAGTGGGGAATCAAACCCGGTTCTCCCAGATAAGAGTCCGCGCACTTAACCACTACACCAAACTGGCTCTAAGCGTGCGGACTTATCTGGGAGAACCGAGTTTAATTCGCCACCTCCACTTGCACCTGCTGGAATGGCTTTGGACCAGCCATAGATCTTGCAGGAGTTGTCCTTGAAAGGGCAGCTGCTATAAGAGCTCTTTCAACCCCACCCACCACACAGGGTGTCTGTTGTGGGGGGAGAAGATATAGAAGATTGTAAGCCGCTCTGAGTCTCTGATTCAGAGAGAAGGGCAGGGTATAAATCTGCAGTCTTCTTCCCTGGAGAAAATGGCTGCTTTGAAGGGTGGGCTCTAGGGCATTGTACCATGCGGAGGCCCCTCCCCTCCCCAAACCCCACCCTCTCCTGGCTCCACCCCCAAAAGTCTCCAGGTACTTTCCAACACAGACCTGGCAACCCCAGGGGAATAAGGGAACTCTTTAGCTCCTTTTGCCTGCTTGAAGGTCCTCTGAAAACATTTGAATATCCAATGCAGCAAATAGGATACTGGGCCCAAGGTACGCTATGGATTTGGATCCAACAGGATCCTCTGCCCCTAACGCTCTCTGGGATGCTCTGATACTTGTTCCTATTAAATTTCTGCCTGGATTTTTTGGCTTTTGGAGGAATGCTTCTCTGCCCTCCCGCTTGAGAGGACAAAACCTGTGGCTGTGTTTGAATTGCACCTTTTCGGCAACGAGAACACGCAGCTCTCTTGTGAACTTAAATATTCAATTAAACAGTAAGATTTTTTAAAAGAAACAAAAAAAACCCTGTTAAAAGCAAGTTTACCAACACCTGTTTTAGAAATGGGGGCAGAATAGGCTATTAGCGAAGTCAATGAATGCAGTGCAAATGAATTGCAGAGTAATTAATGGCAGGCAGAGAAGAGCCATCAGCAGTGAGTAACAATGTGTGGTGTGTGGGTTTCTTTTCGGAGGGGCGGGGTTGCTCATGCACAGGGCTATTTTCATAGGAAAAGTGCAGCAGGAATTCATTTGCATCTTAGACCACACCCCCTGATACCAAGCCAGCCGGAACTGTATTCCTGCTCAGGCATCTGTCCTTCGTGTGGGGACAGGGGTGTTACAAATACAGAAGAGTTTCCCTGTTTTCATCTGTGAGATTTTTTCGTGGGGGAATGATTGCCACCCACGGAATGCAGCTTTGAAGAAGAAGAAGATATTGGATTTATATCCTGCCCTCCACTCCGAATCTCAGAGTCTCAGAGCGGCTCTCAATCTCCTTTACCTTCCTCCCTCACAACAGACACCCTGTGAGGTGGGTGGGGCTGAGAGGGCTCTCACAGCAGCTGCCCTTTCAAGGACAACCTCTGCCAGAGCTATGGCTGACCCAAGGCCGTTCCAGCAGGTGCAAGTGGAGGAGTGGGGAATCAAACCCGGTTCTCCCAGATAAGAGTCCACACACTTAACCACTACACCAAACGGGCTCTCTGTCAGCTTCCCCTCCCATGGCAGCCCCAAATGATGCCTGAAGGGAGCCCCCCAACAGCATTTAGAGGAGAACCATTTCAAGGTCTCAAGGGAGGGGGGAGGCTCCGTGAATGGAAATTGTGCCTGCAGAGAAAACTCTGGTAGATCCAGGACTTCAGTCTTCTTGTTGCTTTTTTTTGGTTTGGATAAGCTCTGGGCAGCCTGTGTGGGGCTCCTTCCTCATTCTGTCTTCACAACAACCCTGTAAGGTAGGCGGAGCTTTTTTGTAGCAGGAACTCCTTTGCATATTAGGCTATACTCCTCTGATGTAGCCAGTCCTCCTGGAACTTACAGTAGGCCCCATAAGAGCCCTGTAAGCTCTTGGAGGATTGGCTACATCAGGGGTGTGTGGCCTAATATGCAAAGGAGTTCCTGATACACATTCAAAAAAAGCCCTGAAGGTAGGTTAGATTGAGAGTGACTGGCCCAAGGTCATCCAGTGAACTTGCATGGCAGAGTTGGGATTCAAACCTAGGTCTCACGGACCCTAGCCTGACGCCCTAACCACTACACCACTCTAGCTCTTCCCAAGAGAATCTCTGCAGCTGCTTTCCCTCTCCAGCTGGTGTTCTCTTTGCAACACAGACAGTGTTATGGTCAGAACGTCAGACTAAGACTGAGTTTGAATCCCCACAATGCCTTGGGAACTTGCTGGGCGATCTTGTGCCAGTCACACACTTCCAGTCTGGCTGACCTGATGGAGTTGTGGTTGTTGTGAAAATAAAACAGAGGAGAGGGGAAAGGTGAAAGCCGCTTTGGGTCCCCATTGCGGAAAAAGGCAGGGTGCGAATGAAGCAATGAAATACCTAAAACCCTGGCCATTTGAATACTGTTTTTGAACCAGCAGGAAAGAGCAAAAGTCCAGCAGCGCCTAAAAGGCTAACAAAATCTGTGGCAGGGGAGGAGCTTTTGTCCTAGGGGTGCCAGTCCCCATGTCCAGGCAAGGGAATCCCTTGGTTTTTGGGGCTTCTCCCTGCCACCAGCCGGTTGGCCTGTAGGGGAAAGCCCACTCCAAACAGGAGTGGGAGTTCTAGGAGTGGACAGGGAGTCCCTGACATGATGGCATCACTAGGAAAGGACGTCATCGCATTGGTGACGTTGCACACCAACACCCTGCTTTTGGGGCAAAACTCTGCGGTTTGAGCCCAGTCTTACCATAGAGTTTGCTCAAAGAGCAGAGCATCGCCATGCGGCATCGCTGATGTGATGATGTCACTCCTGTGTGATGTCGTCATGACGGGGACTTCCCCGTCCACTCCTAGAACAACCCCCAGATCCCCCTTGCCAGGGGTGGAATTCTAGCAGGAGCGCCTTTGCATATTAGGCCACACCCCCTGATGTAGCCAATCCTCCAAGGGCTTACACAAAAGAGCCTTGTAAGTTGTTGGAGGATTGGCTGCATCAGGGGTGTGTGGCCTAATATGCAAAGGAGCTCGTACTAGAATTCCACACCTCTGGCCCTCACCAGCATGATGAGAGGACCTGGCAACCCTAGCTTTTGAGAGTCACCGCTTCCGTCTTCAGATCTGAAGAAGTGAGCAGTGCCTCACGAAACCGTCTCCCCTGCCACAGATTTTGTTAGTCTTTAAGATGCTGCTGGACTCTTGCTCTTTTCTAGTGCTACAGACAGGCTAACACGGCTACCCAGCTTGTTTTTATACCGTTTTAGGGTTGCCAATCTCCAGGTCGGGGCAGGGGATCCCCTGGTTTGGAGGCCCTCCCCCCGCTTCTGGATCGTCAGAAAGCGGGGGAGGGGAGGGAAATGTCTGATGGGAACTCTGTTATTCCCTATGGAGATTTATCCCCATAGAAAATCTTGGAGAATTGATCCGCGGGTATCTGGGGGAGCTGTTTTTTGGGGTAGAGGCACCACATTTTCAATATAGCATCTAGTGCCTCTCCCCAAAATACCCCCCAAGTTTCGAAAAGATTGGACCAGGGGGTCCAATTCTATGAGCCCCAAAAGAAGGTGCCCCTATCCTTCATGATTTCCTATGGAAGAAAGGAATTGAAAAGGTGTGCCGTCCCTTTAAATGTGATGGCCAGAACTCCCTTTGGAGTTAAATGATGCTTGTCACAGCCTTGATCTTGGCTCCACCCCAATGTCTCCTGGCTCCACCCCCAAAGTCCTCAGATATTTTTTGAATTGGACTTGGCAACCTTATACCGTTTATATGTTAAACGTTGCATAAAAAACAGGAGGAGAAATGCAGCCTGAGAGCACCGAAACGGGCCCAGAAATGAAGACTCCAGGCTTCCAACCTTGCAACAGAGAAGCAAAACCAAAGCACGGATTTTCAGTTTCAGCGGGATGAGAAATTGTTATTCATCTCTCGTTTCGACTGCTTTTTCCCCCCACCCCTCCACCCTGCCTTCCCCATTTTGGAGTGTTCCGTTTTATTATCTCTCTGTTGGTTCTATTGCTCCCCATTAGCCAGAGAAGGCCACAGATTATTATTTTAATATCCTTTATCAGCTGGACTTTTTAGCCTTAATGTGCATCTGTTTATTTCCTTTTATTGTGTTCTTTAATGATGGGGTTTTTAAACCTGGACGGGAGCTTCCTTGAGGGCTTTTCTGCCAATAAGGTGGGTGGTAGAAGCTTTGATAATAAATAAGACGCCCGCAACATGCCTCGTCGAAAATCAGAATGCCGTTTTGCTTCAGGGCTATTGCTGGTGTTCCCGGGCAAAAGAAATTGATTAAGGGATGCTTTGATTAAAATTCATAGGGAAAGTTGATTAAAGCCCAATTTACGCAGGCTCCTTGCAAGGCAAAAAGAGGCTTTGCGGTACGACTCAGCGTGGGTTTGGGGTTTCGTGGTAAAATGTGCTGTCACCTGTGCAAAGGACCTGCTGTGCTGGCGTGCGAACCGTGCGCACGCCTCTGGAAGGGCTACGGATCTCTGGCACACAGACTAAGATCACTGAACTGCTTTGCACGGTTGGCAGCAGAGTTTAAACTGGGCCCGGAGCCTACGTACTGTCACGGGGGAAATCGCTTTAAGCTCTCTAACACAATGTAGGCGTAAGAGCCAGTTTGGTGTAGTGGTTAAGTGCGCGGACTCTTACCTGGGAGAACTGGGTTTGATTCCCCACTCCTCCACTTGCAGCTGCTGGAATGGCCTTGGGTCAGCCATAGCTTTCATAGGAGTTGTCCTTGAAAGGGCAGCTGCTTCAAGAGCTCTCTCAGCCCCACCCACCTCACAAGGTGTCTTGTGGGGTGGGAGGTAAAGGAGATCATGAGTCGCTCTGAGACTCTGATATTCAGAGTATAGGGCAGGATATAAATCCAATATCATCATCTTCTTCTTAATGCGGGGAGAGAGCCACAATTATTAACCTCTCCCTTCCCTAGATGAGAATGCCGTGCCTATTTGCAGAGGGTTTTTTGTAGCAGGCTGTCCTTTGCATATTAGGCCACACACCCCTGATGCAGCCAATCCTCCAAGAACTTACAGTAGACCCCATACTAAGAGCTCTGTAAGCTGCAGGAGGATTGGCTACATCAAGGGTGTGTGGCCTAATACGCAAAGGAGTGCCTGCAACAAAACAACAACAGCAGATCCTGCCTATTTGGACAGATATTTCTATAAGGAGAGTTTGACTTCGTGTCAGCTCACCCAAACAGTTGGGTTGCAGTAGTGGTAGTTTGTGCTCTATTTTTTTGCAGGTAGGGTTGCCAACCTCCAGATGGGTCCTGGAGATCTCCTGAGATTATAAGTCATCTCCAGCAGGGTTGCCAGCCTCTAGGTGGTAGCTGGAGATCTCCTCAGTTAATCTCCAGGCAACAGAGATTAGTTGACCAGGAGAAAATGGCTGCTTTGGAAGGTGGACTCCATGGCTTCATATCCCATTGAAGTCCCTCCACTCCCAAATTCCGCCCTCTACAGGCTCCACCCCCAAACTTCCATGAACTACACAAGCTGTAGCTGGCAGTCCTAATCTCCAGACTACAGATATCAGTTCTCCTGGAGAAAATATCTGCTTTGGAAGGTGGCCTCTATAGCAATTGTACTCTCTCTCCCCTTCTCAAACCTCTCTGTCCCCAGGCTCCTCTCCCAGATCTCCAGGAATTTCTTAATCTAGAATTGGCAACCCTCCTTGCAGGCCATCTCAGGGTTGGTGTACCGAGCTGTGACTTTTCCTTTGTCTCCTCTCCGCAGTGGGAAGAAGTGAGCGGCTACGACGAGAACATGAACACGATCCGGACGTACCAGGTATGCAACGTCTTTGAATCTAGCCAGAACAACTGGCTAAGGACCAAGTATATCCGGAGGAGAGGAGCCCACCGCATTCATGTGGAGATGAAGTTCTCCGTACGGGACTGTAGCAGCATCCCCAATGTCCCTGGCTCCTGTAAGGAGACCTTTAACCTCTACTATTACGAATCCGACTTTGACTCTGCTACCAAGACCTTTCCTACCTGGATGGAAAACCCTTGGGTGAAAGTGGACACCATTGCGGCGGATGAGAGCTTCTCTCAGGTGGACCTTGGCGGCCGGGTGATGAAAATTAACACTGAGGTGCGGAGCTTTGGGCCCGTCTCCAAAAATGGCTTTTACCTGGCCTTCCAGGACTATGGAGGCTGCATGTCCTTGATCGCCGTCCGTGTCTTCTACCGCAAATGCCCGCGGGTCATCCAGAACGGAGCCATTTTCCAGGAGACGCTCTCTGGAGCCGAGAGCACTTCTCTGGTGGCCGCGCGGGGCACTTGCATCCCCAATGCTGAAGAGGTGGATGTACCCATCAAGTTGTACTGCAATGGCGATGGGGAGTGGTTGGTGCCCATTGGACGCTGCATGTGTAAAGCTGGCTATGAGTCCGTGGAGAATGGGACTGTCTGCAGAGGTAGGTGGTCTGTGACGAATGCTTCTCAGATTCTGTACTGGGTGCTTGGAAGGAAACAAGATGGAGATTTCTGACTCTTGCGCTCTCTAAAGATGGCTGCCATTCGATGAGAAATGTTGCTACATAGTAACTCCAGCGTCAGATTACTGCCAAAAGACTTAAGTTCAAATGTGCCAAGCCATGAAGCTCTCTGGGTGACCTTTGGCCAGTTTCAGTTTAACCTAACTCACTTAGGGTTGCCAAGCTCCAGGTGGGGCCAGGAGAACTCCTGGAATTACAGCTGATTTCCAGATGAAAGATGTCAGTTCCCCTGGAGAAAATGGCTGCTTTGGAGGGTAGACTCAATGGAACCATGCCCCACTGAGTTCCCAAACCCTGCCGTCTCCAGATTCCACCTACAAATCTCCAGACAGTTTCCAACCTGGAGTTGGCAACCCTATACACAGCACTTATGAGGCAGAGAATCATGTAGGCCATACACTGGCATCTTGGAGGAATGATTGGATAAAAAAAGGTGGTAAATTGTGTGGTGGAAACCATTAGGAAAGGTTGGGTAATTGTACTTCTGGCTACATTGCAAGCTTGTGTTTGGCAATGCTTCTTAACTGCAAGGAGGTAGTTGTATGTATAGAGCTAAGCTGGTCTGCTTTCACTGTTTCATGCTGTGCTACGTTTGGCCAGTGTCCTCAGGAATGGGGCATCCTTTATGAATGAGTGGTATATTGGTTCAAGGTTAGTATGCCCATCTGCTCTCTCCTCCCTTGTTTTGTTGGACCATTTTGCATGTGCCAAGATGGAGGTCTGTCTGTTTGAGGAAACATGAGGCATTAACTAGATCTTTTTCATGGGTGGAACAGATGAGCCAGAACAACTGGATGAGGACCAAGTATATCTGGAGGAGAGAAGAGTTTTTAATCTGCTGAATTATCATGTATTTTTATTATCTGATGTATTTTTATTATCTGCCCTGAGCCCACTCGAAGAGAGGGTGGAATGTAAATCGAAACAAACAAACGAGTTAGTCTAAAAGGCTTAGTGGAGAATTCCTGCATGGAAGTTGACTGAGGGCCAAAGTAGACACTGTGGACACCATTTTACAGAAGAATTCAGCCATTTGGGGCCCTCATGACATTTTAAAATAGACATTTTCTTCTTTAAAATGGCATTAGCATCTACTGGTCAAACCATTGGACCTCATAGCGTATAGCAGGGATGGCCAACGGTAGCTCTCCAGATGTTTTTTGCTTACAACTCCCATCAGCCCCAGCCAGCATGGCCAAAGGCTGGGGTTGATGGGAGTTGTAGACAAAAACATCTGGAGAGCTACTGTTGGCCACCCCTGGCATATAGTTAGGTCCTGAGATATTTGAGAAGAGATGTAGACGGCCATTTTGTTTGTACATTCATCTTTTCTGCTGGTGTATAGGGTGTGTGTGTGTGTGGTGGTGGGTCTAATTGTCATAATCCCAGGTGTGTACAAGTGAGGTGACCTGAATCTCACCCCCCCCACATCTGTCTTCAAGTTTCATGTTGGATTCAGACACTTTTTCTCCTGGTGGCAAATGAAGGTGGAGTCCCCTGTAACCACCAAAAAAGGTTATGCTAAGGATCACGGGGACTGCATATACAAAAGCCATGTGGGACAGAGTCTCTAGATAATGAGGAAGGGCTTTTTGGCATCAGAGTGAGTGAAAAAAGCTGTCCCGGTCTGACCCTGTTTTTATACTGTTGTCAGTGGTTTCCGTTTGCTGCTCTGCTGTTGGCTTTAGAGTCTCATTTGTTTTGTGTGTACTTCCTGTATGACACATCGATATGTACAAAATACATAAGCTAGGGTTGCCAAGTCCCTCCGCCCCTGTGGCAGGGGACTGGTCTCTCACTCGCGTGCTTCCAGGTGACGTCATCGTACCAGGGACCTTGTGCCAGGGTTGCTCTAGGACTTGCATTCAAACTCTATGGTACTATAGAGTTTTACCGCGCGTTCTAGAGTGTCCCTGACACAATGACATCGCTTCTGGATGATGTCATTGCGCTGGGGACAGTGCTCAATGATGGGGCTCTTTGGGGGCAAGGATCCTCCCGGCGGCCTGCTCCCTGCTGGTGGATTGGGGCCATCCAGACCGGGGATCCCTCGCCCCCAGAGGGAGCTTGGCAGGCCTAACATAAGCAGTGTATGATACCGATTAATCGATGAACAAGTAACATGGAAAGATGAGTGTATTTTGGTGGAGAAAATTCAGGGCAAAGAAACGAAAAATGGCGGGACAATAAAGAACCATGTTTGATTTGCAGGAGCAAACCCCAAAACATGGATTGAAAAGTTGAAAGGGCAAGGAGTAACCTGAAATGGCTCTGGGGATCTGCTGTTTGCCTCGCTGTGAAAACGTATCTGTACTGATAGGTTAAACGTAAGTTTGCCCAGCAGGACAAATAGGGACTCCTGTATGGCTACCAACCTCCAGGTGACCTCTGGAGATCACCAGCTATTACAGTTGATCTCCAGATAATGAAGAACAGCCACTCGGGAGAAAATGGCTGCTTTGGAGGGTGAACTCTTCAGCGTTGTACTGAGGGCCCTCCCCTCCCCAAACTTCACCTTCTCCAGGCTCAAATCCCTCCCCCCCCAAAAAATTCTGGTATTTTGAACATAAGAGAACCAGCATGGTGCAGTGGTTAGAGTATCAGTCTGGTATCTGGGAGATCCAGGTTGGAATCTTTGCTCTGCCTTGGAAGTTTTCTGGCTGACCATGGACCAGGCACAAACCCTCAGCCTGAGGACAGGAGACCATTGTAAAGTGCTGTGGGTTCCCATTGGGGAGAAAGGTATAAGTAAGAAAAAAAGAAACGTCAGCAAACTACCTCTGAACATGGATGTTCCTTCACCACCATCCCATACAAGCAGGGCTTTTTTCTTGTAGCAGGAACTCCTTTGCATATTAGGCCACACACCTCTGATGTAGCCAATCCTCCAAGAGCTTACAGGGCTCTTAGTACAGGGCTTATTGTAAGCTCTGGGAGGATTGGCTACATCAGGGGTGTGTGGCCTAATATGCAAAGGAGTTCCTGCTACAAAACAAGCCCTGCATACAAGGTTGTGTGGCAGTCTCACTTCTTGTGGCAGCTAATTACTATGATATGACCCCCCACTCCACTTTGACTCTACAGCCAAGCAATCTCAGCCAGAAACAAAGAGAAACAAAGAAAGAGGTGCTTTGGTGTGAGAGCAAGTTTGATGTAGTGGTTAAGTGTGCGGACTCTTATCTGGGAGAACCGGGTTTGATTACCTACTCCTCCACTTGCAGCTGCTAGAATGGCCTTGGGTCAGCCATAGCTATCGCATGGGTTGTCCTTGAAAGGGCAGCTGCTGTGAGAGCCCTCTCAGTCCCACCCACCTCACAGGGTGTCTGTTGTGGGGGGAGAAGATATAGGAGATTGTCAGCCACTCCAAGTCTCTGATTCAGAGAGAAGAGCGGGGTATAAATCTGTAGTCTTCTTCTTCTTCTTCTGTCCTCTCTTGCCACACCCTATGAAATTTTATAAACCTTTGAGTTATTTTTCTCCACTAAAAAGCCCAAAACGGTTTAGCCTTTCCTCATAGGGAAGGCGCTCCCAATTTTTGATCATCTGACTTCCCATTTTCCGCACCTTTTTCCAGCTCTACAATGCCTCTTCGGCTTTTGGTTTTAAATTTAGATCACAGGTGTTAACTAGCTTAGCACAACTCGCCAATTACTGTGCTCATGAATGGTCCCTCTATCTTCCTTGATTACATTTGAATTTTACATAATTGCCTCTCAGCCTGTATTTCCTACCTTCCATGGCCCTTTGACCCTGCTGTTTACAAATGTTTTTCTTCATAATCGCCTAGTGAAGATCCGCCGGAGGCATCTCTCGGAGCGGCTTTGCTTCTACAAAAGCTTGTGCTAGAATGCATCGATCTTTAGAAGTGTCCAGGGTCCTGTTTATTTTAGAGATTGCCAAAACGCAGGCACACTTGTCAGGATCCTGCCTTTTTTGCTGAGCGTAGCTTAGCATTTTCAGGAATGGCCTGTCAACCGGTGGGAGGACTTATGGGCTGCGTGTTGCTCACCAGCAATGTAATAATGTCATCTGCGATGCAGTGATGTCACTTCCTGTGCGCTTGGAAACGATGTCAGCGTGTCAACAGGGGGTGCTTTAGCATCCTTGTAAGTGTGCTGACGTCATTTCCGAGCACACAAATCTTTTTCAGTCAGCTGAGCGGCAATGGAGAGTGGTTGCTGGTGGCTGGGATCTTTGTCCCCACTGGAGGGGGGTGTCTGCCTTGGCAAAGAGAGAGAGGCTCCTTTTAGGGCCAGTTTCTGAGGGCAGCCATGTTGGTTTGCAGTAGAACAGCTAGACTTGAGTCCAGTGGCCCCTTAAAGACCAACAAGAATTTGGAGATATAGGCTCCTTGTTGGTGTTTGTTTGTATTTTTATGTGTGTGTGTGTGCGCGCACCTGGAAGTCATGGTGACCTCTGATGACTGACCTCCTACTGGGGACCTGGAGGATATTCAGAGGTGGCTGAATAAAGCCTGCCCCTCCCTCCCGCTTCTGGTATTCCAAGGAGGTCTCCCATCCAAGTACTTGCCAGAGTTGACCCAGTTTAGCTTCCAAGATCTGACAAGATTGGGCTTGCCTGGGCTATCCAGGGCAGGGCAGGGGAATAAGTTTTTGAGAATCCAAGCTACCCTCATCAGATACAAGTTGGAGTGGAGATTTCTGAGTCCTTATATCCCAGTCAGAAGGCGGGAGGGGTGTGGAAAAGAAGGAACTCAGGATGCTGTGGTACAGTGCACAGAATAATTAGATTAATTAGAGCAGAGTGGGGTAGAAAATCACCATTTGTAGTGAGATAAGAATCCTGTATCCCTATTCAGCCTGGGATTGAATTTGTGAATGAACTCACGTTCAGCAATCTCACATTGGTAATCTCCTCTTGAAGCTTCTCTGTTGGAGGACTGCCACTCTTAGGTCAGCAATGGAATGACCTGGAAGATCACAATTTCCCACCACTGGTTTTTAGGACTAGGATCTCCGATAAAGAATTCTCAGCAAAAACTGCAGGATGCTTTGCACAAAACCGTTGCCATTAAACCTATTTAAAACCAGCAGGGATGTTTCCCAAATTCTCCTTATCCCAATTTCCCTGTTGACTGTTGAAGTTTGGTAGCCCCTGCTCTTTCAGAGTGGAACTGCTGCATTATGAATTCTCCACTGATACTTAAAAAAAAAAAAAATTAGCACAGAGAGTGTATCTTTCAGTTACTTTGCATCTTCCACCTTCATTATGCTGCTGATAAAGTGCAAAAAAGTGATGTGTTGTGTATTATGATTCTTTTTATGCAGTGTTGAACCAATGGACAGGAACCCAAGTATGCATTGGTGACACGCCGCAGACCAAAGAATCTGCGCCATGGTTGCTTTTTTGCATCGTATCAGTAATGTGGGAGGGGAAAGGAGCAAAGCTGCACAAGTACTGATTCCAGAATTAACTTTGAAAAGTCTCCTCCTTTAGGAGGAATGTAACTCAACCCCGAGTCACATTCTCGAATCAGAAACAGCTCAGGAAAAACTGGCCCATCGCTTCAGTTTTACCATGCGGAGTATTGACGCCCTGTGTCGGAAGATAAGAGGAATTAACTTGGCCATATCCGGAAATCAATTGTCCATGAAACCTTCCACGTCTCGTGTAGCCATCATCCTTCTCAAATAACCAACAGAGAACTCGAAGAACTTGGAAATGGCCAGAGACCAAAAAGTGGTCTGAACCCAAACTATTAGGAGGCCCGTGCTTCGAGAGCTCCGGCTGGCATTTTGTCAGGGTCGTTTGGCTTCGGCAGCAAAGTTTTATAAATCTTTTTCAGGCGCTGCTGGTGCCTTAAATGCTTCAAATGTTTCCATTGCCCCTTTGAGCAGGGGAAGCTGGCCAAGCCCTACTTGGAAGCTTGTGTAACTGTACTCCCCAACTGCGGTTCAGATCCAGAAGGCTACAGCTCAGGCAAGGCCCGCTGTTGTCAGTTTAAGGTAGACAGAAACTGACAGCTCAGCAAGCAGCGGTCTCCATCCCTTTTCCTTCTTGGCAGGGGCTGTGGCTCAGTGGCAGAGCGCGTGTATTTGCAGTCAGAAGGTGCCAGGTTCAGGCCTTGGCTTGGGCGCTGCCCGTTTCGAAACGCTGTTGGCTATTAGGACTGTGGCTGCAGTCACACACGCTAAATAATGCCCTTTCAATCCCCTTTCCGACTTCAGTGCACAATCCACTTCAGTGCACTTTCCAACTGGATTTTGCTGTGTGAACGGGCAAAATCCAGTTGGACAGTGCATTGAAAGCGGATTGAAAGGGCACTGTTTTGTGCAAGGGTGGCCAGACTTGCTTAACGTAAGAGCCACATAGAATAAACATCAGATGTTTAAGAGCTGTAAGGCATGAACATCAGATGTTTGAGAGCTGTAAGACGGGGAAGGGTGGTAAGAAAGATGGAAAGAAAGCAAATGGATGAGGGGAAGGGAGGGGGGAAGGCAACAACTTTAACTTTAAATGCATTCTCCAAGCCACTGGATGGTTTGGCTTGGAGAAGTGATTTAAAGAGACAAGTGTCTTTTCCAAGGTGGCCAACAGGGCAGTGGGGACTTCGAGAGCCACATAATATGTGTGAAAGAGCTGTATGTGGCTCCTGAGCCACAGTTTGGTCACCCCCATTGGCGATCTGCCAGGGCACTTACTCCATAGTATGAACAGTATAACTGGTGCAAAAATTTAGAAAAAAAAAAAAAAGAATTGTAAGCATCGAATGTGTGGAGCCTTTGTGTGTGTGTGTGTGTGTGTGTATACAGGGCTTTTTTTTGAGCAGGAACGCACAGGAACGCAGTCATGGCTGGCTTGGTGTCAGGGGTGTGGCCTAATATGCAAATGAATTCCTGCTGGGCCTTTTCTATTAAAAAAGCTCTATGTGGAATAATAGTGACATCGGGGGTGTGGCCTAATATGCAAATGAGTTCTTGCTGGGCTTGTTCTACCAAAAAAAGCCATATATATATATATAATTGTATTGGTGCTGCAATTTTGTATTTGCTCATTGGGGTGGTAGAACAATTTTATAAATAACAAAGACACACAGATATGTTGATTTAATAATATTTATTATACATTGCTGTTTTACGTGGTGTATGCCATTGCAGCATCACCAACTCAAAAAATAGTTGGGGACTTCGAGGTTGTGACAAGGCCAATTGAACGCCGAAGGGAGTTCTGGCCAGCACATTTAAAGGGACTGCACACCTTTTAAAAACCTCCCTTCCACTGGAAATACTGAAGGACAGAGACATCTTTTGGAGTTCATAGAATTGGACCCCCTGGTCCAATCTTTTTGAAACTTGGCGGGGACGGGTTGAGGAGAGGCAGCAGATGCTATGCTGAAAATTTGGTGCCTCTAGCTCAAAAAAACATCAGTCTCAGATATCCACTGATTGATTCTCTGTTTTACCCTATGGGGACTGGTCTCTATTGGATATAGTGGAGGGGCCAGCTGACATTTCTCTCCTCTGCCCCCCCCCCCACAACTTCATGATAACCCTGAAGCAAGGGGAGGCCCTTCAAACCAGGGGCTCCCCTGCCCCCACCTGGGAGTTACAAATCAAAATTATACAGCTTCAGGCACAACTGGGAATTGCCAACCCTAGGAAGCATATTGTTGTAGAGAAAGAAATGCTCAGAAAATAATCATTCCCCATAAATATAGCAGTAAACACAGGTGGGTTTTTTTGTGTGTGAATCATTGTAGTAGCGTTGACCTCTGCTATCGTCGCCTCACACAACAAGCCTGGTGGAAATGATAAACAGCATTCGCTACCCTGAACTCATATCCATTTTACTTGAATTCCATTAGTCACAGTAAATACCGCATCCTTGAGAATTCTAGGGTAACTCGGCCTTAGTGCTGTAACTGGAATTGGTGTCTAAAACAATCTGATTCTGAGTTTTATAAGCATCAGGAGATGAACGGCTTGTATGAAATAAGATTCTCTAGGACAATATAAGTGCTTTTTTTGTAGCAGGAACTCCTTTGCATATTAGGCTGCACACCCCTGATGTAGCCAATCCTCCTGGAGCTTACAGCAGGCCCTATACGAAGAGCCCTGTAAGCTCTTGGAGGATTGGCTACAGCAGGGATGTGTGGCCTAATATGCAAAGGAGCTTCTGCTAGAAAAAAAACCCCGGACAGTATAATAGCTGGGGTGATGCACTATGATCAAGAAGGTTCCAGATTCAACTCTTGCCTCTGCCAAGTCTGTGCCAAGACACTTAGACCTTTGCTTTTAGCTTTAATTCCTCTCTATCTGCCCTACGAGGATATTAATACTGGCCTAACTTGAAAGGCTACTGTGAAGGTTGGCAATAGTTCTTGGTTTTAAAATGAGATTAGACATTCCCAGAAAGTAGGTCCACCAATGACTATGGGACACCTCCATGTTCAGAGGCCGTTTAATTCTGAATGCCAGTGGTTGGGTGACAACAGATTGTATATATAGGAACATATGAAGCTGCCTTATACTGAATCAGGCCGTCGGTCCATCAACATCAGTATTGTCTACTCAGACTGACAGCTCTCCAGGGTCTCAAGCTGAGGTTTCTCACGCCTACTTGCCTGGACCCTTTTTAGTTGGAGATGCTGGGGCTGAACCTGGGACCTTCTGCTTACCCAGCAGATGCTCTACCACTGAGCCATAATCCCTCCCCTAATTGTAGACTTTCAAAGGCTGGCTGACTGGCCATTGTGTAAAATGGGATCCTGGCCTAGGTGGGCATTTGGTGTGGTCCAGCACGGCAGCTCTTCTGTAAGTTGCTTTGAGAACTTTTGAAACGTAACTTCTGAATGTATTCGATAACTAAATAATGTGTTCTTAACCAAAAGTAGGTGAAGTGCTTTGAACGCCGAAAGCCCTTTAAAAATGCTAGGCATGATTTTCAGTTTCTCATCCCTGCTGACATCCCCTGCTTTGATTCTTGCCTTCCCCTTGTGTGAGTTAAATCTGTGATTTTTCTGTGCATGAAACCTTGCCTGTAAAATATACACATTTTCCAGGGTTATTTGCACATCAATAAATTGACATTGCACACACTATGTGTATAAATGATATATTACTGTGCACCATTAAAGGATACATTACTGGGCACCATAAAGGAAATAAAAGTCCTTTTTTAATGTCTTTATCCTAATAACAGCACATGGAGCTCAGGAAAAACTGAAGGGGAGGGACTGAAGGTTTAAAATCCCCTCTCCTCTTCCTACAGAGCCCTGATCTGAATTCACAAAATTTGCCCTTTAACATAGAATGGAGATCTTCATCATGTCTTTGTTGGAAAATGTCAGATTATCAAAAGCCTGACTTTACACAAGCTGGCGATACGGGCGTAGCGACTCAGTTAAATTGGTGGTGGATTAGAAAGCTTTCTGTTGTGACCGCTCTGAGATTCAGAGTATCGGGCGGGATATAAATCCAATATCTTCTTCTTCTTTGAGGTTCAAGAAAGCTTTTGAATGCAGAATGTGGGTGTAAGCTTAAGAGATGTAAATGCTGCAGTCACATATGCTCCTTGTTTTCAGGTTTGAATTGAGAAGACTGTCCATCTCTGCCTGGTATTCTCGTGGGCTTTTCAGAACAATATCAATTGAAAAATAAACTTTCTCTTTTTGCACGTTATTTTTAATCCTTTTACATATTATGTAAAATAATGATTACTTATGTAAAATAATTATATAATATGACAGTTTTACAACTGTCAAACACAGTATTGTTGCTAGGAAGAAGAATGTGCTGTTAAGTTACAACTGATTCCCAGCAGGTACTCATTTGCATATTAGGCCACACCCTATGACATCACCATTATTTCACACAAGGTGTTTTTTTGTGGGAAAAGCCCAGCAGGAACTCATTTGAATATTAGGCCACACCTCCCGACATCATCATTGTTTCACACAAGGGTTTTTGTTGGAAAAGCTCAGCAGGAACTCATTTGCATATTAGGCCACACCCCCAGATGCCAATCCAGCCGGAACTGCGTTCCTTGCTCAAAAAAAGCCCTTATGGTGTCCCCAGCCATGGGATTTTCCAAGCAAGAGACCTTCAAAGGTAGTTTGCCATTGCCTTCCTCTCTATAGGGGTCCCAGTCTTCCTTGGTGGTCTCCCATCCAATACTGACAAAGACCGACCCTGCTTAAATACCAGCCTACAGTTAGCTAAGCCGGGTTCTTACAGCCTTAATTCTCATTAGTCTTAATCAGGACTTTTTTTGAGCAGGAATGAATAGGAATGCAGTTCTGGCCGGCTTGGTGTCAGGGTGTGTGGCTTAATATGCAAATAAGTTCCTGCTGAGCTTTTTCTACAAAAAATCCTATGCAAAACAATTGTGATGTCAGTGGGTATGGCTTAATATGCCAATGAGTTTCTGCTGGGCTTTTTCATAAAAAGTAGTGAAATCTCAAATGATTAAGTGGGCAATTAATGTAAATAAAGAAATACAGATGGACACATGGGAATATTTGTGGAAGAACTCTATGACACTCTCAACATGTCAGAGTATTAAAGAAAACTGTTTTAAGATATGTACAGATGGTATATGACTCCTAAAAAGTTGGCAAAGATGAACAATAAGATGCCAGATAGATGTTGGAAATGTAAAAAACATGAAGGTTCTTTCTACCATATGTGGTGGACTTGTGAAGAGCAAAAAAGTATTGGCAGATGATTCAACAAGAGATTTCTAAGATCTTGGGATACGAATTAAACAAAGTTGCAGAGACTTTTCTGTTGGGATTACAAATGGAAAAATTTCCAAAAGAAGATAGAACTTGAATTTGGTACTTGCTCTTAGCTGCTAGGACATTGTATGCGCAGTTGTGGAAGCAAGAGAAAATACCAGAGAAATGGGATTGGATTGTAAAAGTTATGACATGGAGTGAAATGGACAAGTTAACAAGAACCTTAAGAGACTATAATTTAGAAGTATTTAAGATGGAGTGGAAAAAGTTCAGAAGATACGTAGAAAAAGAGTGGAAAATAAAAAGACATTGGACAATTTTTGATAATGACTAAGTACAAGAGGGAGGAGGATATTAATTTTGGTTCTTATTAATTAAGGGTACCTTTAATATTAAGATTTTAAGTATATAGCACTGGCGGGGGTCAAGTAACGGGGGGAGGGATGGATAGAAAGTAATATATGGGATAGATTAAAAAAAAAGTCATTATTAATGAAGTAAGAAATTGAAATTTATTACCATATGTTACTAATAAAATTGTTTGAAATATAAGAAACACAGATAATTTCTCCATAAATTTGTTAGTCTCCTACGATATGCCAATTATATTATTACAGTACGTCACACACACTTGAAACACCATTCCTTCCTGTTTGGCAAATCAGATTTTTTTACTCCAGTCTTGAGCTGTACATATTCCCCCCCCAACCCCCCCCCCCCTCTTTCTGATGCTCTAAATTACAGCATGATTGGATTTAATTTTTTTATTTTAGCATAGGTTTAGTAAACACAATTGACAAATGTCCCCTTTGTTAACTTTACATTAGAATGGCAACGAGTTTGTTGTTGTTCAGTCGCACAGTCAAGTCTGACTCTTTGCGACCCTATGGACAAAGTCACGCCAGGCCCTCCTGTCTTCCACCATCCTCCGAAGTCCGCTCACATTCGTGTTGGTTACATCAGTAACGCTGTCCAGCCATCTCATCTCTTGCCATCCCCTTCTTCTTTTGCCTTCTGTCTTTCGCAGCATCAGGGGCTTCTCCAGTGAGTGCTCCCTTCTCATTTGGTGGCCAAAGTATTTGAACTTCAGCTTCAGCATCTGACCTTCCAAGGAACAGTCAGGGTTGATTTCCCCTAGGACTGTACTTGAGCTGAAATACTGGATTGAGGAGAAAAATCAGTTGTGATTTAAATGCCCGAACAAAATCCTTACTGGGAAGTGTTTATCAGAATGATACTAATAAATAATAATAAATGTAATGTTACTTCCCTTACAATGTTTAAATTTAAGTGGTGTTGGGGGGAGACCTTAAAAGTACTGAAAATTCTTGATTTGTAACAATGCTTTCCTATGTAGCGATGCTCCCTTATAAGTCCACTGAAGTAAATAAGGGAACCTTTAGGGTTTTCAAAGCAGGAGATGCACGGAAGTGGTGTGCCTTTGCTTTCCTTAGCTTAGCAACCTTGGACTTCCTCGGTGGTCTCTCATCCAGGTACTAACCAGGGTCTCTACTACTATCATACAAGATTTCTCTGGATTGGACTGTTTTGGGCCATTCAGGTCAAGGCCTCATCTCTTTTGACGATCTAAAAAGATAGACATTCACTTTCTCAGGCAATTTCTAGAGATAATCACCTGGAATGAGAAAAAAAAAATAGCGTGTGCAGAGACAGCCATGATTGATAGGGGCATGTTGCCCACACAGAGTCGTTACGTGCTATTAGTGTGATTACATGCTATTCAATATCCTTTGTTATTGAAATGAAATTCTGAGGTGGAAGAGACTTCATTCAGGGGAAGACTCACCACTAGGGACACTCCTGTATGTGGGAATGCTTCCTGTGAGTAGAAGAATGAGCACAACAGGGTATGGGAGCTGGCTAGAAGATTTCTCCTTGATGTTTTAGTCCTCTCTAAAACAATAACTTGCCAGGAATGTTACACACTAGAGCGTACAAACCACTCACCCACCCGCACCCACCCACCCAGCATCTCCCACCTGCCGTCTGAAATGGTTCAGTTGATTCTGCCACCTTGGGATTCCACTAATGTGTGCATAGGCTAGACTGGTGCACCATCTAAGTGGAACTAGCTAGTTCAGCGATGCGAAAGTCCAGTGGCACTTGAAAGGCATTTTATTCCAGCATGAGCTGTTGTGAGTCGGAGCTCAGTTCTTCCAGTGCTGTGGAAATCACATTCCACATTTTTTTATCAGGAAAATTACCAAAGGGGAATAAGGGGAGTGGGGAGATGGGGGCAGAGAGAGTCTTGGTGTGAATACTGTCCTAATACTCTGCCTGGGGGAGTGATGCGCCGTATTCTTGGTGCTTTGTGGAGGGGGGGGGGCAGCAGTGGAAGTGCTTCTGGAGTTCTGGCCCCGGTGGGGGACCCCCTGACAGCATCTGGGTTTTGGCCCCTGTGTGACGCAGAGTGTTGGACTGGTTGGGCCACTGGCCTGATCCAACATGGCTTCTCTTATGTTTTTATGTCCATCATTCAATAAGGTCATTTAATTATCATTTAGAACCTGGTTGCTCTGGAGTTATCTTTCCAGGGAAGGAAGTTCCAGAATAGAAACATTCCAGTGTGTATCTATATAGCTTAAAGAAGGATGCTTTAACAAGACCATCCAGTTGCCCAGAGCACTTGGTGCCCCAAGGTCTGGACTGGAGCTCTGATGAGGTCCGATTGCATTTAAGATGAGAAGCCTTTCCTCCCATTTCAAGAATGGCATAGGGATTTCAGTTGGGGTCCACTGGCAGGGGTTGTTTTGTAGGAAAATAGGTGGTGGAGCTCATCCAGGGAATGTTATGCAGCTGCACCTACTATTCAATGGACGAGGAGGTGGAACTCTCAGAAGAAGAAGAATTGCAGATTTATACCCTACCCTTCTCTCTGAATCAGAGACTCAGAACGGCTTACAATCTCCTTTATCTTCTCCCTCCCCAACAGACACCCTATGAGGTGGGTGCGACTGAGAGGGCTCTCACAGCAGCTGCCCTTTCAAGGACAACCTCTGCCAGAGCTATGGCTGACCCAAGGCCATTCCAGCAGGTGCGAATGGAGGAGTGGGGAATCAAACCCGGTTCTCCCAGATAAGAGTCCGCACACTTAACCACTACACCAAACTGGAGGAGAAGGAGGTGGAACTCTCAGAAAGGTTCAGGAGCTATGCTCTTGTGAGCTCCCACTGAATCTGAGACCTGTCCACTAGTCATCCCTTGGGGGGACAAGTAGCTGTCATCAGCAATCATCCTTCTCTCTGGTGCAGATCTTGGATGATCCATTTGAAAACCTTGAGTAGGTGTGTCAACTGGGTGTCCTGTGAGCTGACAACAGATGCATTAGCATTTGCAAGAAAACCAGGATTTATCCCAGGGAAACTAGCGTATCGTAGTGATGAGAGGGTCAGACCAGGCTGCGGAAGACCCATGTTCAAATCCCCCATCTGCCATGGAAGCTTGGCTGGGTGACTTTGGGGCAGTCACCGACTCTCAGCCTCACTGGCCTCAGAGTGTTGTTGGGCTGAGGAGCATAAAGCAGAGGAGAGGAGAATGATATTGCAAATGATTTTGGGTCCCCTTCCATAGAAAGGCTTGCTGGGAGACCTTGGGCAAAGCCGTTCCCTCTCATCATGACCTACCTTGCGGGGTTGTTGTGAGGCTAAAATGAAGGAGAGGAGAATGGTGTAAGTTGCTTTGGGGAGAACAAAGCGGTATAAGGAAAGTAAATAA
The DNA here is from genome assembly GCF_032191835.1 of Heteronotia binoei. Classification (NCBI taxonomy): domain Eukaryota; kingdom Metazoa; phylum Chordata; class Lepidosauria; order Squamata; family Gekkonidae; genus Heteronotia; species Heteronotia binoei. Next base: position 16,267,872 of record NC_083240.1, read on the forward strand.
TAAAATCTGGTAAAGCTCCTCCGAGTTCCGTGTGGGGAGAGGGCACGGGGAATAAAATAAAAAAAAATAAAAGTGACAAAAAGGCCCCCACCCCACCCTGGCCACTGTCATTCTTTGCGTCTGACCACTCTGCATTTGGGCTGTGCCATTTTCCCACGGGCGCTTTCTTCCCCCGCAAACTGCGCGGCTGAGCTTTGCCTTCCTCCCGCCGTCCTCCTTGGTGCCTGGGCGACGGTGCCGATAATAGAGGCGGCTCTGAGCATCTCCAGGAAAGCCGTGCGTGCGCGGAGGGACACAAAAGCACCCGCAGCTGTGTGTTTGCAAACAAGGCTGCCGAGCCGGGAGAGGCCCTGAAAGCAGTAATTGTCTTTAATTAAAGGCGCTTGGAGCTATCTCAGGCTTTGACAAAAGGCTGCAAACGCAACTCTGGCGCTCGCTCGGCACCGCTGCGGAGGGTGTTTGCAGCAAGCCCCAGAGCGGAGATGGGCTGCCCCTCAAAGGACCTCGCTGGGACAAAAAATCCCAGCCTCCTCTGGAGGGCAGGCAGGGTCTCCCACAGGGCAAGCTGTATCAGGCCTTCAGGCTCCCAGGTCAAGCGCCTGCCAAGCTTCTCCCAGGGGGACTTCGCACGATCCTGCCCTCAGGACTCCCAGGCAGTTTCCAAAAGCCAGAAAGAGCTGAGCATGCCTGGCTTCTCCACAGTGGCTTTTATGAACATACATATGAGCATATGAAGCTGCCTTCTACTGAATCAGACCCTCGGTCCATCAAAGTCAGTATTGTCTACTCAGACTAGCAGCGGCTCTCCAGGGTCTCAAGCTGAGGTTTTTCACACCTATTTGCCTGGACCCTTTTTAGTTGGAGATGCCGGGGATTGAACTTGGGACCGTCTGCTTCCCAAGCAGATGCTCTACCACTGAGCCACCGTCCTTCCATGTCTGCTGTCTTGCTTGGCCTCTGAAAAAAAAGTGAAGATGATGGCAAGTTGGGGCATCTACCGAGAGCCCCAGAGGGGCCTACCTGTGACCAAAGTAACCTGGCCCCTCTGTTAGTGCTAGGAATGGGAGATCATCCCGTTCTAGAGGTTTTGGGATCCAGGAGGGGTTTTTTTTGCTGTCCTCTGGGCATAGAGCAGGGTTCACTGAAGGAGCGGAGGAGGGGAGGGAGCTGCGAATTCCCTACATTTTGTGGGTGTTGGACTAGATCAGGGGTGGCGAAACTTGCTTAACTTAAGAGCCACGTAGAATAAACATCAGATGTTTGAGAGCTGGAAGGAAGGAAGGAAGGAAGGAAGGAAGGAAGGAAGGAAGGAAGGAAGGAAGGAAGGAAGGAAGGAAGGAAGGAAGGAAGGAAGGAAGGAAGGAAGGACAACTGTAACTTTAAATGCATTCTCCAAGCCCTGGACTAGATGACCCTTGGAGATCCTTCCAGCTGGAGTTGCTCTGTTTTCTGTGTCCCCCTTCCATCCTCAAAGAGGTCCATGGAGCAGGTCTCTCATTCTGTTCTGGAACATGCAGAGGTTGTGCTTGGCTCCCTCCTTAACGAAGACAGAGTGCAGTGTAGCCCAGCATCGTTAAGAGCAGGAGACAGCCTTCTTGGCCGGGGTCCTCCATGTCTTGAGCAAGTCCAGGAACTCTGGTTTGTGTTTATCCTTAATAACCAAGATTGCAAACTGTGAGATATTCTCGGTTTGCTGCTCCCTTTTGCGAAGCCAACAAAACATGAGCTGGTCGGACCTGATGTCCCAGCAAACTTATGTTTTGCTGCAGCAGAGGAAGTATCTGTTTAGATCTCAACACATGAGGGGGAGGAAGCACAAAAAGAAGAGTAGTTGGATTTGTACCCGGCCCTTCACTCAGAGCGCCCTACAATCTCCTTGCCTTCCTTTCTCCACAACAGACACCCTGTGAGGTAGGTGGAGCTGAGAGAGCTCTGAGAGAGCTGGGACTGACCCAAGGTCACCCAGATGGCTGTTGTGGATGAATGGGGAATCAAATCCAGTTCTCCAGATTAGAGTCCGCCACTCTGAACCACTACGCCAAACTGGCTTGAGGAACCCCTCCCATGTTTATTCATATAGTCCCAAGACTGCCCCTACCAGTAAATAGATCCAGGTGGGCAGCTGTGTTGGTCTGAAGCAGTAGAACAAAGTAGGAGTCAAGTATCACCTTTAAGACCGACAAAGTTTTATTCAGAATGTAAGCTTTCGTATGCATGCATACTTCTTCAGACAAGGGAATGGGATACAGTGAGCAGAACTTACATACAGCTGGTGGGTAGAAGAACGGAAGAAGAATTGCAGATTTATACCCCGCCCTTCTCCCTGAATCAGAGACTCAGAGCGGCTTACAATCTCCTGTCTTCTCCCCTCACAACAGACACCCTGTGAGGTGAGTGGCGGTTAAAAATGTAAAGCGGTACAAAGTTAGGATCCAATGGCAAAATGATGTAATTACATTGGATCCTAACTTTGTATCACTTTACATTCTTAACCGCTACCCACCAGCTATATGTAAGTTCTGCTCACTGTACCCCATTCCCTCATCTGAAGAAGTATGCATGCGTATGAAAGCTTCCACCCTCCAGTAAATGATACAGGAAACATAGTAAATGACAAAGGACATTGTAACGAGACCTTGGCAGGTGTGAGTGATAGAAAGTTGAACAGATACTGTAGTACAAAAACTTAAATATATGGCAAGTGGGGTAACAGAGGAAAATGGAACAGTGTAGCCCCGTGGCACAGAGTGGTAAAGCTGCAGTACTGCAGTCAAACTCTCTGCTCGCGACCCGAGTTCGATCCCAGCGGAAGCTGGGTTCAGATAGCCAGCTCGAGGTTGACTCAGCCTTCCAACCTTCCGAGGCCGGTAAAATGAGAACCCAGCTTGCTGGGGGGTAAAGCGTAGATGACTGGGGAAGGCAATGGCAAACCACCCCGTAAAAAGTCTGCCATGAAAATGTCGTGATGCAACGTCACCCCAGAGTCGGAAACGACTGGTGCTTGCACAGGGGACTACCTTGACCTTTTTAGTATAGCTCTGTCTTATCAGATTTTGGAAGCTAAGCAGGGTCAGTATTTGGATGGGAGACCACCAAGGGAGCGTCTGCAGAGGAAGGCAATGGCCAAACCACCTGCTTCTCGCATGCCTTGAAACCCCCTTGCTGGGGCCACTAGAAGTTGGCTGCTACTTGACGGCACTTGACACACACAAAGAGGGTAGCAGAACCCGGTGATGGAGGTCTGCAATGAGAAGCAGGGTAGGGACAGCGAGGCAGAAGTTTTCATAAGAAGCAGGAGCTGTAGACGGGAGGTGTCAGTGGATTGCTGAAAAGGAAATGTTCCAAAAACATCCGTATGGAGAGTGAGCAGCTCTGGACAGATGTGAAAGGTGGGCAGGAGCTGGAAAGGGAGAGCAGAAAGTGGAAAGGAGGGAAGTGGGGTAATGATTTCTAGGTGGCATGAAATCATGCCTGACTTCCCTCTAGACTTCAGAGGTTTCTCTCCCTGTTTGTCTCTGCATGGCTGTCCTTCTGTCGGGGGCCACTGTTTTGTATCCAGATACTTTGGCATGTGCGGGAGGACGAAGGCATCAGTCAAGAACAACAAAATGTAATTGGCCCAGTTAACCAAATAGGGAAACAATGAGAAATCGCTGAATACGACTTTAAAAAACACCCAAACAAACGCCGTGCTCCTGGAATTCAGCTCATTGTTCGTGAGTCACGCTTTGATTCTCTGGTTGCTTCATTAAAGCTTGCTGATGTTGAACTTCTCTTGCTGGCTGTTAAACCTCCCATTCTGTTTTTAGATGAGCATATTAAGTAGGGCTGATCGAGTTCCTGAAGTTCTGTCCCGCTGCCAATTTAGTCTCTGTCTGCTCTAGAGGATTTGTCTCGAAGGTGCTCTGTCAAAATTGTCAGACTTTTTGAGCGGGAGCTCTGGAGTACAGAAAGAAAAGAGGGACATTCCCTCCCTTGCTCGCTACATCTAGGAGCCTACCTGTGCTTTGCTTGTTCTTTCTTTTCTCCCAAAGGTGTAGACCTCTGAGAATTCCCGTTCACACTGCAAGTCTGGAAGATGCACTCCCTTGCAAGTTAATAAAATGGAGCGATTCCCCTGAAAATGAAATTGACAAAAAAAATTGGACAGTCTTGGTCTCTTTCATTTGCAGTGCCTGGAGAGTGCATTTGGTTTGGGTGAAAAATAGGGCAACACAGGGCTTTCTTTTTTAGCAGGAACTCCATTTCATATTAGGCCACACACCCCTGATGTAGCCAATCCTCCAAGAGCTTACAGTAGGTCCTGTACTAAGAGCCCCGTAAGCTCTTGGAGGATTGGCTACATCAGGGGTGTGTGGCCTAATATGAAAAGGAGTTCCTGCTACAAAGAAAGCCCTGGGACAAGGTCACTGGACTCCTCATCAGAAGCAGTTTCATGGATCAGGATCTGATGTGATGAACAATCCAAAGGGTGGAAGGGAGCTTGCTTTGATGAAAAAGTGTTGATTTTAAAATTGACTGACATTTCAGTTTTTCTCCCCAATCGAAACTCAGAGGGCCTCACGACATTGCTGGTTTCATTCAGTTATATCTTGCATTTCTCCCAGTTGGGACCCAGTGTGGCTTACACCATTCTCCTTTCCATTAATTAATTTATGATCATATGGCAGTGTGTGTAGAATAACCAGGAGATCCTAAAATTGTCTGGCAACCAGAAGTTCTAGCTCTTTTAGTGTTATGTGCCACTAGGTAGTAAGCTAGACTTGTATTTAAGGCAAGAGATGTTTCAGTCTCTCCTCCAACACCGCGTTTCTTCCTATCGGCTTTCTTCATTGTCTAGATTTCACACCCATACACAGTCAGGGGTGGAATTCTATTCTAGCAAGGCTCTTTTTTGTAAGCTCTTAGAGGATTGGCTACATCAGGGGTGTGTGGCCTAATATGCAAAGGAGCTCCTGCTAGAATTCCACCCCTGTACATAGTAATGGAGAATACTGTGTCATGAATTATCTTGAACTTGGTCATAAAAATGTTATTCTGGGGAGGTGCTTCTGCGTGGCCACAGCAAGAACATGTGGCCCAAGCAAGGGCTGGCTGTCACGGGAGGTCCCCCCCCCCTGGTTTCTCATCCAAGTTTCCTGTGGAGCGCCTGCGGGGTTTGTTGTAAAGACCTATCAGTTGCTTTTCCACTGAAGTGGCTCACAAAACAGTTTAAAGAACAATTTTGACGTCTCGAGTGTACCTAAGTCGGCCGTGGCTAATTTGTGCCCTCCAGGTAATAAGGAATTAAAAATCAGCCTCCGACACTAATTAAAAGCCAAGGTAGACAAACAAAAAAAGAATTGTTTTCTTTTTTCATTTCTGCAGATTTTGAGTCCCTAGTTTTGGCCTGATCCCTGATGCTCTGTTGTAACTACTTGATGTTGAGGAAGGGCTGATCGTTATCAGGCGACTGCCAGAAAAGAGAACTGGGCGTTTACCAACTGAGGTGCAATCTCAGAAGGAAATCTGTCTTTTTCTCCTCCTCCCCCCACTTTAAAAAAGGGTGGTCCCCTGTGCAAGCACCAGTTGTTTCCAACTCTGGGGTGACGTCGCATCACCATGTTTTCACGGCAGACTTTTTACGGGGTGGTTTGCCATTGCCTTCTTCATGCTTTACCCCCAGCAAGCTGGGGACTCATTTTACCGACCTCGGAAGGATGGAAAGCTGAGTCAACCTCGAGCCGGCTATCTGAGCCCAGCTTCTGCTGGGATCGAATTCAGGTCATGAACAGAGCTTAGGACTGCAGTACTGCAGCTTTAACACTCTGCGCCACAGGGCTCCCCCCACCTTAGTGGTGTGTTATTTATATGAAATGTATTTATATTTGAATACATGAGAAGCTGCCTTATATTGAATCAGACCACCACTGGTCCACCAATGCCAGTAGTGTCTACTCACTGGCAGGGGCACTCCAGGATCTCAGCCTGAGGCCTATTCTCAACATCTACTGCCTGACCCTTTTAACTGAAGATGCCAGGGATAGAACCTGGCACCTTCTGTGTGCAAAGGAGAGGCTCTTCTATGAGCCATGGAGTTTAGGCCCTGCCTTTCTGTCAAATTTGTCTCCCTAGGTGGCTTACAAAATGTTATCAACAGTTTTAAACAATGGTTGTTTAAAAAAAAAAAAGGACACAGGAAATTGCCTCATTGGATCCTCAGTCCATCATGGTCAGTCTTGTCTACTCAGACTGACAGGGGCTCTCTGGGGCCTCTTTGTCGTCTGCTCCCTGACCCTTTTAATGAGAGACCCCAGGGAGGATTGCACCTGTTGCCTTCTGCATGCCAAGTAGATGCTCTACCGCTGAGCCGCGTCCCCTCCCAAAATCGCAAAAGGAAGGAAAGAAATGCAGGTAAAATGTTGCCCAAACAAACTGCAAGCAGGCATCAGCTGTCCCTTTTGGCCATGAAGATAGTTATGTTGGAGAAGAGGAAGACACCAGAAAGTAGCATCGAAAAGACCAGCAAGATTTCTAGGGTATAAGCTATGAAGAGTCAAAGCTTCCTTCAGTAGATACAAATAGGATAGAGTTGCCAGTCCCCAGTTGGGGGTAGGGGATCCCCTCGTTTGGAGGCCTTCCCCCCACTTCAGGGTTATCAGAAAGCAGGGGGAGGGAGGTTGAATGTCCCCTGGGCACTCCATTATACCCCATGGAGACTGGTCCCCATAGGGTGTAATGAATTGATCCATGGGTCTCGGGGAGGGGCTGTGTATTGAGGTAGAGGCACCAAATTTTCAGCATAGCATCTGATGTCTCTCCCCCCACAAAACCCCTCCAAGTTTCAAAAAGATTGGACTAGAGGGTCCAATTCTGTGAGCCCCCAAAGAAGGTTCCCCCATCCTCCATTATTTCCAGTGGAGGGAAGGCATTTAAAAGGAGCATGGTCACTTTAAAGGTGATGGCCAGAACTCCTTTCAGATTTCAGTCATGCTTCTCGCACCCTTGCTCCTGGCTCCACCTCCAAAGTCCCCAGATATTTCCTGAGTCGGACCCGGCAACCCTAAATTAGGAAGCCTTTGACTCCCGCCAATTTATACTCAGGAAATCTTGGTCATGAAGGTTCTTCTGGAGTTTAATCTTCTGTTTGTGCCACATTGCCAGCAGGCCAGAGGGGGAAGAGGAGAACCAACTGAAAGAAAGACTCTGTTCTGTCCCTACATGGTTCTGATGCCGCTTCCTTTATAAGACCCCCCTTTTACTTATTTGTATCTTGCCTTTCATTTTATTGAAATCCACAGGAAGTTAATGCAGCCCGAATTAAAAACAGATCTTAATTAAAATCTACAACAAGTACCCTCCCAAATCCCCAGTAAGGATAAAGCAAATTCAGAAAACCACAAAACAATGCAGCCCCCCCACTTCCCAGGGGAAAGGTAGTAGCAAGTAAACCGAGCAGTTTATCTCATCTTCCCCTCAGATTTAGAAGGAGTACCTTTTTAAGCTGCAAGGGGCCAGGCAGAAGTCCCAGTAGGAAGGAGTTCCGCCGTCTTAGCACCGGTGTTGAAACCAACCTGCCCTCTGTTAAACTTTCAACAGTTGGGTGCACATGAGGAGAAGCCTTTGAGCTAGATTGCGACAGGGCTGTAGGTTCACATGGGATGTGGTGTGCACAATAGACAGCTTAAAAGGAGCTACATCCAGGTGGGTAGTTGTATCGGTCTGAAGAAACAGAATAAAGTTAGAGTCCAGCGGCAACACCAACAAGTTTTATTCAAGGTGTGATCTTTTGTGTGCAAACACACTTATTGGGATAAAGCTTAAAAAGAGGTTAGGCAGATTCAAGGAGGGTAGGTGTATCAGTGGCTACTGGGGACTAAAGGGAACCTTCACGTTCAGAGGTAGTTAGCCTCTGAATCCCAGTGCCAGGAGGCAACATCAGGAGAAGGCCTCGGCCTCTATGCCCTGTTGTTGGACCTCCAGAGGAACTGGCTAACTGCTGTGTAATGCAGGATGCTGGACCGGATGGACCTCTGGTCTGATCCAGCAGGGCTCTTCTGATGCTCTTACGAGTGTCATGCGCTATTGCTATGTGTGGCAATTTGCACGCAGCAGGAAGTGCTTTTGACGAAGGAGCGATAACATTTTTGGGGAGATTTGCTTATCACATACCTTCAAGGTTTTGAGATTATTTAATCTAATTTCGCATTTAGATTATTTACTTGGCAAATAATGTCCTCAGTGGGGACCCGAAACAGTGGACAGCACCATTCTCACCAACTCCATTTTGCCTTGAGATTTTTTCCGAGGAGATTTTTGAATTGTAGAGAAGTAACTGTTCCTGTGCTCCACTTGGCTTTGGGACATTTCTCTGTTTCTGGGTTTCTAAGGAGCTGTGGCTCATTGACAGAGCAGAAGTCAGGCTGCTACGGACTACAGACACCAGATTACAGAGGCCATTATTCCCCTGGAGCTCAACAAGTTGTGTGATTCTTCCTCCCTGCAATGATGTTTGGGTTAGATCCGAGTGGATAGAGGGAATCCTTGTTTGAGGACCACTGCTAATTATTGGCCCTTGGGACTCAAAGGGTTAGAAGAGAAAGAAGAAGAGATTGGATTTATATCTTGCCCTTCACTCAGAGTCTCAGAGTGGCTGACAGTCTTCTTTCCCTTCCCTTCCCCACAGCAGACACCCTGTGAGGTAGGTGGGGCTGAGAGCTCTGACAGAAACTCCTCTTGAGAGGAAGAGCTCTGAGAGAGTTATGTCTGACCTGAGGTCATACCAGCAAGTGCAGGTGGGAGAATGGGGAATCAAATGCAGTTCTCCTAAATTAGAGTTGACACACTTAAACCACTGCACCAAACTGGCTCTCACTTAGGTTATGCTTAGCTAGGCCAGTTTGGTGTAACACAGCATCCTGTGTTGGTCTGTGGCTGTCTTAGTGAATTATGCCTGTTTCCAATGATGTTCTCACTGGCGTTAAACTGTGTTGCAGGATAAGAGGTAGGTTGAGAACCAGTTTGGTGTAGTTGTTAAGTGCACAGACTCTTTTCTGGGAGAACCGGGTTTGATTCCCCACTCCTCCACTTGCACCTGCTGGAATGGCCTTGGGTCAGCCTGTCGGAGCGGGAGTAGCAGAGTGAGGGAGATGACTTGCCCGACACAGGGCTTCAGGAAAGAAAATCAGGCAGACGCGTGCAACTAGTGCCAAAAGGTGTATTAACATATATACACGACAAGTGCTCTCTTGTGCAGTCTATACAATATCACCTCCACGGACAAAGTGCTTCGCCTAACCACCATCTCACAGGGAGAGACCTGTGTGATGCACACACAGATCATATATAGTCCAAGCAGCCAATCCTGGCCGTGCTGACTCAGCAGATTGCATCACTTGGCTTCTGCCGGCTCAAGCCGGTCTGCTGATCAGGTCACTGTGACCTAGCCTGGCAGCTAGATCACCAGCTGTCATACTGTGGCTGTCAGACTGGGTTTATGTAGATTCTTGCTCCAACACACCTCCTAATCTATTTAAACCCAGTGCACCAAAACACTTCACACAGTTTACATACATGTCCACCAGCAACATTACAGTTCATATTTACGTAGCTCGGAACCCTTTCCGGAATTCGTTCAGGAACTCATCATGATTGTAAAACACATCATCGTGTTCCTGTTCAGCCAGCTCTTTCAGACGCTTGGCTTCAGCCTCCTTCTCCCTTGCCTCGCACTCTGCCACCCAGGCTTTCCATTTCTTAGCCTTTTCTTTTAACATTTCCTCTAATCCGGGTGGGTCTGGATTGACAGTCAGAGTGACATAGGGACACTTGTACCTAGCGGGACGTTGGCCTTTGGTGGACCTGGCAGACACCCGTGGCCCTGTGCTTGGACCAGCTTTGTCTTCTTCGGGTTGCTCTGTTCCCACCTCCTGGGCTGGTTGCTCTGCCCCTGTAATTGGGTGTTGAACCTCCTGACTCTCACACTTTACCTCCAGTTCCTGCATTTGAGGCTCTGCCTCCTGACTCTGCTCGTCAGGCTCTGTGCCAGCATTCGGCTCACCTTCTCCAGCCCCACTGGGTGCCACCTCCTGGGCTGGAGTTCTGGGCTGCGCTCCAACATCGTTATCGCTACTTGGCAGCAGGACAAATTGTTTCTGCAAGGAGTGCAACCTTGGCCAGCTGCTTTCTTCATTGAACTGGGCACTCTTACTAAGTGTTATCTTGCTTTTGCTATTGCAGAAACGATAACACCTGGCCCTTGGCTTGTAGCCCAGAAAAATTAGGCTCTCTGCCCGGACATCCCCCTCCCCGCTACTCGTGGAGTGGATGCCAACCCGAGCCCGTGACCCAAAGACTTTTAAAGAACTCAAATCTGGGGTCTTGTTCAACAGTAACCTGTAAGGCACATTTTTCACAGTATTACACCAAACCCTATTTTGCAAAAAAACAGCTGCATGTATGGTTTCTGCCCAATAGGTCATTGGCAGTTGTGCATCCTCTAACATGCAATACATCACATTCTGCAATACAGCCCCATGCCCATTTTCTCGGGGCGTTGCCGGGTTCGTCAGATGGTGGGCGATGCCCTTGTTCTCCAGCCAACGTTTCATCTGGTTAGATAAGAATTCCCCCCCTCTGTCGGTTTGTACAGCTAGGAGATTAACCCCTAATTGTCTCTCCACTGTTTTGACCCACTTGGTGAATGTCTTATACACCTCAGACTTATGCACCATGGTGAAAACCCACGCGTACCTCGTGTGGTCGTCGGTGGCCACCAAGCAGTATCTCCTCCCCGACAGACTCTTTGGCAATGGGCCAATAACGTCTAAATGGACTAGTTCCAGGGCTCGTGTGCTTTCCCTTGAGCTTTCTTTAGCAACAGCACACGCCTTGCTTTTGGTCTTCTTGCAGACCTGGCAATCCAAGTAACATTTGCAAGGATTTACTTTCAAACTAGGCACAAGCTCCAGGGTTTTCTTTAACGCCCTAAATCCGCAGTGCCCAAGTCTCCTATGGAGCAAATGTATACAATTATTGTGCACAGGCTCATTCGACACCTGAGCCACCTGGGCACAATCACTCTGGACCACATACAGTTTACCTTCCCTCTTTCCTGTCACAAGCAACTTTCCCCCACCTCCCAGGATTTTGCAGCAGGTTTTCTCAAATCTCACCTGGTATCCCTGGTCAAACAGTGTGCTAACACTCAACAGGTTAGACTGCAGTGAGGGTACATACAACACATTTTGCAACATACATTTCAGTGCAGGAAATTCCACATTGCCTGAGCAAACAGAATTGGCAGTGGTCCCATCAGCCAATCTCACATACTTATGCTCAGGACTGTCAATGTTTTTCAACAACTCCTTCTCGCAGCAGAGATGGCTCGTTGCCCCGGAGTCTAAAATCCAAGCAGACCCTGTGCTCTCTACTGCAGACGTGACCAGCCGGGTTGCTTCCTCACACGGGCTGGCGGTCCTCCGCTCTCGCCGCACACGCCCCCGCCTCTTCTCCCTCTCAGGGCAAGCTCGGAGCAGGTGCTGCGACGACCCGCATCCATAGCAGCGACGGACTGCAAACGCAGTCGGCTCCACTTCCTCCACCTTCGGACGCCTGCCAGCAGCAAAAGCTGGCTCATTCTTGGCTGTCTTCCCGGACACACCGATAACAGCACGCTGCCTGGCCGACACCCCCGGACAGCTCACGGCCGCAATTCTCTCTTGGAAGTCAAGCAGGTGGGCACAGACGTATTCCATGGTCAGGGTCGCTACGTCCACCGTCTCCAGAGAAGTTATCAGGGGAGTGTACTCAGGTGGCAACGACGACAGCAAAATGTACACTCTGTCGTCTGGAGCTACAGTCTTGCCTCTTGCCTCCAGCTCAACGAAGCAGTCCGTTAGCCGTTTGATGTGATCTTTCACACACCCTCCAGCCGGCATAACGGTGCGGAACATCCTCCTTGTCAAGGCCATGAGGGAACCAGCAGTGGTGCTAACATGCACCGCACTCAACGCGTCCCAGGCAGCCTTGGGAGTGTCCTTCCCTCGCACATAAACCAGCTGGTCATCTCCTATAGATAGCACTATGTTGGCCAGTGCCTTATCCGATAACACAGTCTCGGCAGGAGATAAGTCAGCAGGGGGGTTACTCACGAACAGCCATTGCCCTTCACGCTTGAGGTAGTGTTGCATTCTCAGGCTCCACACCGCGTAGTTGGCTGAGGTGAGCTTCTCAACGGCTACTCCAAGCTGTTGCTGAGCCATCGTGCCGACTCCTCCTCACAGCTGGCTGCCGACGTCCCTCTGGCTCTCAAACAGAGAACGGTGGTGCTTCTGTGTCCTTCACCGGCGTTACTCGCCTCCGGCTCTTTCCAAACTCACAGTCCGCTCAACTCTCAACTCTCTCCTCCGCGCAGCGGAACCGCCCTGGGCCCATAACCCTGTCGGAGCGGGAGTAGCAGAGTGAGGGAGATGACTTGCCCGACACAGGGCTTCAGGAAAGAAAATCAGGCAGACGCGTGCAACTAGTGCCAAAAGGTGTATTAACATATATACACGACAAGTGCTCTCTTGTGCAGTCTATACAATATCACCTCCACGGACAAAGTGCTTCGCCTAACCACCATCTCACAGGGAGAGACCTGTGTGATGCACACACAGATCATATATAGTCCAAGCAGCCAATCCTGGCCGTGCTGACTCAGCAGATTGCATCACTTGGCTTCTGCCGGCTCAAGCCGGTCTGCTGATCAGGTCACTGTGACCTAGCCTGGCAGCTAGATCACCAGCTGTCATACTGTGGCTGTCAGACTGGGTTTATGTAGATTCTTGCTCCAACACAGCCATCGCTCTTACAGAGCTGTCCTTGGGAAGGGCAGCTTCCATCAGAGCTTTCTCAGCCCCACCTGCCTTACAGGGTGTCTTTTGTGGGAGAGGAAGATAAAGGAGATTGTGAGCCATTCTGAGATTCAGCGTGAAGGGGTGGTGGTTTATAAATCAAATATATTCTTCTTCTTAGTAGTAGTAAGTACTATTGAGTTGCAACTAGGGTTGCCAATCCCCAGGTGGAGGCAGGGGATCCCCCGGTTTGGAGGCCCTCCCCCCACTTCAGGGTCATCAGAAAGCGGGGGGGGGGGGTTGCTGGGCACTTCATTATTTCCTATGGAGACTGATTCCCATAGGGTATAATGGAGAATTGATCTGCGGGTATCTGAGGCTCGGGGGGGGGGGTGTCTGTTTTTTAAGGTAGAGGCACCAAATTTACAGCATAGCATCTGGTACCTCTCCTCAAAACACCCTCCAAGTTTCCAATTCTATGAGCCCCATTAGAAGGTGCCCCTATCCTTTATTATATTTAAAAGGCATACGGTCCCTTTAAATGTGATGGCCAGAACTCCCTTTGGAGTTCAATTATGCTTGTCCCAACCTTGTTCCTGGCTCCACCCCCAAAGTCTCTTGGCTTCACCCCCAAAGTCCCCAGGTATTTCTTGAATTGGACTTGGCAACCCTAGTTGCAACCAACTTATGGTGACACTGTCATGGAGTTTCAAGGCAAGAGATGAACAGTGGTGGTTGCCATTGCCTGTGCAGTGACCCTGGACCCCCTTGGCAGTCTCCCATCCAATTGCTAACCAGGGCCGACCCTGCTTAGCTTCCAAGACCTGGCAAGATGGGGCTAGCCTGGCCTGTTCAGGCTGCTTGCAGGGTAAGAAGGTGGAGGTGAAAATGTCTCTCTTTTTCAGCGCTTAGGCAATGCATAATGAGGGCGTCAGCGTGCACTATTTTGCCACACTAGTGTGGGGCAACGGAGCTGCAAGGATGCACACAGCAGACCTAATGCCGAATTATATAAGCTTCAAGCGGGAGATTGAGGCGTGTCTGGCTGCCCCATGGGATTTTTTTCTTGTAAGCCGGTCAAGCAGAGCCACACATGGGTCCTCCGTTTGCATCCTTCACCTTGCCATTCCTGGGAAAACCGCAATAACCTGCTTTCTCAGCACTGGGGCTGCCGTCAGCACTGGGTTTTTTTTGTTTGTTTGTTTTGTGGCTGCCATTCCCTAAGCCCAGCTGTGGGCGCTGAGCCCATTGCCATGGAAACAGCTTTAGGTAGCTGGAATCTGTGCCCCGCTGGCATGACTGGCAAGGTTTGCTCAATGGCTTGGCTGCCGTCCCCTTGCCTCTCGAGGGATGCCAGGCTGCGCGAGATAGGCTGTGTGGCACCGTGCGCAGAAACTGGATCTGGCGGTCTCTCCCTTCTCTGTTCTGTTTATCTCTCTCCTCCTTTATGAGATAAGGAAGTCCCTGCTGAACAGTACAGCCCACCTTGCTCCATCTTACCTACCTCTGCATCAAGAAGAAGAACCTGGATTTATATCCCACCCTGTACTCTAAATCTCAGAGTCTCAGAGTGGTCACAGTCTCCTTTTACCTTCCCCCCCCCCCCACAACAGATACCTTGTGAGGTGGGTGGGGCTGAGAAAACTCTTATAGCAGCTGCCCTTTAAAGGACAACTCCTTTAAAGGGCAGCTGCTGTGGAGCTGTGGCTGACCCAAGGCCCTTCCAGCAGCTGCAAATGGAGGAGTGGGGAATCAAACCCTGTTCTCCCAGATAAGAGTCTGAGAACTTAACCACTACACCAAACTGGCTTTACACCAAAGAGGGGCTGTAGCTCAGTGGCAAAGCATGCACTTTGAATGCAGAAGGCCCTGGGTTCAAAAACCATTGGTTCTGATCGTGGGCAATCAATTTAAAAACATGGAGTAGCTGTGCAAACAGGGCGTCCTCTGAGCTGATGGCGGACAAATTAGCATTTGCACACAAACCAGGATTTATCCCAAGAGAACCAATGCGGTGTAATGATTAGAGTGTTAAACTTGGTTCTGAGAGACCTAGGTTCGCATCCCTACTTTGCCATGGAAGCTTGGCTGGGTGACCTTGGGGCAGTCACAGGGTTGTTGTGGGAAGGATAAAGCAGAGGAGGGGAGAATGATATTGCAGATCATTTTGGGTCCCCATCGAGGTGAAAAGCAAAGTATAAATATCTGAATCAACTGGCATGGGGGAAAAGTGCACAGACTCTCTAGGGCAGGGGTGTCAAACATGCAGTTTAGGGGCTGAATCAGGCCCCTGGAGGGCTTCTATCAGGCCCTCGAGCAACTGGCTTTCATCTGCTTCCTTCTCCCTGTATCTTGCTTCCTTCTGCATAACAGCTTGCTTTGCAAGGCTTGCTCAATCGCACAGGAGCTACAGAGCAAAGCCTCTATTTTCTCCATTGGTTGAGGCTCCTCTCTTGGGGAGGACGGGGAGAGGAATAGCTTGCTTTGCCAGACTCTCTAAATTGCACAGCAGAGCTACTGAGCCAAGGCTCTCTTCCTTCTATTGGCTGAGGCTCCCCCCCCCAGTCCCCTGGGGAAGGAAGGAAAGAGCCAGAGCTTCCTTTGCCCTGTTCCCTGGATCCCATGGGAGAAATACAAAGAAAGCACCTTTAAGACCAATGAGGGCTAACATTTTAAGCATGTTTTAAGTTTTTTTTTAAAAAATGTATTTGTTGTTTGTCTGTGTTCTTTATAAAATTTATATCTCTGCTACCTAATCTTAAATAGGCACACACATGGCTCGTAATGGCTCGGCCCAACCTGACATGACCCGGCCCAACAAGGTCTCATTTATGTCAGATCTGCCTATAATAATAATAATAATAATAATAATAATAATAATAATAATAATAATAATAATAATAATAATAATAATAATAATATTTAAATATCCCGCCCTCCCCACCAAAGCAGGCTCAGGGCGGCTTACATAGCATAATATAAAATGCAAACATTACAATAATACAATAATAAAAGTACACTGGTTACATAACAAATTATATATTACAGTTCAATTATAAGTACTGTTACATTAAAACCATCTAATTAAAATCATCAAATTTAAAAACCACAAATTAGTTTGGTGCTACTGTCTCGATGTTACTCATCTTACAATTTTATGTGATGACGGTACAATAGGTTCCACATTAAGAAAAAGCCAGCTGAAAGAGGGCAGTCTTGCAGGCCCTGCGGAACTGGGTAAGGCTCCACAAGGCCTGCACCTCTTCTGGTAATTGGTTCCACCAGTGGGGAGCTGTGATCGAAAAGGCCCTTTCTCTTGTAACTTTCAGTTTGGCCTCCTTCGGCCCAGGAATTGTCAATAGATTTTGCGAACCAGATCTGAGTACCCTCTGGGGAACATATGGGGAGAGACGGTCCCTAAGGTAGGCAGGTCCTTGGCCATATAGAGCTTTAAAGATAATAACCAGCACCTTGTAACGAATCTAGTACACAATTGGTAGCCAGTGCAGTTCCTAACAGAATAGTTTGACACCCCTGCTCTAGGACCTGCCTACTAGGGTTGCCAATTCCCAGGTGGGGGCAGGGGATCCCCCGGTTTGGAGGCCCTCCCCCTGCTTCAGGGTCATCAGAAAGCGGGGGGAGGGGAGGGAAATGTCTGCTGGGAACTCTATTATTCCCTATGGAGATTTATTCCCATAGAAAATCATGGAGAATTGATCCGTGGGTATCTGGGGCTCTGGGGGGGGGCTGTTGTTTGGGGTAGAGGCATCAAATTTTCAGTATAGCATTTAGTGCCTCTCCCCAAAATACCCCCCAAGTTTCAAAAAGATTGGACCAGGGGGTCCAATTCTGTGAGCCCCAAAAGAAGGTGCCCCTATACTTCATTATTTCCTATGGAAGGAAGGAATTGAAAAGGTGTGCATTCCCTTTAAATGTGATGGCCAGAACTCCCTTTGGAGTTCAGTTATGCTTGTCACACCCTTTCTCCTTGCTCCACCCCTAATGTCTCCTGGCTCCACCCCCAAAGTCTCCTGGCTCCACCCCCAAAGTCCCCAGATATTTCTTGAATTGGACTTGGCAACCCTACTGCCTACAGACTCCCCAGGGCCTGCCGTCAGGCCCTTGTTAGCCTGAAAAGGACACCTTTATAACTCACTTCTCCAGCTAACCTGAAAATGTCTCCAGCAAAAAATGTAGCTTGTCCATTAGCTTCCCTGTTCCCCCATCTCCTGGCACACCGGGCGAACAATTGCCTGTACCAAGTGAACAATAATCCATTCCAATAGTCTTTACTGTATTCCAGCTGCCGCAAATTATAGATTTTTGTATTTGAGGTGGGATCTTCTCTTTCTGAAAGGCTATTCCAACAACATTATTTGTGAGCGGTGTCAGGTTTGAAATATAATACTGGAGCCTTTATATACGTGCATTCGTCTGGCATGGTTACTGTAAATAATCTTTGTTGTAAGAACTTTGCGAATGTTAGAGGGACTGCTGTTGTGAACTTTTTGCGACTATTTTACTTTAGACGTTTTGGCAGTCTTCAGTAATGTGAGCTTGGAAGATCTCTGCAGAAGAACTGGATGACTTTCAAAACATTGAAAGTACCTGGGAACCACATATTGTCTCTTTGGATTATGGACTGCCTTCTGTGGCTTTGGACTAGCTTTAGCAAATTCCATCAGTTACCTTTAATGACTGTTGCTTTGCAATTACATTAACTGATGGTTGTTTTGCATTTAGAAATTTATGGGGTGTTGTTTTCTGAAGCTATTTAAGAGTTTAATAATCATAACTAGCAAATAAGCATTATACAGTTTTGGTGGAAGTAGCAAGCCTTTATTGCAAAATACAATGAGACATTGATTTTAGGAAACACTATTATTTGGCACGTGTGCCTTTAATCACAGTCTGCATTGTGGATAGCAGGTGAACAATAGCAGCAGCGTTTGTCAACAGCGTCCCTAATGGCTGGCGGAAACCGGAAACCCATCCAAGTCCAGGCTGGAGCTTCTTGAAGTACGAGGAAAGGGCTGCTTCATTTCAATCCGGGCTGCGAGTGGCTGGCTAGTTGGTCGTCAGCCACACGGGACTCGATGCCCAAAGAGGGGGACTTCTTCGCCAAGTGGAATCTGTCTTCCTCCTCACCCTCCCGCTCCTCCTGTTTGCACACCGATCCAAGAGAGACTGCCTGGGATCCCGAGGGAGACAGCTTATTGCATTCGAGGACAAAGACGCGTATCGGCACTAATGGCAGGGAAAAGGTGTTCTCTGCTCTGCAAGTGGAGGAGGAACAAAAAACGACAATGCCGTGAGGCCTGGACCACAGCTGCACCGCAAATGGTTGCAATATTGGCTTCAAAGCACCGCATTCATTGCAGATGAACCAGCGCTTGAGAATGGGAAAATCCCTGTATCCAACCTTCAGGGAGGCGATTACGACTCCCTTCCCATGCCTGTTGACCTGCTTTTGCATTTAGCGGTGGCACCGGATTCCGCCCTGCATTGGTTGCACCATACTCCTTGTTCCCTGGCATCGAGGCGTGGTGCACCTGGTGGTGCTCCTGGGCCAGCAGAAGTCCTAAACCCCATGCGGATCGTCTTCCTAGAGCATCCACGGCTTGGTGACCGAGCCATCCGAGCGCTCAGGACGAAGGGAGGAGTGCAGACCTTTCCCATCTGTTCTTTCACACTCCCTATGGGGCAAGGTGAAAGGCCGAGAGAAAGCTGTGCGATCGCCATAGCAACAGAGACTTAACCCACCGGGAAGTACCAAAGGCACCTGATCTCAGTGGAAGGCTGCTAACACAGGCGCGTACACACAGAGCCCCTTCCCTTGGCCACCGTGACCTGCAGGCCCGGCCTGGGCGAAAGCAGCTTGTGGAAGCTTAAGGTGCTTTCATTAACAAGATTAGCACCAATATGCTCAGGGGAAATAACACCAAGGGCTGGGTTTTTTGGTGAGGTGGCAGTAGAGGTGTTGACACGGCTGTTGGAAATATTTGACAAGGCCAGGGTAGAGGCCTAGCATCCTGGGTCGTGAAAGGCGTTGTTGTTGACGTGAGAGGCTGTAGCTTTGTGGTGGAGCACCAGCTGGGCATGCAGGAGGTCCCAGGTTGAGAGCCTGTTTGGCGTAGGGGTTAAGAACACCGACTCTAACCTTGGAGAACCGGGTTTGATTCCCCGACTCCATATGCAGCAGCTGGGTGATGGTGGGTCAGGCACAGTTCTTTCAGAGCTGTTCTCTCAAGAGCAAGTTCTCTCAGAGCTCTCTCAGCCCCACCTGCCACACAGGATGCCAGTTGTGGGAAGAGGATGGAAGGGTGATTGTAACCCACTCTGAGTGAAAGGCAAGGTATAAATCCAGTCTCCTCCTCCTCTTCTTCTTCTACTTCTTTTTCTTCTCTCCCCCCCCCCCCAGCATTTCCAGTTAGAAGGGTTAGGCAGGAGGGGCTGCTGGAGACCACCTGCCTGAGACACTGTAGAGCAGGGGTCCCCAACCCCTGGCCCATGGCCGTTTAGCAACCGGGCTGTGAATTGTATAATGATTTCATTATATATTACAATGTAGTAATAATAATAAGACAACAACATTGGATTTATATCCTGCCCTCCACTCCAAATTTCAGTCTCGGAGTGGTCACAATCTCCTTTCCATTCCTCCCCCACAAAAGACACCCTGGAGGTAGGTAGAGCTGAGAGAGCTCTGACAGCAGCTGCCCTTTCAAGGACAACTCTGTGAGAGAACTAAGGCTGACCCAAGGCCATTCCAGCAGCTGCAAGGGGAGGAGTGGGGAATCAAACCCGGTTCTCCCAGATAAGAGTCCGCACACTTAATCACTACACCAAACTAATAGAAATAAAGTGCACAATTGTATCATCCCGAAACCATCACCACCACCCCCGGCCCTGGTCCGTGGGAGAATTGTCTTCCACAAAACTGGTCCTTGGTGCCAGAAAAGGTTGGGGACTGCTGCTGTAGAGCCACTGCTGGTCAAAGTTGACAGTGCACTCCCAAACAGACCGATGGTCCAATGACTCAGGACTGATATGGTGGCTTGTGCATTCTGATCAGGACTGTGAATGCCAAATAGAGGAAAGGCTTTCTGTTTTAGCAGCTTGCTGGAGAATGTTGCCCCTCACCTGTTCCAAAAAGGCTCGAGCTCTGCCGCTGCTCCAGCAGCTGTTGTGATGCTATGCTGTGGCAAAGCTGCTCTGCTGTGGTGCTGGGCGTGTTGGGCATCAGCCTGGGTTTTGCTCTGCCTGTCTGTGCTTTGGGCTCAGCTTTGCAAGGTTGAAGACGGAGACTTTGGAAGGAGGCGGCTGTGGCCCAAGGAAGGGAGGCATGAGCAAAGAGAGGCTGCAGAGCCGGGCTCCGGAGTTCAGAAGGAGCGCTGCCAAGCCCACCGCAAGATCCTCTTTCTCCTGCCAAGCCTCCGAGCCTCGTTTTCCATACGTTCCTCTGTGTGCTTTGTTTCCCCTGCATCAGCACATCTGTGGTTAAAGGCAGGACCAACCACGCCTTGTTATGGAAAAGCAGGAGCTGCTTTCGTTGAGCAAAGGAAAGGACGGAATGATAATGATTATTGATTATTTGGACGCGTGAGCCGTTTTCTGCATGGAACGCAGAGCAGCTGAAGCACTTGAACAGCTGGAAATGAAAGTTTGCTTCTTCTTTTTTTAAAATCCAGCTCTTGGAGGTCCCGAGGTGTCTGCTTATGTCTCTTTTCTCTGGGCTTTCCCACAGTTGGTCCTTCATCGGTCCTGGGCGTGCCGCTAGCACCTGGTTTTGGCCCCTCTTTTTATTTTTCCTTCCGAGGCTCTGTAGCCACCTGCAAAGCACAAGAAAATTTAAACCTCTTTCCCTTCCCTATGCAAACCAAGGTCCTGCCGGACTGATATTCTATTTGGCAATTCTCAGAAGGATCTGATCACACCTAACTTGGGTCTGTAGATACACCACCATCTACACAGCCAACTGGCTGTCGCTGGAGCAGGGAAAAGGGGAATGAAAGCCAAGCGTTTCTGACCCAGCAGAAGTTCTCCAAAGCCTCCACAGGAATCGGAAGGGCTGCCATTCTTGCTGTCGTGTCCTACCTTAAAAATCAGGGCTTTTTTTGTAGCAGGAACTCCTTTGTATATTAAGCCACACCCCACTGATGTAGCCGATCCTCCAAGAGCTTACAGGAGGCCTTGTAAGAAGAGCCCTGTAAGCTCTTGGAGGATTGGCTACATCAGGGGGTGTGGCCTAATATGCAAATGGATTCCTGCTACAAAAAAGCCCTGTTAAAAATTAATCTCCACACAGAAGCTCCCTGCACGAGGTGTCTTCCTTTTCCTCCTTGCGTGCTCCTGAAACAGCTTTGTGTCTCTGAGCCGGACTTTCAAAGGTTCTTCAGGCCTTCAGGTGAGGCTGTCCCCCGAAGCAGGCTGAAGTGGAAGAAGCACCAGCTCTTTTTCTTCAGCAGCGTAGTCCAGCCCGCTCCCATCTCAGCCTGATGTCAGTTAAGATTACTCTTCAGAGACCCTGTTTGTCATACCCTCGCTTCCTGACATCGGTTATATGTTGAAAAGAAGCAGGGCCCTTTCTGTGACAGCCCCTGGATTCCTGGGATTGCCCTTCCTATCGCAGTTCATCCGGGGCCTGATTGTTTAACCTCCAGATGCCCAGAGGGAAATTTCCTGAGACATTTTGCCATGGTGGACATTCATCACTCAACTGCCGTTCTTGCTTTTTTTCAATCTAGATTTTGTTCTTGTTTTGCCATCAAGTCACAGCCCCCTTATAGTGACTCTACGGGGTTGTCAAGGCAAGAGAGGTTCAGAGGTGGTTGGCTGTTGCCTGCCTTTTCATCACATCCCCAATATTCTTTGGAGTTCTCCCGTCCAGAGACGCAGTTTGGTGTAGTGGTTAAGTGCACAGGCTCTTATCTGGGAGAACTAGGGTTGCCAAGTCCAATTCAAGAAATATCTGGGGACTTTGGGGGTGGATCCAGGAGACATTACGGGTGGAGCCAAGATCAAGGCTGTGACAAGCAGAATTGAACTCCAAAGGGAGTTCTGGCCATCACATTTAAAGGGACGGCACACCTTTTCAATTCCTTCCTTCCATAGGAAATAATGGATAGGGGCACCTTCTTTTGGGGCTCGTAGAATTGGACCCTCTGGTCCAATCTTTTTGAAACTTGGGGGGTATTTTGGGGAGAGGCACTAGATGCTATATTGAAAATTTGGCACCTCTACCCAAAAAACAGCCCCCCCACAGCCCCAGATACCTGCAGATCAATTCTCCATGATTTTCTATGGGAATAAATCTCCATAGGGAATAACAGAGTTCCCAGCAGACATTCCCCTCCCCCCCCCGCTTTCTGACGACCCTGAAGCGGGGGGAAGGCCTCCAAACTGGGGGATCCCCTGCCCCCACCTGGGGATTGGCATTCCTAGAGAGAACCGGGTTTGATTCCCCACTCCTCCACTAGCAGCTGCTGGAATGGCCTTGGGTCAGCCGCTGTTCTCACCGAGCTGCCCTTGAAAGGGCAGCTTCTGGGAGAGCTCTCCCAGCCCCACCTACCTCACAGGTTCTAATTTCTGTCCTTTTAAAGTTGTAGCCTATGATTTGGTCTTGGGCTTCTTTTCCTCCTTCGATGTAGTTAACTTGGCACGCTGCCTAATCAGGTTGAGCCCTGTTTGCCTTAAACTGGCTGGCCTTAAACTTGTTGCCCATGTGTTTCGCTGGATGGCAATGAGTTTTTCATATTGTCAGATTCTCTTTACTCTCCCTCTCATCAGCTTTGGATGCAGAAGATCCCAGGCTCTGCCCCCGACAGCTCATAAGAACATCAGGACGGCCTTGCTGGATCAGACCAGTAGTCCATCTAGTCCAGCATCCTGTCTTACACAGTGGCCAGCCGGTTCCTGTGGAGGACTCGCAATAGGACATAGAGGCCAAGGCCTTCCCCTGATGTGGCCTTCTGGCTCCGGGATTCAGAGGCCTAGTGCCCCTGAATGTAGAGGTTCCCTCAGTCACCATGGCTAGTAGCTTCTGAAAGACTTATCGTTCATGAATCTATCCAATCCCCTCTTAAAGCTGTTTATTCCTGTGGCCAAAACCAGGGCTTTTTTTTTTTTTTAAAGCAGGAATGCACAGGAACATGGTTCTGGCTGGCTTGGTGTCAGAGGGTGTGGTCTAATATGCAAATGAGTTCCCGGTGGACTTTTTCTACAAAAAAAGCCCTGGCCAAAAAGATGTCCTCTCTGACAGTGAATTCCACATCGTAATCACTCTCTCTTTAAAGCAGTATTCCCTTTTGTTTGGCATTAGCCTTCTACCCATCAGGTTCATTGGATGCCCTTGAGTTCTAGTACGTTGTGAGAGGGAGAAAAAATTCTGTTTGTCAACTCTCTCCACCTCATGCATAATTTTATAAAACCCTGTCATATCCCCCCTTAGTCATCTAGAGAGGCTGTTTTTTGTAGTGGTTAAGTGTGCGGATTCTTATCTGGGGGAACCAGGTTTGATTCCCCACTCGTTCACATGCACCTGCTGATATGACCTTGACTCAGTCACAAATTCTCGCAGAGCTGTTCTCTTAAGAGCAGTTTCTGTCAGAGCTCTCTCAGCTCCACCTATCTCACGGGGTGTCTGTTGTGGGGAGGGGAAGGGAAAGGAGATTGTAAACTGCTCTGAGACTTGATGTAAAGGGTGGGGTATAAATGCAATCTCTTCTTTTTCTTCTTCTTCCAATGGTCTAACCCATTATAGGGCAGGTTTATGTGCTCATAGATTCTGGTTACATGCAGTCACTTAAATCATGGTTTGCCTTGGCAAATGTTGCCTTTACTCTGAAGTCTCTGTAGCTAGGTAGAATGTGAGGGCAGTGCCAGTGAACTTTGCCAAGTGTGTCCACTTCTGTATGTAATAACACATAACCATAGTTAAGACTATGATTAGTAAACTAACATTAGGCCATGGCTTCAGGATCCTGAAACATTAACTGGCCATAGTTAGGATCATGACCTTTGTCGAGACAATCTTACTACTTGTAGTAAGTTGAAAACAACAACAATTTCCTGTTATATCTGCTTTCCTTCTCTTTGGCAAAGGGAGCTTTGAGTCTAGAACGCTTACACCCCGAAAATTTTGTTGGTCTCAAAGGTGCTACCAGACTTGAATCCAGCTCTTTCCTTTTCTCTTTCTCTCTCACTGATTCTAGACCCCACCTGTAACAAAGCACTGAACTCACATTTTGTAAAGAAGAAACTATATAGGGAGGTGAGAGAATCTTAGCAATGAGTAAGTAAAAAGTAAAGGTAGTCCCCTGTCCAAGCACCAGTCATTTCTGACTCTGGGGTGACGTTGCTTTCACAGTGTGTTCATGGCAGACTTTTTACGGGCTGGTTTGACATTGCCTTCCCCAGTCATCTACGCTCCCCCCCACCAGCAAGCTGGGTACTCATTTTACTGATCTCAGAAGGATGCAAGGCTGAATCAACCTTGAGCTAGCTACCTGAACCCAGCTTCTGCCACTATCGAACTCAGGTCTTGAGCGGAGCTTGGACTGAAGTACTTTGCAGCTCAATGTTACTTCCTGACCATTAGAGTGGTTCCTCAGTGGGCTCTCCTTCCTTGGAGGTTTTTAAACAGAGGCTAGATGACCATTTTACAGCAAAACGGATCCTGTGAATTTAGGGGGAGGTATTTGTGAGTTTCCTGCATTGTGCAGGGGTTTGGACTAGATGACCCTGGAGGTCCTTTCCAACTCTATGGTCCTATGAACTGTGAACCATCACAGGGCTTTTTGGCTGGGAAAATGGCTGGTGGGGGAAAGAGTGAAGAACTCCATCTTGTTCCCATGCTTCTTCACTCAAAACTACCCTCTCCCAGCTCTGACGTGGATAGCCCCGGTGTAATGTGCTCAGTGACGAGACGTGTTGAAGGCAACATACTTTATTAGCTGGTACATCACAAGAGAGCGAAACGTGGTCCGGGTCCCAAATATATACATGCCCCGGAACAACCCTCCATCTGGCCAGGTCCAATCCTGGCCAGTTAAACTCCCAGCCACAGATCTTGATAGGCGGAGCATATTAGCGAGCTACATCCGGGGACCAGTGGGTTTCCCCTGCTCGCCTCTGTAGCGTTCGCTGTGTTATACCCGAAGACTTGGATGCAATACATAACACCCCGGCAAGCCCAATCTCATCAGATCCCGGAAGACAAGCAGAGCCAACTTTGATAAGTAGTTGAATGGAAGACCTCCTTCAAATACCAGCAGTCAGGAGGGTGGGGCAGGCTTTTTTCAGCCACCTTCTGGAATATCCTTCAGGTCAGTCATCAGAGGTCGCCATGACTTCCAGGTGCACGCATGTGCACACACACACACGGCCACACAAAGGCACACACATATAAATGCAAAAATACCAAAACAAAAATTCCCTGCCCTCTCCCGATGCTGGTTTTCTTCAGACTCCTGGTTCCCTGGGTGTTTGTTGACACGCAACCTGTTGTCTGGCCCCTGGGAGTCCCTCTCTCCGCTTGTCCTTCATCTAAGCTGAAAAGCTTCCTCCCCCGCCCTCGTGGAGGTCCCCGCTCTGTTCTCTGCCCCACTAACATGTCTCCCACCCAAAGTGGCTTAATATCTCAGTGCAGCTCAGGGAGCTGACATTAACGAGCAGCTAATTAACACCAACAGATCTTGACAATTCCAATGTCGGAGCCCCTAATTAGTCTCACATTCTGCTTTAATCAACTGTCCCTGTCACGGTTTTAATTTAATTTCTGGATCTGGGCTGGAGCGCTCCGGCAGCAACCCTGGAATGCCGTGCTGTCAAGGGGGAGATGGGGGGTTGCCTGCCCCTGAACCTGCAGATTGGAGGGGAAGTGGCAAGGAATTGGAACGCCAAGCGGTCTGGATCAGCACGATCCTTTTTAAGGACTGCTTTTCAAGCCGAGAGTGGCCAGAGAAGTTGGCCAGATGTCTTCCCTGAGACTGCCGGGGGACAGCAGCTAGAGCCAAGATTTGATGCTGACAAAACAAGTGCTGAGCTCTGGGGCCAAGCCCAGAGATCCAACTAAACAAATATTGTCCACACTCCATCTTGCTTTCCTTTGCCAGTGAACAGCTTCCCTTAGCCCAAGGGTGACCAAACTTGATCAATGTAAGAGCCACATAAGAATAAACATCAGATATTTGAGAGCTGCAAGGAAGGAAGGAAGGAAAATAGATGTTTGAGAGAGAGGTGGAAAGAAAGCAACTTTAACTCTAAACGCATTCTCCAAGCTGCCAACTGCCTTGTCTTGGAGAAGGGATTTAAAGAGTCAAATGTCTTCTCCAAGCCAGCTAATGGGGCAGTGGGGGCTTCGAGAGCCACACGATATTTGTGAAAGAGCCACATGTGACTCCCAAGCCGCAGTTTGGCCACCCCTGCCTCAGCCCTTTGATTGGGGAAAAGCAGCCACAGATGTGTAAGGAGTCGTCCTGATATATCTTGTCCCCCCCTTTCCTGCAAGGAGCTTGGGTCTCCAGTTCTGTCTTCACAACAACCTTGTGAGGTAGGCTGAGATGAGAGCGAGCCGGGCCTGTAGCTGCAGGGGGGCCTGTGCGGGCCCTGCCCCCGATTTAATGTTGGGTGCCCGAGATCTTCCCTTCCCCTGTCACCGCTGCAGGGATGAAAGATGAGAGGCCGGGGGCCACCTCTCCCCATGATTTAAATTGCATGGGAGAGTACCCAGGAACAGCTGCTGCCCCTCCCACGGCATTTAAAGGGCCTGCTGATCAGTCAGACACCCTAAGTCAGGTGCCCTGAGTCATGGCAGTGGCAACCAGTGAAGGGGAGCTGCTAAGTGTCCCCCAATTTTTTTACATGTCCCCCAAAATCCTGGCAACAGGCCTGGAGAAGGTGGAGGAGAAGGTGAAGAGGAGGAGGAAGAAGACCGTAGATTTATATCCCACCCTTCTCTCTGAATCAGTCTCAGAGTGGCTTTCAATCTCCTTTGTCTTCTTCCCCCACAACAGATATCCTGTGAGGTAGGAGACAGGAGGAACAGCTCTGAGCTCTGTGGCTGATCCAAGATCAGCTCTGTGGCTGATCCAAGATCATACCAGCAGGTGCAGGTGGAGGCGTGGGGAATCAGACCCGGTTCTCCCAGATTAGAGTCTGTACGCTTAACTGCTGCACCAAACTGGCTCAGGGCTTATTTCCAAATGGGCCCCCATCTAAAAACAGGTTAATTCAAATGTCCCCAGAGCACTTGCCAAATTAATTGAGTGTAACCAGGCCCATTCTGAACAGAGCCCTGGGGAGGGAGTTCACCCACCATCGATCTTTGGTATGTGGGGTTCCACGTGATAGGCCGTCTGCCTGTGGGATTGTGATGCAAGAATTCATTTGGGTTTCTGGCACAGATCTCCGTATCCCTTGGGACATGTTAAATGCAAGTGGGTGTAATGAAGCTGAGCTGGTTTTTCCCCTCCCCTTAATGAAAAACAGCCTTGGGAAGCTGAACTTTGGAGCAATCAGGGTAGGGGGCCCATTTATCCTTTCCCCCAACTTTGGTCCTCAAAGTCACCCTTGCAAATTATTTTCTTCCCTTCACCCCTGGATTCCAGATGCATATTTACTTTTGGAAGCCTCCCAGCTTTGCTTTTCGTTTCTTTAAGGGCCAGCTGTTGTTAGGATTGCCAGGTCTGGGTTGGGAAATATCTGGAGACTTTGGGGGTGGATCCATGAGAGGGCAGAGTTGGGGAGGGGAGGGGGGTCTCAGCATTTTGCAATGCCATAGAGTCCACCCTTCTCCAGGGGAGCTGATCTCTGCCTGCTGGAGGTCAGTTGTAAACTATGTTTGCTCCTTGACAGAGAAATGGGATTTTTTTAAAAATGTGCCTGATAAACAGGGTTGGAATTCTAGCAGGAGCTCCCTTGCTTATTAGGCCACACATCCCGATGTAGCCAATCCTCCAAGAGCTTACAAAAAAAGAGCCTTTTAAGCTTTTGGAGGATTGGCTATATCAGGGGGTGTGGCCTAATATGCAAAGGAGCTCCTGCTAGAATTCCACCCCTGCTGATAAAAAACATATCTCTGTGCAGTTCAAAGTATCATAAATAAGCAGGGTGTGTCAATGGGTGTCATTTGCATGGCTTTCAAGCCCCAAAATTTAGCTTACTTTGTTTTTGTGAGGAGAAAATAGAAGAGGAGAAAACTATGTTTCCTGCCATGGAACTCCTTGGAGTAAAGAAAGGAATGCCAGTTGGTGAAATTTACACATAATCTAGCAATGGGCGTAAATTTCCCCAAGTAGGGTTGCCAAGTCCAATTAAAGAAAAATCTGGGGACTTTGGGGGCGGAGCCAGGAAACTTTGGGGGTGGAGCCAGGAACAAGGGTGTGACAAGCATAATTGAACTCCAAGGGAGTTCTGGCCATCACATTTAAAGGGACAGCACACCTTTTTAAATGCCTTTCTTCCATAGGAAATAATTAAGGATAGGGGCACCATCTTTTGGGGCTCATAGAATTGGACCCTCTGGTCCAATCGTTTTGAAACTTGGGGGGTATTTTGGGGAGAGACACTAGATGCTATACTAAAAATTTGGTGCCCCTACCTCAAAAAATAGCCCCCCAGAGCCCCCAATACCCACGGATCAATTCCCCATTATTCCCTATGGGAATCGTTCTCCATAGGGAATAATAGAGTGACCAGTAGACATTTCCCTCCCCACCCCACGCTTTCTAAAGCGGGGGGAGAGCCTCCAAACCAGGGAATCCCCTGCCCCCTCCCTCTCTCACACACACAAATACTTACTAGATCTTCTTCCTGCAGAACTCTACTTAAATCAGTTTCGCAGGGCTTGCAAAACCGTCCTCTTTCAACTTGCTTTTAAGATGGAACCCGGGAAATGACATCTAGCCATCCTATACATATATTGTACTGTAGCACTTTAATTGATCATCTGTAATGGTTTTAACTGTTTTATTTAACTTAAATTATGTATGTAACTTAACTATATTTTAACTGTCTTTTATAGTAATGATTGTATTTTATTGTAATCATGGTATATACCATGTCCTGTGAGCCGCCCTGAGCCTGCCTTGGCGGGGAAGGGCGGGATACAAAAATAATTTTTATTATTATTATTATTATTATTATTATTATTATTATTATTATTATTATTATTATTATTATTACTTGCTGTGAAAACGAAAGCAAAAAACGAAAGCAAAAGGGAGGGGCCGTTCTCCATGGAAACTATTACTGACCCTTTCCAATGAAGCCCTTCCTGTTTCCTGCGCAGCCTTAAAGGCACATTTTACAAACGGATCAGGAGCTCTACAACTACATGATGCCTACATGCATGTTCTCCACCCCCACCCCCCCTTCCAGATTTTTGGAGAGCGGGGGAGGAGGCTGCAAATTTGGGGCTCCTCTGCCAGGGCGGGGGGGGGGGGTTGGGAAGCCTATCCCCAAGGGGGCAAATAACAGCCTACTGGGGAAATGGTTTCAGATTTCAGATTGGGAAAATGGTGCAGAGAAAGGCTTAAGCCCCCTCCCACTGTGCACCACAGTCCTGATCCAGTTTGGATCCCATGCACCTAAGAATGGAGTTTTCTTCTTCTTCATCACTGTCACCACCACCACCATCATTGTCATCATCGTTGTCATCATCATTATCAGAGGCGGCCAAACTTGCTTAACGTAAGAGCTACACAGAATAAACATCAGATGCTTGAGAGCTGCAAGACATGAACAAATATTACACACACATCTTTATTAAAACTCTTAATACTTCCTTTGCACAGAAAAATAAAAATACTTATATATACACTTTTGCAACATGACCATGCTAAGAGACTTTAAAAAAAAAAAAGCTGGGAATAACAGTCCCCATAAGACCAGCATCGGCCAAGGTTAGGGAATTATTTTTTTGAACCAGTGGGTGAAGGAAACACACATGTACCATATAAATATCACTAGCCACCACTTGCATCATAGTGCATCTCTCTTTGCCATGACACCAAGGTTAGTAAATACAGCTCCTACAAGAGCTATGATACTAAGGGAGAATCCTACACTGCCTTCTTTAATTCTGTCCCTGCTTCCAGTGGCTCCCTTGGCTCTTGCGTTCTCTTTCTCCACTCTAGGTCCCCGGCTGACCTCCGTGGTAGAGGAGAAGAGCTTGCAAGCCTGCCTCCTTCTCCACACACAATGGAAATAGTCTCCTACCTATGGGTCAGTGCTCAGAGGCTGACTGAGGTCCTGATGGTAAGCATGCTTACTTGAAAGTAAACCTGCACTAAGTTCCTCCTGGACCTCCGGAAGATGCACAATTATGTGTGAAAGAGCTGCATGTGGCTCCGAGCCACAGTTTGGCCATCCCTGATCATCATCATCATCCTCCTCCAATATGAATAATGCGGTCATACAACGTATCTGAAAAATTAATCTACTAAGGAAAGAACAAGACATAAATATAATTAACATCCTAATTTTTTTTTTTTATACCTCAGTCGATAATGATTCAATTTGTTTAACTGTTGTGCTGGGAAAATTAAGTTTCTGTGTGGAAAAGCCAGAGTACGTCTTGATGGGACCAGGGTGGATACTTAAGCAATGTATTGTATTGTTGAGTACACAAAGCTGCTTTATACTGAATCAGGCCCTTGTTCCATGAGCGTCAATGTTGTCTACTCAGACTGGCAGGGGCTTCCCAGGGTCTCAGGCAGAGGTCTTTCACATCACTGCTATCTGGTCCTTCCAACTAGAGATGTCAGAGATTGAACCTTCTGCAAAGGAGGAGGGGGAGGAGGAGGAAAAGGAGAAGAAAGAGGAGGAAGAGGAAGAGAAGAAGATGATGATGACGACGATGATCAGGGCTTTTTTTGAGCAGGAACTCACAGGAGCACAGTTCCTGCTGACTTGGAATGGCCCCGTCTGTTGACTCACCATATTGACCTGGAGGGCACAGATCCATTGGTTCCTGGTTCTGGAATCATCACCTCCTGTCACCCCTTTGCCACCCAGTGACCCACTTCCCTGTCCCAAGGGCCCCTACATGGCCCCGTTACTGCAACAAACCTTGGTTTGGAGATATGTGGCAGGACGATGGATGTAGGCCATAGCTGCACATCAGAAGCTCTCGAGTGGCGATGAGACTGCCTGGAAACTTCCTAAAGGTGCTGACTCCGCTGGTATTGTGTCTTGATCTGAGAAGTCACTTCCAGAGGACGCAGTGTCCTCTCCTTCCCTGATGTCTTCTGCTTGGCTCCACCACCTTCCCCCTCACTCTGCCCATTCTTGAGGACAGACCATTGTTTCAAGCTTCGCCCTACAGAAGTTCTTGTTCCCTGTTGAGATTCAAGATCTTCCTTGGTTCGAGACTCTGGTATTTAGTCAGGGTTTTCAATACTTTTAAAAGAGATGGGTTTGTGGTGGTTTTAAATCAGGCCTATCCTATCCTCTCTGTTTTATAAAGCCTCCAGATAAGATTATCTTTGTTTTAACACCAGTTAAAGCAAGAAGGATTTATGGGATTATGGGTTTCCCTCAGCCCTGCTTTGATGTCCCCACTTTTGGTTTCACCGGCCTCCATAATAGTGCCCAGGCAAAAAAAGGAGCTTTTAACCCACAGTTTACACAAAGCCTGACAGAAAATAAAAAAAAAATCTGGGGAGACGTGAGAACTTCTTCTGGAGAACAGCTGGCCAGGAATTGCCGACTGTGTCAAGTTGGTTTAGGACTCCACTTCTGAAGGCTTTATAGAGAGAGGGGGGAGGGGAAGCACACACACCCACACAAACACACACCCACACAAGGCCTCTTGAGTTTTAAAAGGCCCTCTGAAGTCCCAAGTCAGTGTGCTGTGCTGTGGGGGAACCCTCTTCCTGTTTCAGACGTGAGATATAAATATTTCAAAGGAGCAGAGCTATTCCTCTCGGGTCTGCTTAGGAACGGAGGGAGTCTGTCTAGCCTCCAGGGCCACTGTTGGCAAAGAACCCTGGCCCCACAGTTTCCTGGAAGGCAATTCCCTGGAAACAAACACTCCGGATTTCCAGGACTGGGCTGTACTTATTCTATAGAATAACATGAGGACGGCCAGCTCCTCTCCCGCCCCCCATGATACTGGATACGTAACGGAGGCTTTCGGGCCACGTGGATGTAGAGGCACAAAACCGTTCATTGGTCACCATCAGGTGCCAAAGCCGCAAGCAGGCGTCGGCCTGGTAGACCGACGGTGATGCTGTCCTTCTGGAATTCTTAACCACAGGCAAGGGAAGCTTTTTGGAAAGGATGGGAAGAGCGTGGCTTGAAAGTTAATGCTTTGAAGTTTTTAAAAAATGGATTCTGATTTTTTTCCCCCTCTCCTGGTTTGGGGAGCTGTTAGCTGACCTTGCTCTCATGGTTTTGGGTTTCCAGGTGGCCACCACAGCAAAGAACGTTAGTTGTACGGGTTATTTTTCAGGAGGCTTCTGCCATTTCTCATCTGCATCTCTTTCTGAATTTTTGAGGGGTTTTTTTTTGGGGGGGGGGGAACGGTGTTAGACAAGATACTGGGAGAACTGTGAATTGATTTCCGCAGTATGTTTGGTTTGTAGTCACAGTGAGCTTCGCTTTGAATTGGGGTGACAAAGCAGGGAATGTTATCCCTTTCCATTTCCTCCCTTCCCCTCCCCTCTGAAGCTCATTGGTTTACATATCTAGAGTGGCAGAAACATTTTGTGTTCTTCATTTTTTTAAAACACAAGGGATAACAGGACTTGGGACTTTTTTCTTCTACTGCTAAAGTAATCTTAGGCTCATTATCTCTAAGCAAATAAAACAGATTCCAAAGCATAGGGTAGTAACTGATCCATAATAAGTGCTTTAACACAGTAATCCCCAATATTCTCAAAAACAAACAAACAAACAAGCAAACCCCGACCCTCTAAAAAAAACTGGCATTCCAGCAGACCATGGAACAACGTGTCGATCTTATTAAGGCTGCAAGGGCTTCCCACACACAATTTCTTGATGGTCCCATAGAGCTGTGATTTGCCCCATTGAAGGAACCTACCAGTTGCCTTCATATTTCCTTTGTGTTGCCCCCCAACAGATCAAATAGCAGCTCTTCGGGGGGCATATGGGCAGGGGTTAAGTGACTTGGTGAAAGAGGCGCAATGAACTTTTCCTTGTTCATTGGCTCCAGTCTAAATCAGGGCTTTCCACAGTTGCGGTTTACCAATTAAAAAGACTCCAGATATCCAGTTCCAGCAATCTCCCAGAACCTTGTCTTTCAGCCCCAAATTAGCCTCGTTTCCAGCACTGACACACTACTAAGCCGCTCTTTTGTTTGCGCCTTTTTTCATTTTGTTTAGACTTCTGCTCGTATGCAGTTTGCTGCATTTTTCTAGTTAGCAACATGCTTTATTTCTAATTTGCAAACCATTGACTCACACCAGCGCACATTCACGCTAATTAAATCCCAGTGCAGAAAATGAAAATGATATGAACGAATCTGAATTTTATGAACACCGCGTTGCGATTTAACCAGCGCCTATATGCACACATACCATTTGATTAAATCACAGAGCTGCAGAGAATCCAGAGGTGATTGGGCCGTCGCATTGAGACTCCTGTTCGTGTGCACATATGTGTTGAGGAGCATATCAGGAATCTACACGGAAATTGCATCAAACTGCAAATAAAACTGGTTCCCAAATTAATTGTAGAAGCCATCCAAGTTAAACTAGAAGGCAGATGAGGGGTGGAAGGTGAGGCAAAGTGAGAGGCAAGCCGGAAGGGAACGAGGAATTGGTGTTCATTCCTATACTGTTCTTGGAGTGAACAATAAAATGTGTCTTTCTATGTTGTAATCTGCCTTGTACATCCCTGCGGGTAGAATACTATGATATCCGTATTAGTAGCCCAGCAAATGTTCTCTGCGTAATTATTCATCTTTTATTAATTTAACTCATTTCAACCTAAGGACTAGAGGGGAGGGGAAAGTGCAAAGTT
Source organism: Heteronotia binoei (assembly GCF_032191835.1). Classification (NCBI taxonomy): domain Eukaryota; kingdom Metazoa; phylum Chordata; class Lepidosauria; order Squamata; family Gekkonidae; genus Heteronotia; species Heteronotia binoei. The sequence goes on from NC_083240.1 coordinate 16,301,675, forward strand.
TGGTGATAGGTGGATTCAAGGGGCAGGAGCTTCTGGACATGATCCATTCCGTCATCAACACTGGCTACCGACCCCCAGCCCCTCTCTGTCTCGGGCGTTGCTGTTCATTAATTTATTAGCCGCATTAATGGTGCTTTACAGAGAGGGAATAAAAAATCTAGGTTGGGAGGAGTTTATCATCAAAAGGTTGCTGTACACAAAACAGCAAAAGAGAAGGAGGTGGAAACGGCAGGTCCTCAGAGGTGAAGAATAGGCAATGAGAGGATTATTAAGAGATGGTGTGTGTCCAAGAGGTGTCTTTGTGTTGCTTGGCTAGATAGAGGGTGGAAGAGGAGGAATATAGGACAAGTGCATGCCCATGTGTGTAAAATCAGCTGACTTATGGTAACCCTGTGAAGTTTTCAAGGCAAGACACGTTCAGAGGTAGTTTCGCCATTGTCTGCTTCTGTGTAGCAACCCTGGACTGCCTTGGTGGTCTCCCATCCAAGTACAAACCAGGGCTGACCCTGCTTAGCTTCTGAGATCTGATGAGATTCCTCTAGCTTGGACCATCCAGTTCAAGGCAGCACAAGTGGATAATAGATGAAATCGGCTAACTAGTTCGTTCTCCTCCAGGAGCCAGGGCTGGCACGTGGGAATAGGCTAAGTAGGCAACCACCTTGGGCGCTATGAGGCACTCCCTCTTCCCCCGCCCCGCTTTGAGCGTGGCCGCCCTCCCCCCGCCCCCCCAGACTCTTCTGAGGCCTCGGGAGGCCTTGGCAAAGTTCAGTGGGCATGGCAGTGATGTCATCGTGACGTCATTGGGGGCACGCATGCTTTGTGCATGAAAATAGAGATGGTGGGCAGATGATCAGAATTCATACAGGCCCAGGGCCTATATGCAGCTGCTTGAGAGCTTGGGTGCTTCACCCCTGAGCTACATCTCTTCCTTTATTGAACTTCCACATGTGCCAAAGGGATGAAAGTGGCAGCAGAGGGTGTCCAAAAGCCCATGGGAGGGTCTCATATCTGTTTACTGTGGTTGGCCATCTTAACTGAACACTTGTCTCATAGGGTTGCCAATCCCCAGGTGGGGTAAACTAGAAAGAAAACACTGTGAAATTAACACGCTTTGAAACAAATGCACATGAATACTTTATAGAGCCAATTCATTGGAACTGATCAAAAACAATTATCAAACAGAAATCAAAGCGGCTCAACAGAGCTCAAAGTTCAGCTGTTATTTCTCTAGTTCCAAAGAGATATTTTCAATCCTGTGAGTGATTGGTAATATGGCCTGCTGTCTGTGAATTTCCTTTCTGAAAGACGCAAGAATACCGTATGTTCAAATGGTGTAGAGGTAGGAGTCCTCCATCCAACAGGTGCGGCTACACGAGTCGAAAGTTCTGTTCATGTTTCATCTGCCACTTCCGCTGGCCGCCTGTATTTTTATCAGGAACCCATGCTAAGGCAACAGCTCACTTGCAGTAGCTTACATTCTTGTTTGCACAAAGAGGGAAATGTCTGCTGGGCACTCCATTATTCCCTATGGAGACCAATTCCCATAGGGTATAATGGATATTAATCTGCGGGTATCTGGGGCTTGGGGGGGCTGTTTTTTTGAGGTAGAGGCATAGCATCCAGTGCCTCTCCCCAAAATACCTTCCAGATTTCAAAAGGATTGGACCGGGGGGTCCAATTCTATGAGTCCCAAAAGAAGGCGCCCCTGTTCTTCATTATTTCCAATGGAGGGAAGGCATTTAAAAGGTGTGCAGTCCCTTTAAATGTGATGGCCAGATTCTTTGGAGTACAGTTATGCTTGTCACAACCTTCCACCTGGCTCCACCCCAATGTCTCCTGACTCCACCCCCAAAGTCTCCTGGCTCCACCCCCAAAGTCCCCAGATATTTCTTGAATTGGACTTGGCAACCTTATTGTCTCATTAACTGCCGCTGCTTCCTGTTCATGACAGCGCTGTCTCACATCTCACTCGAGTGGCAAACTGCCTGGCAGAGCAGCTTGCTCTGCATCCAATCTTTTTCTAGCTTCAGCTGATTTGCAAACTAGGCCCGTGGCGAAAATATCGAGCTCTGGCCAATGTTATCCATGACGGTTTCCAGACTAGGCTATCGCGGTGGAACTCTGGGTGAGGCTGCCCTTGAAGGCTGGTCTGCAATGCTGTCGTCTGACTCTCGAAAGGCAGAAGCTGGCAAGATCATATGCTGCCTCCTGGATTGCATTGGCATCCAGTGTTTTTCTGTGCCAATTCAATATGCTGACATTTATTATATTTTTATTCTATATTTTTTTCCCCCAGCTTAAAAATTGGCTCCCGAAGCTCAAGACCACAGGAATCCCAAAGCGGTGCATAGGAATCAATCGAACTCGCATTAAAAATTCAATATATAATGTTCCTTGGGAGGAGACTCTTAGCTGAGCTGAAGCAAGGCACAATAGAAAGAAGATTGGTTGCATCTTGGTGTCTTTCTGATAGCCCAGTCAGTGGCAGTTAGAGGCTGAGGAAGGGGTAGGTCTCAATTCATAGAGGATCCAAGCGCAATAGTTAAGCGACTGGCTTTTTCCTACCCTCTCAGGTTGTAAAACCTTGATCAGTCTGGGTCCTTAGTATCTCAAAGATCGTTTCCTTCCTTGTGATCCCCTGTCAACTTTGAGGTCCTGCTCAGGTTATCAGATTCAGTGAATCCCAGCTTGGTGCCTGGAACGAGCAGGGCCTTTTTGGTAGCAACCCCATCATTCTGAAAAGGACCCTCGCTAGGAAGCTGGCTTAGTCTCATCTCTTCCCTTCTTTTGCAAGCATGCTTGTTCCAACAGGCTGTTGTGAATGAAGTGACTGAACCTGTTTGTTTTGTTGGCTGGATTTCTGTCGTTGCGTTTGTTGCTGATTTTTTTTAAATCAACTTTTACCTGATTGTTGTTTTGTTTGATCACTTCTTTTATGGGGTGAGCTGCTTAAAAATAACTACTGAGGGGCAATCTGTACCTTTTGTAAACCAACAGCGATTCCAGGTCAATGTAGAACATAAGAACATAAGAGAAGCCATGTTGGATCAGGCCAATGGCCCATCCAGTCCAACACTCTGTGTCACACAGTGGCCAAAATTTTTTTTTATATATATATACACACACACTGTGGCTAATAGCCACTGATGGACCTCTGCTCCATATTTTTATCTAAACCCCTCTTGAAGGTGGCCATGCTTGTGGCCGCCACCACCTCCTGTGGCAGTGAATTCCACATGTTAATCACCCTTTGGGTGAAGAAGTACTTCCTTTTATCCGTTTTAACCTGTCTGCTCAGCAATTTCATCGAATGCCCACGGAATTTGAATCCAGTAGCAACCTGAAAGACTAACCTTCCCCGGTTATAAGCCTGTGTGATTCAGTGCTCATTTCGTCAGATACCAGTTAACTAGGTCTCTATGTGGCATCATTGGAAGGACTGGATCTACATGGTTTTTGAGGGGGGGGCAAAATTAATAAATGATGCCCCCTTTTGGGCCATTCTCTCTTATACAATGGATTCCATACCCAACTTGGTGCCCCCCCTCTATTGGCTCCCGGGGCAAGCGCCCCCCTCTGCACCCCCTTTGATCCGGCCCTGATCATTGGTTAGGGATGCTGGAACTTCCCGGCAAATGTACTGAGCAAATGTCCATGCCGTTTTCAATAGTGGCGATGAGCCTTGGATCTCCTTGCCTTTCTGCTAACTAATATCTTGCCAAACAGCTCTGCGGCCACTCAGTAGCTGTGGTGGTAGTTTCATTGCCGTCTGCACAGTAGGTGAGGCAGAGAGCCAGTTTGGCGTAGTGGTTAAGTGTGCAGACTCCTATCTGGGAGAACCGGGTTTGATTCCCCACTCCTCCACTTGCAGCTGCTGGAATGGCCTTGGGTCAGCCATAGTTTCACAGGAGTTGCCCTTGAATGGGCAGCTGCTGTGAGTGCCCTCTCAGCCCCACCCACCTCACAGAGTGTCTGTTGTGGGGGAAGAAGATAAAGGAGATTGTAAACTGCTCTGAGTCTCTGATTCAGATACAAGGCCGGGGTATAAAATTGCAGTCTTCTTCTTTTGTAGCACGAACTCCTTTGCATATTAGTCAACGCCTCCCTGATGTAGCCAATCCTGCTGGAGCTTACAGTAGGCCCTGTACGAAGAGCACTGTAAGCTCTTAGAGGATTGGCTACATCAGGGTGTGTGTGGCCTAATATGTAAAGGAGTTCCTGCCACAAACAGAAAAAAGCCCTGAGAGTAGGTGAAACTGATTCTCTCCCAGGGCCATGGATGGTTGGGTCAGGTGATTAAATAACACCTTGTGGGGGATATCAGCTCCCATAATGCTATGCAAAAGCGTGCATGCTCAAGACAGCGTCAGTACCACACTTGGATGGAGCACCGAACAGTAAGACTTTTTTTTTTTAAGTGCGTATAAATAACTGACTTGTTTGTGCCCAGTTTAAATAACAGGCTGCAAAGCAGTATACAATAACGACCGGTATGTTGGAAGGCAGAATCCAGGCCTCTCTTCAGGCTGCATGAAATGCGGCTGATTTTGCACAGTACTGTTTGAATATGCAAGAAGCAAACCACCAAACAGGTTCTGGCTGTACTCAAATAGCTGAACTGCCTGATGAAAGCAGAGCAATTTTAGGATCAACTTAACGCTTGTCGAGGACTCCATCTTATTTATACTTTGAACATTGGGTGCAATGATATGGAAGTGAAACGTTGCCGAGCTGTTGGGGTCCTGCCATTATTTGGACACTTATACTAATCACTGGGTATCGCTAGATCTTTTGCTAAGTTGTTCATGGTATATGTTTATTGAGACTATAGAAGAGGTCTTGATAAACATTGCTTTATCAGTTGATTGATATTGCGCAGTTGTTTTTTTTCTGTTCTGCTTGTGCACTGTGCTTCCACTTTGTTTTGCCTCTGATGAAAGTTGGGGGCTCAAGCATCCCTAACAAGCCATCATGTGGATTGTGTAGAGAGTGGAGGACCTGTGGGGTGGCCTCAGAACAGCCAAGTGAGTTGCAAAACTAGCCACACCTGCTGCTGTGTATTGTAACACACCCTGGTGTGCAGAAATTGGCAAGTGAATCCTTGTTGTATTTACTTATTTATTAATTTTGCCATGAAGTCACAGCTGACTTGTGGCAACCCGGTAAGGTTTTCGAGGCAAGAGATGGTCAGAGGTGTTCGCCATTGTCGCCTGCCTTTGCACAGCGACCCTTGTTGTTCTCATCCAAATGCCAGTCAGGGTTGGCCCTGCTTAGCTTCTGAGATATGAGAGCCACTTTGGTATAATGGTTAAGTGTGCAGACTTTTATCTGGGAGAACCGGGTTTGATTCCCCACTTCTGCACTTGCAACTGCTGGAATGGCCTTGGGTCAGCCATAGCTCTCATAGGAGTTGTACTTGAAAGGGCAGCTTCTGGGAGAGCCCTCTCAGCCCCACCCACCTCACATGGTGTCTGTTGTGGAGGAGGAAGGTCAAGGAGATTGTGAGCCACTCTGAGATTCGGAGTGGTGGGCAGGATATAAATCCAATATTTTCTTCTTCCTGATGAGATTGGGCTAGTCTGGGCTATCCAGGTCAGAGCAAATTTGTTATTACATCTCTTCTATCATGTGCAAAATGTTCTACTGTAAATACAAATGATCCCTCTATTATATATACTTACAGTAACGGATTTGCTTGTGCAACGTATTGGAAAGGGATTTCCAGATGAAAGGGGGGGGGGTGGATTGATTTATAAAAGTTAGGCATTTGTTTAATATCTTAAAATAATCTGTATCTCCAAAATCTTATAACAAAATTACATCTGGAGAGTAGTATTTATTTATTTGATTGATTGATTGATTGATTGATTGATTGGATTTATATCCTGCCCTCCCCGCCGAAGCATGTATCATAGGTGCCTTACATGTCCTTGAACTTTGATGTCATATTTCAATAATAACAACAATAGAAATGATTAGGTGAAACTTTCCACATTGCGGAAAGAACTTGTAGATGTCAACACAGAGATTTAGATGTTGATCAAGAATTGTTGGCCATTCTGTGTATATGTGGATGGTAATTTCAGGTGCAATCAACACACAGCATAACCCCAGAGGTGTTTCCCCCCCTTTGCGTTAATAAACCCTGTGTACTTTTGGGGGTGGGAGTCAAGGAGAGATACCCCAGATGTAGATGTACGACTTTATAATGATGGTTAGCTCTTATAACACTGTGCAGTAGCCGTTGTTTCCTCTAAGCTGAGTTGGTGTGAGCCAGCTCAGTTTTTTAGCCTCCGGCTCACATGTTTTTGTCTTAGCCTAGGAAGGATGGTCCTGGAGCAAACTAATTCCTGCAGTAGCTCACAACTTTAATGCCAGTAGCTCACAAAGTAGAATTTTTGCTTACAAGACTCCACCACTTATTGGTAGTAGCCAAGACTTTTTTTTTTTGAGCAGGAATGCACAAGAACGCAGTTCCGGCTGGCTTGGTGGCAGTTCCAGCTGGCTTGGTGGCAGTTCCTGCTGACTTGGTGGCAGTTCCGGCTGACTTGGTGGCAGTTCTGGCTGGCTTGGTGGCAGGGGGTATGACCTAATATGCAAATGAGTTCATGTTAGGCTTTTTCTACCAAGAGGGGAGTGATGTCAAACCATGGTGATGTCAGGGAGTATGGCTTAATATGCTAATGAATTCTTGCTGGGCTTGTTCTACAAAAAAAGCCCTGGTAGTAGCAGTGTTCCTCAGGTTTGGATTGGCAGTGGAAGAGTTAAAGCCAGGGCCTCCCGATTCCTGAAGTCCCCCCGCCCCAGTTCTCTTTCTTTGCACGTTGATATTTTTGTCATTAGTTTCGGTTCCCTGCTTTTCCGTGACCGGTTTTGTAGATTTGTTTGTAATGTGTACGCGGTTGTACGGTTTTAATATACAATTTGTATATACCCGGGATGTCATTTTTATGTATGAGACCTCTTGATTGACACGCAACTAACTCTGAATGCTGCCTGCGCTCTATGGAAAAGATATCAGGGCAAGGGGACAGGAAATGATTTAAAAATTAACAAGCACAGGTTTGATTTGTGTGTGTGTGTGGGGGGGGGGAGTTTCGAAAGAGCAGGGATGAGCAATTCAAAATCTGATCTGCTTGACCCGTTCTTGGCTGGTGGGAGGATGCGGGGCTCGGCTAGGTGAGCTCCAAAAGAACCAGTCTGGCTTTCCACCCCCCCACCACCACACACACCATCTCCATTCTTGCAATTACTGGATATCCCCAAGGAAAAGCCAAAGCCTCGGCCAGATAACCTTGACCTGTGAGAACTGAAGGGAATTCCCTACCTCATCTCCACAGGGATTTGTTCCGGCTCGGCTCAGCCAAAGCAGTAGAGAGACAGACAGGGCAGATTCCTGGAAGATAAGTTGCCGTGTGCTCAATGCAAACCGAATCCACAAAGAGCAGAGAATCGGGCTTTAGTGATCAATCCTGAATTTGAACCGCAGGTCTCTTAATGTTTTTTCTTGAAAGCTTCTGGAGTGGAAGAGGTGGGCGTGGGATTTGCTGAATTACTGATGGGGGGGAAGAGGTGCTTCCCTCCATGTCCTGAGTGGCTTCCTGTGCCAACTGGTATTTGCAGCAAACTAATCCTAAAGCCTTAAGGGGGAAAAAGGAGAGCATGCGGCATACAAATGTGTGTGAGGATACAAAATTAGTTAAAGGCTCCAGTGCAAGAATATTAAAACATGGAAACAACCAGGCTTTGGATTCCGTGGGAGCTCACAGAAGGAGCACAGCTCCTGATCCTTTCTGAGAGTTCCACCTCCTCCTTCCCACCTTGTCCATTGAATACCAGGTGCAGCTGCATAACAATCCCTGGATGAGCTCCACCACCTATTTTTCTACAAAACGACCCCTGGAAACAACTATTTGGGTGCATTTGCTCCTAGTAAGGATGTCTTCATGTTCATCCTACTGGCAACATGACAGGTAGCCTCCCCCCCTGTGGAGTAATGTACGCCACATATTTTTAATTGCACAGACTCCTCTCTGGGAGAACTGGGTTTGATTCCCCACTCCTCCACTTTTAGCTGCTGGAATGGCCTTGGGTCAGCCACAGCTCTGGCAGAGGTTGTCCTTGAAAGGGCAGCTGTTGTGAGAGCCCTCTCAGCCCCACGCACCTCACAGGGTGTCTGTTGTGGGAGGAGAAGATAAAGGAGATTGTAAGCTGCTCTGAGACCCTGTTTCAGAGAGAAGGGCAGGGTATAAATCTGCAGTTGTCATAAAGGAAATTGTAACCACTCTGAGACTCTGAGATTCAGAGTATAGGGCAGGATATAAATCCAATATCTTCTTCAAATCCAATATAATTGCATTAAATGTGGTGAGATGCCCTGACCTGGATAGCCCAGGCAAGCCCAATCTCATCAGATCTTGGAAGCTAAACAGGGCTGACCCTGGCAAGTATTTGAAAGGGAGACCTCCAGGTATACCAGGAGTGGGAGGCAGAGGCAGGCTGCATCAAGCCATTTCTCTGAACATCCTCCATGCCCCAGGGTTGCCAAAAGTCGCCATGAGTTGCATGCATGCATGCATGCATGCACGCACACTAACAAAATACCAAATGCGGTGAGATTTGTCCCCTATTTATTCAGAAGGAAGACAACCCTGAATGTAAGATGAATCCCTTAAAAATATTATATGCAAAAAAACAATTTGGAGGGATGGTGGCTCAGTGGTAGAGCATCTGCTTGGTAAGCAGAAGGTCCAAGGTTCAATCCCCGGCATCTCCAACTAAAAGGGGTCCAGGCAAGTAGGAGTGAAAAACCTCAGCTTGAGACCCTGCAGAGCCGCTGCCCGTCCGAGTAGACAATACTTTGATGGAGGGTCTGATTCAGTATAAGGCAGCTTCATAATATCATTGGGTGTAACTTTGACTTGTTTGCAAATGTAAGATGAATGTTTCTTTTTGGGGGGGTGGCACACCTGGGGGAAAACCAGTCTTGCATTTGAGTAACTCCTGCATATCATTGTTTTCCCCTGTGCACATAGCAGCTTAACAGTTGCATCGCTCTCCCCATATCCCCAGCTTCCTATACCTTTCCAGCTCCGCAAGAAGGGGTACATGAATGCATTGAGGAGCACCCCAAAATGCTTGATTATCTTTGAGTACAGCAAACTGAACATGCTCTCAAGCATGATTTGGTTCTAACACTTGTGTCAAGTTACTGATCGGCCCTGGAACCAGGGCCAGATTAAACTTTGTGGAGGCCCCTAGGCAGTCAAAATCTTAGGAGCCTCTCTCAAACTATCTCAGAGTTGGAGCGGCAGCCTGCAGCCTCTGCTGTAGCCACCTTCTCAAAAGCCCCTTGGACAAAGCTGCAGGGAAGAGGTAGAGAGAGGCAAATTTGGCAACAATGCCACCATCAGCCACACCAGGCAAGTCAGGCAAAGAGCAGCTCAGTTGCTGGCTGCAGGTTCAGGCTGGGAGGGCTGCAAGCAGGGAGAAAATTGGGGTGGGGGGAGCTGGCCTGGGGCCCCTAAAGGCATGGGGGCCCATTGGCCAGTGCCTACATGGCCTAAATGTTAATCTGGCCCTGGTCACAACAATGTATTTCCCAGCTGAGCTGATCAGATGCAGTATCTGTCTTTGCCCCGACTGCAGGCAGGGTGGACAGCTGAGCACCTTGTGTCAGAAAAGACTTCTCTCCCTCCCTGGTTCTGCATCATGAACCCCCAAGATCAATGCAGAAAGCAAATTATGCAGATTACAGTCTTTCCCCATCTGTTTCCCTTTTGGGTGTTGATTTATTGCAAATCTCAGATTTGGCTGGTTCCCCCCTCCTCCCTCCCTTTCTTTCTTTCTCTCTCTCTCCAGAACTCTTTGGTGAAGACAGCAGGGAAAGAATCAAAGAAAGACACCTTGCTTTTGTTCAGCTATTTATATCTCCCTTTTCTCCCTGGTGGGGGCCCAAAGCAACCTGTAACATAATTCTTCCCTCTTCCGTTTTATCTGCACAACAATCCTATGACGTATGTTAGGCAGAGGATCTCAGGTCACCCAGCGAGCTTCCAGGGAAGGGTGTGGATTCAAACCTGGGTGTCCCAGATCCGACTTAGATCAAAAGTCTGGCTGTTATGCCAGAATTGCTCTACATACACTGCAGCAAATGAATCAGGAGTGGAGGGGCCTGCAGGGCATTATAAACCCCGCCCCCCAACCTCTCATGAACTTCTGTGATCTCAGAAGATGCCTGAATGATGGGGGGGGGGGGTGTTTATGTGTTTTCTTTCTCTTAAAAGCAAGTTAGAAACTGGGAAGTATTGCTGTCTTTTCCCCTTAAAGTTTAATTCCTCCAGTCCCCACGGTGTATTTCTCTAGGCCCCCCAAACTCACGTGTGTCAAAACCAAGGATATGAGACATCACCTATTGAATCTCTTGGGTGGCCAAACTTGCTTAATGTAAGAGCCACGTAGAATAAATGTCAGGTGTTTGAGATCTGCAAGACATGGATGTTAGATGTCTGAGAGCTGCGAGACAGGAAGGAAGGAAGGAAGGAAGGAAGGAAGGAAGGAAGGAAGGAAGGAAGGAAGGAAGGAAGGAAGGAAGGAAGGAAGGAAGGAAGGAAGGAAAATAGATGGGGAAGAAAGAGGTGGAAAGAAAGCAACTTTAACTTTAAATGCTGGCTTGGCTTGGAGAAGCAATTTAAAGAGACAAATACCTTCTCCAGGCTGGCCAATGGGATGGTGGAGGCTTTGAGAGCCACACAATATGTGTGAAAGAGCCATATGTGGCTCCCAAGCTACAGTTTGGCCACCCCTGTACTAGAACATGCACACCTCAGGACGTAAGAATTCCATGACTATTGGTGCGCATTGCTGTATTCATTGGGTTGGGAAACACCTAGAGATTTTGGAGGTGGAGCGTGAGGAGGGCGGGGTTTGAAGAGGGGATGGACTTCAGTGGGGTATAATAACATAGAGTCCACCTTACAAAAATGGCCATTTTCTCCAACTGATCTCTGCAGTCTGGAGATCAGTTGTAATACCAGGAGATCTACAGGCACCCTTTGGAAGCTGGCAACCCAACGCATTCATGGCCACACTTTCCTGTTCAATCAGTGTCTCTGACTCTCTTTCCTGCCCTTCAGACCCCACTGAGGTTCCCTTTCCTCTCCAAACCCCGTCCTCTACAAGCTCCACCCTAAAATCTCCAGGAATTTCCAGAATTGCCAACCCTAACCCTCCCCCCCGAGATACCTTTGCCATTGCTCCCCCCTCTCTATACAATGAATAATTTCACTTATTCATAGAATCATAGAGTTGGAAGGGATCTCCAGGGTCATCCAGTCCAACTCCTCTTCACAATGCAGGAAACTCACAAATACCTCTCCCTAAATTCACAGGATCCTCATTGCTGTCAGGTGGCCTTCTAGCCTCTGTTTAAAAACCTCCAAGGAAGGAGAGCCCACCACCTCCTGAGGAAGCCTGTTCCACTGAGGAACCGCTCTAACGGTCAGGAAGTTCTTCCTAATGTTGAGCCGGAAACTCTTTTGATTTAATTTAAGCCCACTGGTTCTGGTCTTACCTTTTGGGGCCACAGAAAACAATTCCACCCCATATCTTATTGATTAAGGTATTTACGCCCTGCCTTTCCCTGTGGCTCGAGGCATTGTACATGTCCTGAGTTTAAATGTACCAAGAGCTGTGAAACTCAAAATAACCCTCACTCCCTGAAAAGAAAGGCCAAATGGCTTTGCCCCATTGATACCCCTAGTAAAAAAACAGCTTCCTAGGGTGAGAATTATAATAGACAAAGCACAGTCTCAGGTTGATACCAAATGGGTTAACCCAAACAGGGAAAAACCTAGCAGGTGGCCACTAGAAGAACACAGCACATGGGGACATGTAGGATCTTTCAGAAGCATGGATCCTATACCATGAAGATCATGTCCACCATCTTGAACTGAACTCAGAAAACAAACTAGTAGCTGGTATGGTGGAAAATGCTGTCAAATCACTGCTGACAGTGGTGACCCCGTAGGGTTTTCAAGGTGAGGGAGACTCACAGAGGTAGTTTTCCATTTAGGGTTGCCAAGTCCCCAGGATCCCATAGTGGGAAGAGGGTTTTCCCTCCCAAATGGCTAGAGTGTCCAGGAAAACCATAGAGTTTTCCTGGAAACGCCTAGAGCGGCCCCGCATGGGCACCACTATTTTGATGACATCACTTCTGAGTGACATCACCATGCCAGCGATGTAGGGGGAGGTTCCCCACCCGGACCGGGGGCTTGGCAGCCCTATTTCCATTGTCTTGTAGGGATGCCAGCCTCCAGGTGGGGCCTGGAGATCTCCGGCTTTTACAACTGATCTCCAGCTCCCCTGGAGAAAATGGCTGCTTTGAGGGGGGAACTCTATGGCCTTGTACCATGCTGAGGCTCCTCCCCTCCCCAAACTCCGCCCTCTCCAAATCCACCCTAAAGTCTGCAGGTATTTTCCAACACAGACCTGGCAGGAACCCTACAGCTCTGTTGTTTATGTTTATTTGATTTATATCCCGCCCTCCCCGCCAAAGCCGGCTCAGGGTGACTCACAATGCATAACAGAACAGCAATTAAAAACATTTCAATGAACATTAGATTAAAACCATTTAAAACAATTTGGCGCTAATTTCCACACAGATGCATAGCAACCCTGGACTTCCTTTGAGTTCTCCCATCAGGGCCGACTCTGCTTAGCTTCGGAGATCTGGGGACCTTGAGCGAACCAGGGCCATAGAGGTCACGGCAGCAGGCCACATCGCTGTTTTAAAACTGGGGAGAGACGTTCCCATTAGCTCGTCCCTGACAGTAATCCAGTTGGACAAGATCCAGAGCAGGCCCAAAGTAAAATGGCTTGATTGACACATTGAGAAGCGGTGAGAAAGGGTCGAGGAGAGCCCAGAAGCTGGCCTCGCAGCTGTCGCAGGGGGACAAGGCCCCAGGACCCGGGCCGTGTGTGTGTGTCCTTTCTTTTGAATCAATCTAGGGTTTGTGTCGCGGGGGGGGGGGGAGGTCTGAGAATCTCATTTTGGCCTCGCAGCTGCTCCAGCTGACAGGGGAAAAACTGCCCATCTTCAGCCCCTGAGAGCCGACATACTTAAAGGGACAAGATTGCGAAGGGGTTAAGAGATGGGGGGAAAGAAGTAAGGTGATAGCTTTTACTGGCACTGCCTGGGTCGTCCAGGGAGCAAGCGGGTCTTCATGTTACACAGAAGAGAGTCTGCTCCCCCTACACACACACACAGCAAAGGCTGGAGCTGTACCAGGGCACTCTGCCAGAGGGGGATCACACAGATGCGAACAACCGGCCAGCGCGAGACGGAGTGCCCTCCCATTTGGAAACGTGGGAACTGGCAAGAGCCCAAGGGAGGGCTTATTAGACCGTTGCCCCCCTGGGACTGTGGAACTCCTTCCCTCAAGAGCTGAGAACAGCCGGCTTCAGGGGTGGGTTTGAATTGGGCCGTTTGAGCTGCGCCGAGTCATGGCACTGTGGGGTGGGGAGCCAGTTTGGATGTGGAGGTGGAAGGTTTTGAATTTTTTTTTTTAAACGGCTTTGCTGTATCTTGTAGGCATTACTCCCTCTAAGCTGTAGAGTCTTGAGAGCAAAAATGCTAATATGTGAGCTACTGGCATTAATGTGAGCTCCTGCATGAATTAGTTTGCTCTGGGGCCATTTTTCCTGAGTCAAGCAAAAAAAAAAAATGTGTGAGTTGGAGGCTAAAAAACTGTGAGCTAGCTCACACTAACTCAGCTTAGAGGGAACACTGCTCGTGGGTATGCTGTAAACTGCCTTGTGGATTTTATGTTTGTAAAAACAAAAAAAATGGAAAGGGGATCTGTAAATAAAATAAGCTGGGGATTTCCGCAGTGCAGAGCGCTGGAAACTTGGGTGAGGGTGTTGGCAAAGTGGAGGATGTGACGCCACATCCCCTCCGGTGCCAGGTCTGGTTTGGGGAATTCCTGGAGATTTTTTTTTGGGGGGCGGGGGTGTCGAAGGACTTCAGTTTCTCCAAGACTTCAGTTTCTATATGATAAGAGTCCACCTTCCAAAGCAGACAGTTTCTCCAGGGAAACTGATCTCTGTAGTCTGGAGATGGGTTGTAATTCCAGAACGACCCCGGGACCAGTGTTCCCTCTAAGCTGAGTTAGTGTGAGCTAACTCACAGTGTTTTATCCTTCAGCTCATACATTTTTGTCTCGGCTCAGGAAAAATGGCCCCAGAGCAAACTAATTTTTGCAGCAGCTCACAACTTTAATGCCAGCAGCTCACAAAGTAGAATTTTTGATCGCAAGACTCCACAGCTTAGAGGGAGTATGGTCCAAGTCCCCCACTCCCAACTCTCTTCTGGCCAGAAATTGCACACTGGAGTGCCAAAATGTGACATGAGGAAGAATCTAGGCAGGATGCATTTAGCCTGATTTCAGATAGTCTGTGAGTTTCCAAGTTTTGCATTAAGTATTCCTAAAATGATGTGTAATTATGTACAATTTAGCATAAGAACTTGCCAGTTCTTCCAGTGCTTTGTATATAATAGCTGGAATACTGGAAGGCGGGGGTAGGTATGTTTCTTGGAGGATGATTGTGCAAAACACAGTATGCATGTTTTTGCCTTATAACGTTGAACTTGGTGCCATTGTCTTTATCAGAGCTCCGGATGATGTAGGCGGTTTCCAAGTTTTGCACTGTATCCCTAAAATGATGTTTGGTGTAGTGGTGCGTGGACTCTTTCCTGGGAGAACCGGGTTTGATTCCCCACACCTCCACTTGCACCTGCTGGAATGGCCTTGGGTCAGCCGCAGCTCTGGCAGAGGTTGTCCTTGAAAGGGCAGCTGCTGTGAGAGCCCTCTCCAGCCCCACTCACTTCGCAGGGTGTCTGTTGTGGGGGAGGAAGGTAAAGGAGACTGTGAGACTTTGAGATTCAGAATGGAGGGCGGGATATAAATCCAGTGTTGTTGTCGTCTTCTTCTTCCTCCTCCTCTTGCATTTTGTTTTCACAACAGCCCTGCAAGCTTGGTTTAGGTGGAGAGAAAACATGACTGGCCCAGGGTTACCTAGTGAGCTTTGTGGCTGAGGAAAGATTCGAACCTGGGTTTCCCCCTGTCTTAGCTTGAAGCTCTAGCCACTGTACCACATTGGCATCCTTCTAAGCAGCATACAGAAGAAGTCTGGAATGGGTTTTTTTGGGGGGGGGGCAACTCCCCAGGGCTATGATTCTGCCTGGTAATCATCACTTCTCTTTGCTCAGAAATGGATATTATGACTTGTTCTGAATGCATGTGCGAGCCCCACTCCTCCCTAGATTTCTCTTCTTGATGGCTTGCATTTCTCTGTTTCTTTCATTCCAGGCTGTCCCTCTGGAACCTTCAAAGCCAATCAGGGAGACGAGGGCTGCATCCATTGCCCCATCAACAGCCGGACGACGTCAGAAGGTGCCACCAACTGCGTCTGCCGCAACAGCTACTATCGGGCAGACTCCGACCCGCTGGACATGCCCTGCACCAGTACGTTGCTCCCGTGAGGGAAGGGAGGGAGGGGTGAAGGTGTAGGCCTTGTTCTTCATGGTTTCATGCAGGGGTCGTTTTGTAGAAAAATAGGTGGTGGAGTTCATTAGTATAACTCATTAGCATATACCACCACCCCTCACTAGCCAAAAGCAACCCAATGCAAGAAAGGAGAGCCCCGGACAAGTGAGACCTGTTTGGGCTGGCTAGAGATCCATCCAGTCCAATCAGGCATTGCTCACGTGGGGCTCTCCTTGGCTGCATCCCCCCCCCCCCCCCCGCATAGTCAAAAGGCCAGCAAGCCACCCGCTGCCCAAAATCACATAAGAAGTGAAGAAAGGGTGGTGCAGGCTTCTCCAGGGGTTAACGAATGCTGCTGGAGGTGTGGCAAAGCTCCTGGTGGCTGGCTGGCTGCCCGCTCTCCTAATCCAGGGATTGTTATGCAGCTGCACCTTCTATTCAATGGACAAGGTAGGTAGGTGGGGAGGAGGAGGGGGGCTGTCAGAAAGGTTCAGGAGATGTGCTCTTGTGAGCTCCTGCTGAATTCAAGGCCTGGTTTCATTTGATGAGGCTTCCATGCAAATAGCCTAACGGGCGCATCTTGTCCTCACCTTCACCACCACTGTGAGAAATGAATTGTGGAATTCATTGGCAGCAAATGTGGCCATGAGCACAATTGCCTATGAGCACGGAAGGATTTAAAAGGCGCTTAAGACAAATTCAAGGAGGAGGAGAGGTCTGTCAGTGGCTGCTGGCCATGGTGACTAACGGGAACCTCTGCATCCATAGTCAGAGGACCTTTGAATACCAGCACTGGAAGGCAACATCAGGGGAAGGCCTCAGCTTCCATGCTGTGTTTGTTGGCCCTTCAAAGCAACTTCTCTGATCCAGCAGGGGTCTTGCTATGTTCTTAGGTGCAAGCCTTGTCAGATAGGACAGTTCCCACAGCTCTGGGACTCGCATGACAAGCCATACTAGTGAACTGATTGCATCTGAAGAATAGGCATGGTGGCGGAACTCAAGGTCTTTTCCCTTGACCACTCCACGTGAATCAGCCAAGGAGGATGTGATGACTCACTAATTAACATCTCAGTTTTGTGATGGGCTTCATGAGTCAGAATGCTGATCGTCCCCACCTGCTGTGGAGAGCAACACCCAAGAGGGGATTGGATAAACATCTGGAGCAGAGGTCCATCAGTAGCTATTAGTATTAGCTGTAGCTATCAGTAGCTACAGCTGTATCAGCTATTAGTATTAGCTGTAGCTATCAGTAGCTACAGCATATTGTTGGAACTCTCTGTCTGGGGCAAGTGATGTTCTGTATTCTTGGTGCTTGGAGGGGCAACAGTGGGAGGGCTTCTAGTGTCCTGGCTCCACTGATGGACTTCTTGATGGCACTTGGGGTTTTTTGGCCACTGTGTGACACAGAGTGTTGGACTGGATGGGCCATTGGCCTGATCCAACATGGCTTCTCTTGTTCTTATGTTAGCTCTACTTTAACAAATAGCCATTAGTGGTCAATGGATTTGTTGACAATCCCCCACTAAGCCTGCCACAACTTATAACAGGGAATTCCATATGAGCTGTGTGTTGTGTAGAGAAATGTTTCCTTTTGCTCATCTTGAATCTACTGTTGATCAATTTCCCTAGACAAACCCAGGTTATGGGAGAGAGGGAAATAGGTCTGTCTCACTCAGGGGTCCTGAACATGATGCCCGTGCTGTGGTCCCCATCAAAGACCTTTTCTGGTGCCTGCCATGTGTTTTCAGGAAGTGGATGGGCCAAGTAGGGGTTTTGCTCAGCAAGGCTGCTGATTGATTACTGAAGATTTGATGGGCTGTGCAGATTTGCTTTCAAATGTTGCTTTGGCAGCAGCTGCCACTACAGCATAAGGATCTCCACCAGGGCTGGCAAAACTTGCTTAGTGTAAGAGCCACATAGAATAAATGTCAGATGTTTGAGAGCTGGAAGGAAAGAAAGAAGGAAGGAAGGAAGGAAGATGGGGGGAGATGGAAAGAAAGCAACTTTAAATGCATTATCAAACCTGCTAGCTGTCATGGCTTGGATAAGAGATTTAAAGAGAGAAATGCCTTCTCCATGCTGGCTGATGAGGCGGAGGGGGCTTCAAGAGCCACACAATATGTGTAAAAGAGCCACATGTGGCTCCTGAGCCACAGTTTGGCCACCTCTGATTACATTGTGTGACTGAAATTTAGCTGTGGCAAACATTCCTTGCTGGCTTCACCTCCTGCAGCAGCCATTTTGTTACTGCACTCATCGTGCTGTGTCAGAATTCGAAATGTAGCCTCAGGCTCAGAAAGGTTGAGGACCCCTGGTTTTGCTCACTGGGTGAATTTTGGGACAGGTGATTGTGCGCATAGATTCTTGTCCTGTGGTTCATGTCTCTGAGCTAGAGACAAACAGGTGGGGAGAATTGCCTACCAAATGTTCTGGACCTACTCTCACTGTCTGGGGGAAAAGAGGTTCTTTGCTCTTGTGACTTTTCACTTTCCTGTTCTCTCTGTCTTCCCCGCAGCCATCCCATCAGCCCCACAGGCGGTCATCTCTAGCGTGAATGAGACTTCACTGATGCTGGAATGGAGCCCGCCCCGGGACTCGGGGGGCCGTGAGGATTTGGTTTACAACATCATCTGCAAGAGCTGCGGCTCGGGTCGGGGGGCCTGCACCCGCTGCGGGGACAACGTGCAGTTCACGCCACGCCAGCTGGGCCTGACCGAGCCCCGCGTCTACATCAGCGACCTGCTGGCCCACACCCAGTACACCTTTGAGATCCAGGCGGTGAACGGTGTCACCGACCAGAGCCCCTTCTCACCGCAGTTTGCTTCAGTCAACATCACAACCAACCAGGCTGGTAAGAATCGGGGCCACCTCCTCTCTAATGTCTGCCCAAGACGCTGGCCCGTTAGTAAGCCCCAAATACCCTGTTGGTGTCCTCTGTAGTCTTCTTCCTTCCTCCCCTTACGATGAAGCAAGTCCACAGACAATAATTCCAGGGCTGGGTTGGATAGCTTATGTGTTTTCCGCTAATGGAAGGAGAAGTGTAATTTCCACCAATTCCCCCTTTCTGTTGCAAATCCCCAGTTGGACCCCTCATTCCATTCCTGAGAGTCTGGCATTTCCCTGGAGTGGCGTATCAGGGAAATCCATGGGTTTGCAGAGGAAACGGATGAGGCAGGAACACTCGGTTCCGCTGATGGAAGTCCCTTCTATTAGCAAAAAATTTAGTATGGATCCAACCCAATGTGCTCATGTGGCACATCTGGATATGTTTTGGCAATCTGGAGAGTGCTGTCAGAATGTATAGATTGTAATGCAAGTAAATACATTTGTGGGCCCTCCGAAGAGACTCTTTCCTTGTAACCAAAGAAAAGCCAAATTATTCGGTCTGTTTACGCTAAGGAGGAGGAAGCTGGCAAGGAGCATGAGGACTAAGCTCTTGAGCTTGCTTTGCTTCCTTTGATATGTGTGTTTCTTTTAAGGCTGCGATGGCCTCCCAGAGCATTGCTCCCAAGAGCTGAGGGTTCCAAACAACATCAGTTCTTCTTGGAAGTCCCAATAGCATGTTCTCTGGAAGACTCCAAAGCAGATGGGCACCTGGCAGGGAGTTCTTGGGTGCAGAGCAGATGGATCTCACGCTGTATCCTGGCATCGTTTCTTGCTGGAAGATGCCACTCTTTTCTCCTCCCTTGGCATTCTTGAGAGATTTAGGGAAAACGAAAGACTCCAGGGTCCCTTATTGATTTATTTGACATATTCAAAATCCATATTCTCTTGGCAATCTCGTGAGATTTAGGGAAACCCGAAGACACCAGAGTCTCTTATTGATTTATCTGAAATAGTCATAAGTGGGGCATAGTCATAAGAATTGACAGCTTCAAGAGAGGATTGGATAAACATGTGGAGCAGAGGTCCATCAGTGGCTGTTAGCCACAGTGTATTGTTGGAACACTCTGTCTGGGGCAGTGATGCTCTGTATTCTTGGTGCTTTGGGGGGGGGGGCAACAGTGGAAGGGCTTCTAGTGTCCTGGCCCCACTGATTGACCTCCTGATAGCGCCTAGGGGTTTTTTTGGCCACTGTGTGACACCAAGTGTTGGACTGGATGGGCCACTGGCCTGATCCAACATGGCTTCTCTTATGTTCTTATTGTTAATCCATACTTTTATGGCAATCTCTTGAGACTTAGGGAAGCCTGAAGGCACCAGAAACGCTTATTAATCTGTCTGAAATAGTCATAATCCATACTCTCTTGGCAGTCTCCTGAGATTTAGGGAAACCTGAAGGCACCAGAAACACTTATTGATTCATCTGAAATATTCACAATCCTTACTCTTTTGACAATATCATAAGATTTAGGGAAATCCTAAGACAGCAGGAGGACCCCTTATTTATTTGGAATATTCATCATCCACACACTCTATTCATGGATTCTCAAGGTGGCTAGCAACCATATACACTTCAGAATAACATTTTAAATAATAAATAAACTTCCCGAACATAAAAAACCCTCACAACAAACAAACTGGAGAACAAGAACAAAGCAGTGATAGCTATGCCCTGCCACCCAATCAGCCAAACATGAAATTCCCTGTACAGTATGCCTTGATATAAAACCAGCATCAAATATTTACAAATCACTTCACAACATAAAACCTAGAAAAAGCTTAAAGGAACATAGGATCTATAGTAGTAGTAGAAGAAGAGTTGGTCTTCATACTCTGCTTGTCTCTACCCTAAAAACCACCTTGCCTTCTTCCTCCCGCAACAGGCACCTTGTGAGGCAGGTGGGGCTGAGAGAGCTCTGAGAGAACTTGTGACTAACCCAAGGTCACCCAGCAGGCATCATGGGAGGAGTGGGAAATCAAACCCAGATCCCCAGATTAGATGCCAGCCGTTTCTTGTAGGTATGTTGTAGACTGCCTTGAGGATTTTTTATTTGTTAAAAAAATTGAAAGATGATCTGTAAATAAAATTATCTGGGGATTCCCCCAGTGCAGAGCATTTGGAAGCGGCATGGATGAGGGTGTTGGCAAGTGGGGATGTGACGCCACATCCCCTTCGATGCCAGGGTGTGCCAGGTCTGGTTTGGGGAAATTCCTGGAGATTCAGGGGTGGTGCCCATGGAGGGACTTAAATTTTTCCAAAACTTAGCGCAATGCAACCTTCCCATGAAAATAAATTGTGTGAAATCATTGGCAGCTCTCGGTGCCTCAGTTCCTCACTTTGTGTCTCATGTTTGTATCTTCCCCCTACCTACAAGAAGTTCAGAGAAGACTATCCCTGCCCCCCCCCCATTTTATCCCCACAGTGACCCTGTGAGGTAGACTAATAGGGCCTGAAGATCCACCAGAATTACAGCTGATCTCTAGAAAACAGTGATCAGTTCCTGTGATTTTTGCCTTTAAATAAAGGCTGTGTGCAAGACACAAGAACAAGACGCCATTCTGAAGTTGATAAAGGAATGTATCATTTTACTGAAAAGTAATAGGGAAGGGAACGTTGGACAAAATAAATAAAGAAAACATCCTAGCTTCTTAACTTGCTTGCATCCTAACAGTTACATAGGTAAAGCAGAAGAGTTTTCTGGGGTTTTTAGGGTGGAGAAAAGCAGAGTATAAAGACCATTTCATTGCCTAGGAAGTCTGCTCTTGGCCGTAACAAAGGGGCCACTGAACTTAACAGCTACACACCAGTAGCTCCTTATCCAGATGCTTGTGGCCTCTGGATTTTTGCCCCCTCACAACACTCACCCCCCCCCCCCAGCTCTCCTTCTGCAGCCCTGCCTATGTGGCCCTAGTTTAACACTTCACCCACAACCACCTCCTTGCTACATCCTGGTCTCCCTTTGTCTGTGTTCAGCATAGGCCTGGTGCAACCCAGTTTTCTAGGGGGAGAAGACGCTGTCTGCACCTCGGCCCCCCCTGCCGGGCTACATTCTCCGAGCCGTTCCAGCTGGAGCTGACTTGCATGCTCAGATCTCACCCCTCATAATTAAGCAAGGAGTCTGCTACTTTATTGCAACAGCTGTGAACATTCCCACCTTTATAGGGATGGGGAGGGGGGCCATGGGGGGGGGACCGGTCCCCTACTCAGCCGGCACCTCCTTGCGTGCTTCTGCCCGGCCCGGCTTTATTATCTGTCAAGCTCACGCTCCCAAGCCTGTGTGATGCCTTCCTTAATGTATCTATTCATTAGCGCTAAAGAGTCACTGTCTGTTGGCTAATTCTCCTGTAATTAGTGGCAGGATTCTTTCGCAGGCTCTCAGTACAGCCTGGCAGGCTTGATGTTCCTCATTAGCAGCTGGAAACAGAAGCCGTGGAGACAAAGATCCAGGGCCGGGCTGGGAAAAGAGGAGCCGGCAAGAAGAAGGGGGAGGGTGGGGAGGCTGAGAACAGCGTCAGGCCTGGTTCGGTAAAAGATGGTGTCACATTTTCAGGGTGCAGGCAGTCAGGAGTCTAAAGCCAGTCAAAGTCCAGGAAGTCAAGCAGGAGCCAAGTCACCAATGCAGAATCACAAACCGGAATCACAAGTCAATGTCCAAAAGCCACAAGGTCAGGGTGCCAAGGAAATCAAGCAGGTCAGGATCAGGAAGAAGCATGGATGCAAGCCAGAGAATAGACTTGTTGCTTCCACAAGGTTACCAGGTCCTGGGTGGGAGCTATATGAGAGTGTCAATCAGCCTGCTCCCTGGGTGGCAGTGACTCTGCTAGAACTCAGGGCTGAGAGATCTGAAGCATCGGCGTGCCTCATGTCTTTGCTCTGAAAGTCCTTTCCGGAACCTGCTTCGAACTCTTGAGATGGGAGGAGGAGAGCTTGGAGGAGATTGATCGTCAACAGCTGACACTGGTTTCTGGAGAGTGATTGATGGGCCAGCTGCTGTTCGTTCAGCTGAGGAACTGACTGGCAACTCTTCCAGGTCTGTTAACTCTTCCAGCTCCTCCTCATCAGGGCTCATGACAGATGGCACGTTGCTGGGGGGCCTTAGGCCAGTCACACACTCTCAGCCTAACCTACCTCACAGGGTTGTAGTGAGGATAAAATGGAGGAGGGAAGGACAAAGATCACACATACCAAATAACACGCTTTCAATCCACATTTGGTGCACTTCCCAACTGCATTTTACCAGTTCACACAGTTGGAAAGTGCACAGAAAGTGGATTGAAAGTGCATTATTTGGTGTGTATGTGATTACAGGGGAGAAAGGTGGGGTATAAATGAAGTCAATAAATAAGTAAATTAAGCTGCTGGGAGAGGCCACAGACTCATAGAATCATAGTGCTGGAAGGGGTCCCCTGGGTCATCTAGTCCAACCCCCTGCACAATGTGGGAAATTCACAGACACCTCGCCCTAAATTCACAGGATCAGCATTGCTATCAGACAGCAATCTAGCCTCTGCTTAAAAACCTCCAGGGAAGGAGAGCCCACCACCTTCAAGGAAGCCTGTTCCACTGAGGAGCCACTCTGTCAGGAAGCTCTTCCTAACGTTGAGCCAGAAATTCTTCTGATTTAATTTCAACCTGTTG
This sequence comes from Heteronotia binoei, assembly GCF_032191835.1. Taxonomy (NCBI): domain Eukaryota; kingdom Metazoa; phylum Chordata; class Lepidosauria; order Squamata; family Gekkonidae; genus Heteronotia; species Heteronotia binoei. The sequence continues at coordinate 16,324,742 of NC_083240.1, forward strand.
GTTCTGGTCTGACCTTCCGGGGCCGCAGAAAACAATTCCGCACCATCCTCTATATGACAGCCGTTCAAGTACTTGAAGATGGTGATCCTATCACCTCTTAGCCACCTCCTCTCCAGGCTAAACATGCCCAGCTCCTTCAGCCTTTCTTCATAGGACTTGGTCTCCAAATCTCTCACCATCCAATCATCCTATCGCCCCTGTTAGTTTGTGAGTCAGTATGTTTTTATTGTAATGTTAAATGCTTATATATACATGTTAGGTGCTATTTTCATGTTTTAACTATTTGTGTTTATTGACTTCATTTTAGCCACACCTTGCAGTTCGAGGCAGCTGACAGTGATAGTTAAGAGCATTGTCAGTGGAAACCAAAAATAAAATAGCAAACCCCAGATCTGACCCTGCCGCCCTTAAAAGATGCCTGACATTCAGCCCCACCCCTCAAAAGCTCTTGCAGCCGCCCTCTAGAGATCTCCAAGAAGGGTTCCCATCTCACTTCTTCAGGGAGCCTATCTCACAGAGCTGGGGCCACAGCAGAAAAGGCCTGGGCTAAGGTCAATGCCGGATGGACTACCTAGAGCGGAGGGATTGCAAACAGATGGCTGTCTGGCAACCATCGTTGCCGTACAGGGACATATGGAAGGAGACGGTCTTTCCGATCAACCCTAATATAATAATAATAATAATAATAATAATAATAATAATAATAATAATAATAATAATAATAATAATAATAATAATAATTTTATTTATATCCCGCCCTCCCCACCAAGGCAGGCTTAGGGCGGCTCACAAACATGTAAAGTGCCATAACATACAGCAAATATCATACAATAAAAATACAATAAAACACATATGATTGGAGCTCATCGTCAAATTGAGCTACTCCTTCTTTGGGACTGCTCATCAGACTGTATCCAATTGTAGGATTTCTGCTTAGCAGTCCCATGAACGTGGCATTCCTCCCGCCCCTCCAAACTATTGCATTGAGTGCTCTCTGCGTGCAGTGTTCCCTCTCAGCTGAGTTAGGGTGAGCTAGCTCACAGATTTTTAGCCTCCTGCTCGCACATTTTTGTCTTAGCTCAGGAAGGATGGCCCCAGAGCACACTCGTTGATGCAGGAGCTCACCACTTTAATGCCAGCAGCTCACAAAGTAGAGTTTTTGCTCACAAGTATCTGCTGCTTAGGGGGAACATTGTCTGGGTGTATTCAAAACGAAATTGACTGATGCTTTTTTAAGGGGCTGGAAGCTGGAGTCAGTTTCATTGACAAGCGGGGAGAAACCCTCCCTAGTATTATTTTTTGCATTGGAGTTCCAGATCCAGGAACAAAAATCTGAACTGAAAGTCTCAGAGGTTCACGTGGACGGCTTTGTGGAAATCCAGGAAGAAAAGTCGCATTCCCACCCTGGCCCCTTCTTTCTCTACTGCAGTGGCTCCTCTTGAATTTTAACAGAGCGTTCTGGGAACAACTCCTTTGAGGTAGTGAGGAACGGAATTGCCAGCAGAACCGAGTTGTAAGAATTCGATTATCCCTATTTTATGTCTTCATATAAGAGCACAACAGAAGGTGCAGCAGCCAGCCGGCGAGGTCTGCGGGAAATTCAGCATCAGCAATCTTTAAAGAACCAAAGAGTGACTCACAGACAATAAACAGGAGTAGGGTTGGGGTTTTTTTTTATTAACCCCCCCCCCCCCCAATCATATACAGCAGCTTCTCATCATTTCCAGATTCGGTTAACAGGGACCGCATTTCTTTTTCATTGTTGACTTAACAAAAGCGGATCGGGGGATTCCAGCAGGCCTGGAGCAAGTGGTGTCGCAAGGACCACCTGGTGGAGCTCACCCCCGCGCTCCCAGCGGCCCTCCTGGGCAGCAGCCTGCCAGGAACTTCCCCCGGTAACTTTCCTAATAACTTTTCCAGTCCATCCCTGTGGGGTAATTGAGAGATTCTCCCCATGCAAAGGCAAGGGTGTGATTTTTAACAAGGCTTATTAGGAACAGGCAACACAATGGAAGAAAAGCATTTGAGGCTTCCTGAAGGAAACCGGTTATGATTTGACCTCTTGTTACAAATCCGTCGCTCTGACCTGGATAGCCCAGTCTAGGCCAATCGGGTCGGACCTCGAAAGCTAAGCAGCATCAGCTCTGGTTAGTTGTTCGATGGGAAACCAGCTAGGGTGGCTCTGCAGATGATGATGATGATGATGATATTGGATTTATATCCTGCCCTCCACTCCAAAGAGTCTCAGAGCGGCTCACAATCTCCTAGATCTCCTCCCCCCACAACAGACACCCTGTGAGGTGGGTGGGGCTGAGAGGGCTCTCACAGCAGCTGCCCTTTCAAGGACAACCTCTGCCAGAGCTGTGGATGACCCAATGCCATTCCAGCAGGTGCAAGTGGAGGAGTGGGGAATCAAACCTGGTTCTCCCAGAGAAGAGTCCGCACACTTAACCATCACACCAAACTGGCAGAGGCAGGCAATAGCAAACCAACTCGGAATGCCTTGAAAACTCTAGGCCAGGGGTGTCAAACATGCAGCCTAGGGGCCGAATTAGGCTTCCAGAGGGCTTCTATCAGGTCCCCGAGCAACTGGCTGTCTTCTGCTTCCTTCTCCCTCTCTCTTTCTTCCTTCTGCATAACAGCTTGCTTTGCCCGGCTTGCTCAATCTCACAGGAGCTACAGGCTCCTCCCCCTCCTGGTCCCCTAGGGAAGGAAGGAAAAAGCCAGAGCTTCCTTTGCCCACTTCCCTGGATCCCATGGGAGAAATACAAAGAAAGCACCTTTAAGACCAACAAGTGCTACAGTTTTAAGCATGTTTTTAAGTCTTTTTTTAAAAAAAATCTTTGGTTGTGTTTGTGTGTGTCCTTTAAAAAGTTTATATCTCTGCTACCTAATCTTAAATAGGTACACACATGGCCCGACCCAACATAGCCCATCCTGACAAGGTCTCATGTATGACAGATGCAGCCCTCATAACAAATGAGTTTGACACCCCTGCCGTAGGGAGTCGCCGTAAGTCAGCCGCAACTTGATGGTGGCACTTTCCACTGCCATGAATCTTTTACTCCCTTTCCCCTTCCATTAATCTTCCCTCCCTTTTTTCTCTTCGGTGCTCAGAGGAGCTAGGCTGAGCCATTCAGAGCACCGACAGGTCTACAAATCCGCCTTTCCTTCTTCCTTTTTGATTTTTCACCTACCCTCTTTGTGATGCTGTTGCTCCCAAGCCCCTTTTTCTTACTTACGTGCCGTTCATATACAACAGGTGCAAAAGCAGACCAGTTTGGTGTAGTGGTTAAGTGCGCAGACTCTTATCTGGGAGAACCGGGTTTGATTCCCCACTCCTCCACATGCACCTACTTATGTGATCTTAAGTCAGTCACAAGTTCGTATAAAGCTGTTCTTCTCAAGAACGGTTTCTGCCAGAGCTCTCAGCCCCACCTACCTCACAGGGTGTCTGTTGCGGGGAGGGGAAGGGAAAGGAGATCGTAAGCTGCTGTGAGACTCCTTTGGGTAATGAAGGGCAAGGTAGAAATCCAATCTCTTCTTCTTCTGTTACGACAGAAATATTTCTGATGACCTTAAATATTTCTATTTCATGTCATCAGTCTAGTTGGTTGAGGGGGAGAGAGATGGTTTCCAATTTTTCCTGAGGGAAAGCAACAGTAGAATGAGGTAGAATGACCATGAAATGTGGTAACATCCCTGTTTATCAATGATGCTGAAAGTGTATTTTAGTTCAGATCATATCTGGTTCAGTGGTGACAAGATTCCTCCTTGGGAGAATGAAACAAAGCATTGCTTTCAAGATTTCTACGTCTGCTCACTGTTCTGGTGTGTGCGTATGTTCTTACAGTGGGTGTGGCCAGGGCTGGCCCTGTCACTAGGTAAGCTAGGTGATTGCCTAGGGCACTGGCCTTCTGGGGGCACTGAATAGAGCACACACGCCCCCGCATGTGACTAGCTGATGTTATCAGTGCAGGGGGTGCCTTGCCTAGGGTGCCAGATAGTCTAGGTCTGGGTCTGGCCTAAGCCACATGCACTATCACCAAACATACCCATTGTCCCTCTAATTTATGTCAGAAAGGGGGGGAAATCCATTTTGGCTCATGGAGCTAATTATATAACCTTGGACCGGTCACACACAGTTATCCTAACCTACCTTGCAGGGTTCTTGTGGAGACTAGAGAAACTTCCTTGGAATTTCTTAGAGAAGGGGTGGGATACTAAATGTAAGTCCTGATGTTGTCCATAAAAAAATCATTTTTATGCAGTGTTTGATTGATGCCTACAGAAACTCTTGGGCATCAAACATCCCCTAAAAAGAATCTGCATGCCAAAAATGTGAACCCTGATGTTGCCAGTTTGGTGTAGTGGTTAAGTGTGTGGACTCTTATCTGGGAGAACAAGGTTTGATTCCCCACTCCTCCACTTGCAGCTGCTGGGATGGCCTTGGGACAGCCATAGCTCTCCTAGGAGTTGTCCTTGAAAGGGCAGCTGCTGTGAGAGCCCTCTCCAGCCCCACCCACCTCACAGGGTGTCTGTTGTTGGGGAGGAAGGTAAAGGAGATTGTGAGCCGCTCTGAGACTCTTCAGAGTGGAGGGCAGGATATACCTGTAAATCCAATATCTTTTTCTTCTTCTTCCATACATATAAAAATTCTTTCTGTAGAGTGCATTACCATTGCATATTGACACTCTTGGGTATTGGTCAAACATCCCATAAAAAAGAATCTGCACACCAAGGCACGCAATGTTTTATCAATGAGATATGAGACACATTGTACAGGGGTGGCAAAATCTGCTTAGCGTAAGAGCCGCATGGAAAAAACGTCAGGCATTTGAGAGCTGCAAGACATGAACAAATATTACGCACACGTCTTTATTAAAACTACATATTTTTGCACAGAAAGATAAAATACATATGCATGCACTTCACAACACAACCATGGAGGAGGTGGAGAGCTTGCAGGCCTGCCTATTTCCCACTCCTTCCCCCATTTCACACATGGCGGAAATAGTTGCTTAACTATGGGTCAGTACTCAGAGGCTGACTGAGGTCCCGAGGCTGACACTTACTTGAGAGTAAGCCTGAATTAACTTCCTTCTCGGCCTCCGGGAGCCACAAAATATGTGTAGAAGAACGGGTGGAATTCTAGCAGGAGCTCCTTTGCATATTAGGCCACACACCCTTGATGTAATAATAATAATAATAATAATAATAATAATAATAATAATAATATTTTATTTTTATATCCCGCCCTCCCCGCCAGGCGGGCTCAGGGCGGCTAACAGACATGGGAGTCCCATGATTCACATAAAACAACATAACAGACATGGGAGTCCCATGATTCACATAAAACATAACAGTTTAAATATCAGTTACAAATAAGTTATTTAAAATAGATAAAACATATAAAATAGGTGCTAAAATGTTGTAGTCCTGATGTACACAAGATGGCTAAGTGTCTGCTCGTTAGTTAATCAGGTTCTGTCTCGAATGCCAACTGAAAAAGAAATGTTTTGCAAGCCCTGCGGAATTGGTTCAGGTCCCGCAGGGCTCGCACCATCTCTGGAAGGTCGTTCCACCAACGAGGGGCTATCACCGAGAAGGCCTGCTCCCTAGTGGCCTTCAACCTGACTTCTCTTGGCCCAGGGATTATTAATACGTTCTGGGAACCAGACCTCAGTGCTCTCCGGGGTACATATGGGGAGAGGCGGTCCTTTAGGTAGGCAGGTCCTCGGCCATATAGGGCTTTAAAGGTAATAACCAGCACCTTATAGCGAACACGGTAGACAACCGGCAGCCAATGCAGATTCCGCAGCCCAGGCCGTGCAGGCTCCCACCGTGGTAGTCCCTCCAACAGTCTGGCCGCCGCGTTCTGGACTACCTGGAGTCTCCGTGTTCGGTACAAGGGCAGCCCCATGTAGAGGGCATTGCAGTAGTCTAACCTCGAAGTGACCGTTGCGTGGATCACAGTTGCTAGGTCGGTGCGCTCCAAGAAGGGAGCCAACTGCCTCGCCCTCTTAAGATGGAAGAAGGCGGATCTAGCAGTGGCAGCTACCTGGGCCTCCATTGATAGGGAGGACTCCAGTAGCACTCCCAGGCTCTTGACTTTGCGCACCGGTACCAGTGGCGCACCGTCAAAGGCCGGTAAAGTAATCTCCCCTCCCGGTCCGCCGCGGCCCACACAAAGGACCTCAGTCTTCGCCGGATTCAACTTCAGCCCGCTCAGCCTGAGCCAGTCAGCCACGGCTTGTAGTGCCCGGTCCAAATTTGCAGGGACATCACCAGCCCGGTCGCCCATCAATAGATAGAGCTGGGTGTCATCTGCATATTGATGGCAACCCAGCCCATACCTCCGTGCAATCTGGGCAAGGGGGCGCATAAAGATGTTAAACAGCATCGGGGAGAGGACTGCTCCCTGAGGCACTCCACAATGAAGTGGGTACCTCTGAGACAGTTCCCCCCCCCAATTGCCACCCTTTGTCCCCGACCCTCAAGAAAGGAGGAGAGCCACTGTAAGGCTAGCCCCCGAATTCCTGCATCGGCGAGGCAGCGGGTCAGCAGCCGGTGGTCGACCATATCGAACGCAGCCGATAGGTCTAACAACAGCAATACCGCCGAGCCGCCTCGATCCAGTTGTCGTCGGAGGTCATCCAATCCTCCAAGAGCTTACAAGGCTCTTTTTTTGTAGCCAATCCTCCAAGAGCTTACAAGGCTCTTTTTTTGTAAGCTCTTGGAGGACTGGCTACATCAGGGGTGTGTGGCCTAATATGCAAAGGAGGTCCTGCTAGAATTCCACCCCTGTGTAGAAGAGCTGCATGTGGCTCCCAAGCTGCAATTTGGCCACCCTTAAAACACAACAAAAAGGTGAAACTGCAGAGGACCCCAACATCTTCCAGTCCTGGTCTGATGCTCTATCCCCTACCCTACACTGGCTCTCTTCTCCTTATTAGCATATCTCTTGAGAGCCAGTTTGGCGTAGTGGATAAGTGCACGGACTCTTATCTGGGAGAACCGGGTTTGATTCCCCACTCCTCCACTTGCACCTGCTGAGATGGCCTTGGGTCAGCCATAGCTTTCATAGAAGCTTTTCCTTGAAAGGGCAGCTGCTATAAAAGCACTCTTAGCCCCACCTACCTCACAGGGTGTTTGTTGTGGGGGGTGGGAAGGTAGAGGAGATTGTGACCGCTCTGAGATTCAGAGTATAGGGCGGGATATAAATCCAAAATCGTCTTCTTCTCTCTGTTGCTCTCAGAGCTAGCAGTTCTTGGTCAGAGCATGTCACTGTGTTATGGAGGTGTGAGGTCAATTGGTCGGGGAATCTATATATTCCCTTCCACGTACACACATACAACCACACATACATATATTCCCCCACACGTACACACATACAACCTACAGTCTATCAAGGTGCAACACATCTCTTTAGAGGGGAAGAAACCTGAAAGACACTGCTCTTTGGAACTACTCTTCTCTGACAAAATAGCCCTGCATCTGTTGATTTCCTAACATGATTTCTATATGCACGACACTAACCCCTCTGGTACCCACGTGAGGCTCTTTAATATCTTCTCCATACATATCACATGCAAATAGGGTTGTTCCACCCTCCCCCCCCCCCCCCAACACAGTGAAATGGAGTTCTGGAACCTCGTCATGGAAACAAAGTTCTCCAAAAAAAAGTTTAAAAGTTCACCAGGGGCACCTATGTGTTTCTCCTTCAATTTGGAGCCAGTTTGGTGTAGTGGTTAAGTGTGCAGACTCTTATCTGGGAGAACCGGGTTTGATTCCCCACACCTCCACTCGCAGCTGCTGGAATGGCCTTGGGTCAGCCATAGCTCTGGCAGAGGTTGTCCTTGAAAGGGCAGCTGCTGTGAGAGCCCTCTCAGCCCTGGCCATCTCACAGGGTGTCTGTTGTGAGGAAAGAAGATAAAGAAGATTGTGAGCCGCTCTGAGTCTCTGATTCAGAGAGAAGGGCGGGGTATAAATCTGCAGTCTTCTTCTTCCCTCTTGAGAGTTCTGTCACCTCTTTTTCCAGAAAAAAAAATGCCCTACATACAAAGAAAGAAGTTAGCAGCCCTGCTGGTCAAAGAATAAAATCCAAAAATAAAGCACATAGTCCACACTTAATACTTTTTATTAGTTTAGTTTATTCAGTTTATATTCCGCCCTCCCCGCTGAAGCAAGCTCAGGGCGGCCCACAATGCAAGGCAACCAAACTAGGCCCAACCAAATGACACAGCGTGGGAGCCTTTCAGTTGAATTCACTTACAAAACCATTTTGCATCTTCTCTCCACACAGGAAGCTCTTTTAAGATCGTCAGGGCCGTGCTCTTTGGAACCCCAAAAGCAGAACTGTGTTTGTTAATAATTAAGCCAGTGCCCTAATTAATAACTTCTTTACAACCCTAGCTTATTTGGAATAGAACGATTTCCCCTCTTTCCTCCTGGGGAAAGCTCTCTTCCTTTGGGGCACCTCCAGAATTTCCAAAAAAAGCACTTCACTTGCCATACGAAATGGAGCTTGTGCACATCCATCAACTTATCCCGGCCTTCCTTCTCTCCCCCCAACCCACTTCTGACCCTGACCTCCGAGCAGAGCCGTGTCTGCCGGACGGTAATTGAAAATACCGAAAATCCCTGTTGGCCTGTCTGTGGCCAGTGGTAACCAGACTCCCAGGGAAGAGCGTTCAGTGGAGGTTTGGAAGAGAGTCCTGAACCCCCACCCCCCCAACCCCCAGCTGCTCTTTCCTTGTTGCGCCGGCTCATTCCTTCATGCTCCTGGGGGAGCCCAGGTTCTCTGGGCTTTGCTGCCGCCTTGGCGACTCGACACGAGTTGCGGGGATTAATGTGATCAGAGATGGATTCTGCTGGTGGTAACCCAACCCCGGCGGCTGGACCGGAGCAGCAAGGAGCTCTTTGATTACTCCAGGATGGGGGGGGGCAGAGGGGCTTCTGTGGCGGTTGTTGGTGGCAGGGGGATGGGGGGGGGAAGCGAGATTGACTGCAGACCTGGCAGCTGACGGAAGGAAGGGAGGGAAGGGAAGCAAACGGTAAAATGGGTTGGTGCCGGTGTGGGTGGCAAGCTTGAAAGGGAAATCCGAGATGGGCCGTGGTGGTTTCACGGCTGGCATGTCAGTTGGCTTCCCCCTCCCTGACCCACCCACAATGAGATGAACAGCGGTTTGCCAGTGCGATGGCTAGAGGCAGGGAAGGGGAGTTATTGGGGTCTTCTATCCCCCACTCCCGTAGTCCTGCATTCTTATTCCTGCCAGTCTGTGTGGTCAAAGGATTGTCGGCTGCTGCTCTGTCATTGTGCTAAAGCATGAGTTTGCAACCGGGTTGCCTCGTCCATACCGGAAAATTCAGCCGTGGATTGTTGGTATCACACAACTGGATTGCCTTGAGACTCTGAGACTCAGAGGTGGGATATAAATCCAATATAATTTTCTTCTTCTTCTTCTCTTCCTCCTCCTCCTTGCAGGAAAATATGGTCACGGATTACCGCTCTAGCACAACCTTGTCACTCAAGGAAATCCAGATTTGAATTATTGCTAAAGAACAACAAGGTTGCTTTGTCTGCACAGGAGAATCTGATCAGGGATTATTGCTACAGCACAACTGGATTGTCTTGTCCACTCAGGGAAATCCAGCTGTGATGCTGTAGCACAGCTGGATTGTCTCATCTGCTTGGGGGAATCCAGCTGTGGACTCTTGCTTCAGCACAACTGGGGCAGACATTAACTATCCCTAGTTAGTGAAGTGGTCCACCTTCAAACAGTTACACTAGATAACATTAGTTTAACGGAACCGCGGGTTCACGCCATCTTTGAACTGGGCTGGGGAGAGCAGCAAATATGTCTAAGGAGGGGACTAAACCAAGACCCATAACCATTGCATGCAAATCAGTAGAAAAAGTACACCGATTCTTGAGTGAATAGTCTCATAATATTGTATCTATCAGTTTCAATCCAGTACAAAAGACACAATATACATTTTACAAAAGTTGACATCAAAACCACATATACACTAGATAGATGGGTAGATAGATGGGCGGGAGGATGGATGGATGGATGGATGGATGGATGGATGGATGGATGGATGGACGGACGGACGGACATGCAGACAGACAGACAGACAAGGTCCCCTAGCAAGCTTCCATGGCATGAGTATGGATTCAAACCAGGGTCTTCTAGATACCATTCCAACACTCTTAACCACCACACCATAATGCTTGTTAACATATTCTTAGCTGGTCTGGTTGACTCTTGGGTTTGTTGAGAATCTAGATTTTATTGCTGTTTTATCTTATTGTGAGATGCCTTGGGCACTTGCTTGTTGTGGAGAGACAGCACACAAATTTTAAATTAATAACAAATGCCCCATGTGCCACTACTACGGCAGCCCTTGTCACTTCCTGGTGACTGCAGCAGAAGAAATCAAGGGGTTGAGTAAATCCTTTATTATTAATTCCTGACCCCAAAGCATTTCACTTATGGCTTCATCAGGGAATCTATTATAATCAAGGGAATATAAATTGAAAATAGTCATAAAATATTCATAAATGCATTGATTGTATAATCCATTCTTCCAGAAATAATAATAATAATAGCAGCTTTACTCAACACCTGGATTTCTTCTGCTGCTTCTACTGCTAGTGTGGCCTTGACTTCTTCACTTCCTGCTGACAACCATTTTTTTTCCCTTTAGTCAGGGGAAACCACCACACCATGGTGGCTACAGTTGAAAAAAGCTTGTGTTCCATTTCTACCCTACCTTTGTTCTGTTGGCCCTCTCAAAGTGAGGCATATCAGGATTCTCAGAACAACAGCTTTCCATCCAGGCACCAAAGAGACCCACAGCCATAAAGTTTCTTCCTTCTCCCTCCTCCCTTTTATCCTCACAAGAACCCTGCGAGGTAGGTTAGGCTGAGGGAGAATGACTTGGCCCAGAGACACCATGTGAGCTTCCTGTTAGCATGAGGATTTGAGCCCAGCAGGGGGTGGGGCTAGGTAGTGCTGCCAAGCTCCCACTGGGGGCGGGGGATCTCCCAGTTTGGGAGGCCCCAACCCATTGGCAGAGAGGAGGCCGCCAGGGGGATCCCCACCCTGAAGAACCCTGTTGCCATGCAGCATGTGCAGTACGATGATGTCACCCAGAAGTGACATCATCGTGCCAGGCATGTCATGTGGGGAGATGCTCTAGGAATCACAGTGAAACTCTATGGTGCCATAGAGTTTTACCATGATTCCTAGAGTGTCCCCTGTGTGACATGCCCGGGGTGCTGATGCCACTTCTGGGTGATATCATCACGCCATGCATGCTTTGCATGCTTAAAGTCCCCCACCGCAGCATCGGAGGGACTTGACAACCCTAGGTTGGATGATGTGCCCCCTAACCATACCCTGAGACCAAAATGTCTCCCCCAAATCCTGGGGTCAGACATCCATTCCCTAGGAATCAACCCATCCCTTAGTGCCTATGTGCACAAAGAGAAGGCTGGATGTAACAGTGCATTTCCCCAGGTTCAAGTAATTCTGCTGTTGGGACATGATTTCTAGGACTCGCTCCTCCTACAGCAGCCTGAAATACACCCCCAAGTCCTGCTTCTGAGGGAGAAAGGGACCCCACACACACAAACACCCCAAACAATTCAGGCTGCCACGGATGGGAGATGCATAAAAGTTTCACTCTGCAAGCAGAAGTCTGCCTGGATCCGACCCTGCTCCGGATCCAACCCACGCTTTATTACAGGCGCACAGCCCTATTAATCATAAGACTAGGTAACCTCCCCTCCCTCCTCTCGCCCCCTCACCCCACGGGAGCCACAAAGCCCCCGCAGAAGAAGCCTTTTGTTCTTTCATTTGCCTGACACAAATTCTCCATCGTCTGACGGATCCCCACTGAGCCGTGTCAATTTTATCATAATGAATTGCCGTGAGCATTAGACGGCAGTTTCCACAATTACCGCTTATTTCCGAGATACCCGACACCTCTCTGACCCGGATTGCTTGTCGTACTGAGCTTCCCCTGTGCTTTGGGGGTGGGGGAGGCAGCGGAGGGCTGGGGTGGGCCGTGCTCCATCCAGGAGGTGCAGGGGTCCAGCCGGGTCAGGAGAGCGGATGCACAGCACAAAGGCAAGTCAGGCGTGGTGATTGACGGCCTTCTGTAGCGAGAACGCTGATGGCAGAGGCGTTCACTGGATGGGAAAGATTCCCTGGCTTGGCTGGCTGCAAGTGTGAAGAGCCGGTAGGGAAACCAGCTTATCCTCACCACCAAGAGTGCCAAAGGGCTTGGGAAGGAGACGTCACTATTACTGGTCAATGGTACCTAGCCTAAAAATTCCTCTGCGCAGGCCTGAAGGGTATCCACATCCACAACCCACAACATACCAAGTCCTGCAGCGATGGGCAAGGGGCGAAACGGCAGGTGGAAGATGCCACTGGAAGCCGCAGTCCCGATCCTGCATGTAGGCGGTTCAGGGTATTGGTCGCCTGATGCTGACCCGGAGACGAAAGCATTTTTCGGCAGCACCCTGAACGACCAAGCAGCCTTATTTAGGGACAGCACTGCTTGCTCCGTATGGAGAGGGGCCTAGAAAAGGTGGCTTAAACAAAGCTCGTCTCCTCCCCCCCCCAGTTGGCTAGCCGCGGTCAACGGGCATCCTTACTTGCGGTCGAAGAATCGCACTGCTACAGCACCAACCCCAAATCAGACTTTTCCCTGCAGCCACTGTGGCCGGACCTGCCTGTCCCGCATTGGTCTTGTCAGCCACCAGCGAGCCTGCAGCAGACGTGGACTACTGCACCCTTCTTAAATCTTTGTTCGCGAAGTCAAGCCGAGAGCGAGAGAGAGAGGTACCTAGCTAAGTCTCCCACATCATGCCTAAGCACAGGGCTTTTTTTGTCGCAGGAACTCCTTTGCATATTAGGCCACACACCCCTGATGTAGCCAATCCTTCAAGAGCTTACAGGGCTTTTCGTACAGGGCCTACTGCAAGCTGCAGGAGGATCGGCTCCATCAGGGGTGTGTGGCCTAATATGCAAAGGGGGCTTCTGCTATAATCCCACCCCTACTTACCTCATCCAAACCCCACTTCTCTCCTAAGCAGCTTGCAACATTTCCTTTCCTTCCTACATTTTACGATCACAACAGCTCTGCGAGGTAGGTTAGGCTTGAGGGTGTGTGATTGGCCCAAGGTCACCCAGCGGACCCACCTACCATGGCGTAGGGATCCAAAACCTGGCTTTCTGAGATTTTAGTCTGGTATCCCAACACCACACCGTGCTGGCTGGCTGCAGTTTCTTTTCTCTTGTCAATTTCTGTCAATTTCGTTTCGTAAAAGGCAGGCTTTTGGGATGACCCAGGAGTGCTCATACAGGGCAGAAGTAGGACTGCGTGTCACAATTGTCTAGACAGCATTGAGTCAAGGACAGATTGCCAGCTCTTCCCTGCCCACTGTGGGGGTTGAATCAAGGCTGGCCCTGCCACTAGGCCATCGCCTGGGGTGCTGGACTTCTGGGAGCGCCAAATTGGGCGCCCCCATGTGAGTCGGTGATGCTGTCAGTGCAGGGGAGGGGGGCCAGAACGTAGACCAGCCTAGGGCGCCAGACAGTCTAGGGCTGGCCCTGGGCTGGGTTGTCGGATCCAGGCTGGGGAACTCCTGGAGATTGGAGGATGGAGTCTGGGCAGGACAGGGACTTCAGCGGGGCACAGTGCCATACATCCCACCTTCCAACGCAGCCGTTTTCTCCAGGGGAACTGATCTCTGAAGTCTGGAGATGAGCTGTAATTCCAAGTCTGGTTTACGTGGATTGCAGGAGGGGAGGGGGATTCAACTGTTGGAAGGACGTAAGAGGTGCCGTGCTGGATCAGACCCCAGGCAACCGAGTCCAGCTTCTTTCTCACAGAGAACATACAGATGCTCCTAGAAAAAAACAACAATCAAAGATTGAAGCCCTTCCCCCTGTTTCCCTGCCACCAGGGCTTTTTTTTTTTTTGTAGCAGGAACTCCTTTGCATATTAAGCCACACGCCCCTGATGTAGCCAATCTTCCTGGAGTTCACAGTAGGCCCTGTACCAAGAGCCCTGTAAGCTCTTGGAGGATTGGCTACATCAGGGGTGTGTGGCCTAATATGCAAAGGAGTTCCTGCTACAAAGAATGCCCTGCCTGCCGCCCCCTCCAAGCATCTAGTATTAATTTAACAACACCCATGCGTGGAATACGGAGGAACCATTCACCATCATGCCTAATAGCTATAGGACAGGGGTCCCCCACATGCTGCATGTGGGCTCAGTGGTGCCCTCCGACACCTTTCTTGGCCCCTACTAGAAAGTGAGTAGGGCCAGCTGGGGCTTTCGCCCACCAAGGCTTCTGATTGGCCATTGTGGTTTTGATTGGCTGTGCAAAGTATTTAAAATGTTGCCACGGTAGCAACTGCCACTGCGGCATGAGGGTCTTCGCTGTGTGATTGAGGGTAAGCAGCGGCAGCCATTTTGTGGCTGGCTCCGCCTCCCGCGACAGCCATTTTACAGCAGCCGTTTGGGGGCTGCACCCACCACACTGTGCCAGAAGGCTCAAAAAGATCGGGGAACCCCTGCTATAGAGAGATCCCCTACTCCGTAAACTGGCCTATTGTCCTTTTAAACTAGTGGCCGTATCCACTTCTTGAGGCCTTAAGGTGAAACACGCATTGCATGAAGAAGGACTTTCTTTTCTGTCTGTTTTGGAATGAACGACTATTGATTTCTTTGGCTCACACCGCACCTTCCAGTTCTGGTATTATGGAAGCTCTGAAAACAAGGAGGAAGGGAGTTGAATTTTGTACGGTAGCTCTCTAGCACTAAAACGACACAGACACAGCAACGTCATTACAGTGCCGGCACTAGTCTGCAGTCGCTGGCCATATATGGCTTGTTTGCTTGGCAGTTCACGCCAAACCCGATGACAGCCTTGAGATGTTTTGTCCGGCCGAGGGAGAGCGGAGGAGCAATATCTCGATTTCTCAAGAGTCTGGCTCACGTTTCTGTATCCCTGGTGAGGAATTCAGAGACCGGAGGGTCATTGATCGCTTTCGATGTTTCCCTTTGCCTCTTGCAGCCCCTTCGGCCGTGTCCATCATGCACCAGGTGAGCCGGACCGTGGACAGCATCACCCTCTCGTGGTCACAGCCAGACCAGCCCAACGGAGTTATCCTGGACTACGAGCTTCAGCACTACGAGAAGGTACCAGGCTGGGAGGGGCAACGGCAGAGGTTGGGCACTGCTTGAAGACAGCAGGGTCTGAGCACTGGTACCACAGGGCGCCCTGCTTGGCAGAGCTGCCCATCCAGCGGCCCAGCAGCACTTCTGTCCCTGTCACCAGAAGTGCTATTTATTCGTTTGAAACTTTTATATGCCACCTTTCCACCTGAAATAGGGTGCCCAAGTGTTAGGGCTACCATAGAAGGAGGAACTAGTGCTAACTCTGCTTTGCGCAGAGCCACCCAACTTGGTGCCCTTGGGTGCCACGGTGCCTGCCAACATCTTTCCCACCAAGTGTTTTTAGACAGTGGGCTGTGCAGATTAAAACTCAGGCTGTTAAATGGAGCTTCTGCCTTAGATGTTGAAGTTACTATGAGAGTTATGCATGACTTCACTCCCTGGTATTTTGTGGTTGGCTCTGGCCTCCGTGGCAGCCATTTTTGTTGTTACGCCCATCACCATATGCCAGAATTCAAAAGGTGCCCACAGGCTCAAAAAGATGGGGGGGGGGGGGGGGCGCTGCTTTAGCAGCTGATGGCCAGTGTTCCCTCTGAGCTGAGTTAGCCTGAGCTAGCTCACAGATTTTTAGCCTCCAGCTCACACATTTTTGTCTTAGCTCAGGAAGGATGACCCCAGAGCACACTAATTTATGCGGTAGCTCACAACTTTAATGCCAGTAGCTCACAAAGCAGAATTTTTACTCACAAGACTCGGCTTAGAGGGAACACGACGGCCTGCTCTAATTTCATTTTCAAGACTCTGGGCGAGTTCTTGATGGGTTACCCTTGTGTGGGCACGCAGATCCCAGACTACCAACTGGATGGCAGGTTTGCTACACCGTGGAAAACTCAAGGAAAGGGAAGGATAAGGTCACTGAGATCACACTGCAGAATCTAAAGCCATCATTTGCTGCTGTAGTGCCAGTTTGGTGTAGTGGTTAAGTGTGCGGACTCTTATCTGGGAGAACAGGGTTTGATTCCCCACTCCTCCACTTGCACCTGCTGGAATGGCCTTGGGTCAGCCATAGCTCTGGCAAAGGTTGTCCTTGAAAGGGCAGCTGCTGTGAGAGCCCTCTCAGCCCCACCCACCTCACAGGGAGGAAGGTAAAGGAGATTGTGAGCCACTCTGAGATCCAGAGTAGAGGGCGGGATATAAATCCAATATCTTCTTCTACCTCACAGGGTGTCTGTCGTGGGGGAGGAAGGGAAAGGAGATTGTGAGCCACTCTGAGACTCTGAGATCCAGAGTAGAGGGCGGGACATAAATCCAATATCTTCTTCTACCTCACAGGTTGTCTGTTGTGGGGGAGGAAGGGAAAGGAGATTGTGAGCCGCTCTGAGACTCTGCGATCCAGAGTAGAGGACGGGATATAAATCCAATATCTTCTTCTTCCTCATCTTCTAGTGTTCGATTTAACAGCAAATTTGGCTCTTTTGGATTCCCATTTGCTCCCCTTTTTTTGGGGGGGGGGGGGTTCAGGAGGTATAGATTGTCAGGAAGAAGAATCCCGTTCCCAAAATAGTAGCCAAAGAGGGAAAACTGTCCTGGCTGTGGATAGCAAAGGGATCCTCTTTTCCACTAATTGAAGTCAAAATCTCAGGATTTTGGTGGGGCGCATTTGGAATGGATTTCCTGGAATAGAAAGGAATCAAATTGTTAACAGGATGGAACCTTCAGACATGCGATCATGCCTGATAAAAACCCATAGCTGGGTCTGTGACTGTTGGTGGAGTGGGAAGGCAGTGACTTGGCATCAAAGACCCCCTGTATGTCAACTTGGTAGTGAATGAAGGGATCCCGGTTTCCTACAGCTGTGCCATGGAGTGTTCAGGAAATCAGATGGGTTTGCGGCTCAAAATTTTAAAGGCCTAATTTTCCCAATATCAGATAAAGCTGTAAACTTAGGTCACATGCACGCACGCATGAAGCTGCAGATCGTGGGCCCGTTGAGGCTAGTATTGTCTGCTCAGACTGGCAGCAGCCCTCCAGGGTCTCAAATGGAGGTCTTTCCCATCACCTACTGCCCGATCCTTTTTAAACTGGAGGTGCCGGGGATTGAGCCTGGGACCTTCTGCACGCAAAGCAAAGACTCTGCCACCGAGCCACAGCCTCTTCCCCAAGATGTGATGGAATATTGTTCCATAAAACAAAGAAATGCTCCTTTCACATTAAAAAAAAGAGACCACGTTACCTCTCTCGAGCTTTCTGTGGTTCAGAGTCCTCCCCCTCTGTATGGATTTGCAAGCCCTCGTCTGCAGTGTGACATTTCACTGCCTAGACACAGACATTCCTCCTCCTCGGCTCTTTGTAAGAACTAGGCCAGAAAACAGCTGTGTGATTGGCATCTCCTCTCAGAGCTGCTCAAAGTTACAGAGCTCGCTACTGGGGAAGAATATGGTACAGTCAAAGTGAATGGCTGTCAATGAAAGACAGGCATTACTACCTCAGGTAGGCTTTTGATGCGGCGAGCGATGTGTGTGCATCCGTAGGAGGGGTGGGCCTAGGGCTGCTGACCTCCAGGTGAGGGCTGGGGATCTCCTGGAATGACAGAAGACAACAGAGATCAATTCCCCTGGGTAAAGTAGTGGCTTCGGAGGGTGGTCTCTATGGCATTCTACCCCACTGAGGTTCCTCCCCTCCCCAAACCCACCACCCAAGCTTCATGCCCAAATCCTCAGGTATTTCCCAAAGAGGGGCTAGCTAACTGGTACCCATTTATTAAAGAGTCCTTCCAAAATTATCCTCATCCAGATTTCTCCCCAAACTTTCCAGTTTCCAATGTAAAACTGACGTATTAGAAATGAGGAACCCATCTTTTTCTTTGAATGTTCTAATTTTGTACCACACCCAGGGAGGAGGGACAGTAGCTCAGTGGTGCAGCATCTGCTCGGCCTGCCGAATGTCCCAGGTCCAATCCCCGTTATCTCCAGTTAAGCACAGGGTGATATGAAAGGCCTCCACCTGACACCCTGGAGAGACTCTGCCAGTCTGAATAGACAACCCTCACCTTGATGGACCAAAAGTCTGATTCAGTATAAAACAGCTTCATGTGTTTAGGCTCAACATTCCTTTAGGGTGGGGCCGTGGCTCAGTGGGAGAGTCTCTGCTTGGCCTGCAGAAGGTCCCAGGATCAATCCCCAGCATCTCCAACTTAAAAAAGAGAGAGAGAGGTCAGGGAGTAGGTGATGTGGAAGATTTTCTGAGGCCCTAGAGAGATGCTGCAATATGAGTGGACAGTACTGACCTTGATGGACCAGTGGCTGGATTTGGTATGAGGCAGCTTTTAGCTCCTGCATAGCTTTTTCATTCTAGTAGCATGACATGCACACGTGCAATGACTAAACACTGCCAAAAAAGCGAGTTTGATGCATTTGTGCGCATGTTGCATAAAGATTTTTTTGTGCAGTGTTTTCCCTCCTGCACAGAAACACACACCTGCATCAGTATAGCACCACACAAAAAGAATCCCTTATACACAAAAAGAATCCCTTATACATAATCTCATACACATACATACACAAAAAGAATCCCTTATACATAATCTCACCAAAATTGCTTTTTTTGCAGGCTTTTCGCAATGGGCACACACCCATTGGGAACATAAACAGGGAAAAGGCTGTAGTGAACAGAAGAGGTGGATCCTGCGGCAAACTGCATGCTCCAGATCCAATGTTCGAAATTCTCCTGATTAAACTTCAAACTGGAGAGTGGCAGTCCATGTAAAAAGAAGTGGGAGAGAGTGACCATTCCTACCTGAGTTGAGCACTAAGTCTTTATCACTCCGCAGTAGGGCTTGTTGCGGGAGATTCCTTGCAGGGAAATCCAGAGCTGGTTGTCCTAGTGTCATGGGCCCAGTGGGCAGTGGTTTTCTCTGGCTCCCCCTAGAGGGCACTCATCTGGTTCTCTGCCTTATAATGCCTGATCTCTGTAGCTTGTAATAAGGTAAGGTAAGACTGGAACAGCCATGGACGTTTCAGAAAAGCTCCACAAAAGTCAGGACTTTTTTTTGTAGCAGGAACTCCTTTGCATATTAAGCCATACCTCTCTTATGTAGCCAATCCTCCAAGAGTTTACAGGGCCTGCTGTAAGCTCCAGGAGGATAGGCTACATCAGGGGTGTGTGGCCTAATATGCAAAGGAGTTCCTGCTACAAAAAAAAGCCCTGACAAAAGTGTTCATTGGTCCTCACTGGAGAGCCCCTGTTCATCAGCCATCCCTGGACAGAAATTTCCCCCTGCAGTTCTCATCAATGATTTTGTACCTGAACGCACCCGAGTATGCCAGAACTGGAATTCTGGCATACTTATTGAGACTCTTGCATCAGACAGAGCCCCCGTTAGCATTTTCTTTGGAGCCAGCCTCCTCTGAGTTCCTCTTGGGCTGCCACGTGATAAGAGGCTTTCAATGTCTCTCCCGCAGGGAACCTGTTTGAAATGGGAAAACTGAAAATTACTATAAACGTATGTGTTAAATTTTATTGGGAAACATTGATACAGTTTTGAAGAGCGTCCCTGGGAGCCGTTCAAAAGAGAAGGGGAGGCGAGCCAATACATGCCCCCCTTATCAGGGACGGACGCTGCATGATTCTCAGCTGCCTGCAGCTTCTCCCTGGAATTTTTAGAAAGCAAAATATGACCACAAAGATCACTTTTTAAAGTGGGAGACCAGCGTGATTGAGAAGGGAAAGGGGGCTTCTTGCCAGTTTGGTG
This sequence comes from Heteronotia binoei, assembly GCF_032191835.1. Lineage (NCBI taxonomy): Eukaryota > Metazoa > Chordata > Lepidosauria > Squamata > Gekkonidae > Heteronotia > Heteronotia binoei. The sequence goes on from NC_083240.1 coordinate 16,344,696, forward strand.
TAGTGGTTAAGTGCACGGACTCTTATCTGGGAGAACCGGGTTTGATTCCCCACTCCTCCACTTGCACCTGCTAGCATGGCCTTGGGTCAGCCATAGTTCTTGCAAGAGTTCTTTTCCAAAAAGAGTTCTTTTCCAAAGGAAGTAGAGAAAGAAGTACTTTTCTCCCTTTCTCACAATACAAGAACTCATGGGCATTCGATGAAATTGCTGAGCAGACAGGTTAAAACGGATAAAAGGAAGTACTTCTTCACCCAAAGGATGATTAACATGTGGAATTCACTGCCACAGGAGGTGGTGGTGGCCACAAGCATAGCCACCTTCAAGAGGGGTTTAGATAAAAATATGAAGCAGAGGTCCATCAGTGGCTATTAGCCACAGTGTGTGTGTGTGTGTGTGTGTGTAAATTTTTTTCCACTGTGTGACACAGTGTTGGACTGGATGGGCCATTGGCCTGATCTAACATGGCTTCTCTTATGTTCTTATGAAAGGCAGCTTCTGGGAGAGCCCTCTCAGCACCACCTACCTCAAAGGGTATCTATTGTGGGGGAAGGAGATAAAGGAGATTGTAAGCTGCTCTGAGAATCTGAGTCAGAGAGAAGGGCGGGGTATAGATCTACAGTCTTCTTCCTCCTTTGCATTTGGCAATTTTACCATCTAACACTCTCTCTGCTGTTTTTTGCATTGTGTAAGATTGGAGGAAGGTTGTTTTAAGGGGGGGGGGGGGAAGTGCCAGAAGGAAAAGAATTAATAAGAAGGGAAGCCAATGTAACAGAAAGAACAAGACTTCAGCAGTCTCCCATTTCTGTCTTTCCTCCTTCATTGACTTAGTTGACCTCAGCCAAGTCACTCTCTTCCATCTGCAGATTCAAATAACAGTACAGGCAGGGTTGCCAACCTGCAGGTGAGGCCTGGAGAACTCACAGAGTTGTCATTGATGTACAGACTGCATAGATCAGTTCCCCTGGAGAAACTGGCTGCTTTGGAGGGCAGACTTGATGGCATTCTACCTCCACGAAGGTCCCTCCCCTCCACAAAACCTGCCCTCCCCAGAGTCCACTCCTAAGTCTCCAGGAATTCAGTATCAAACCTGGAATGAATTCGGCATTTCATTTGCCTCCAGGAATTCCCCAGACTGGAGCTGGCAACCCTAAATACATGTTTGTTGCCTGTCTTATGACAGTATAATGTGCATGAAACACATTATAAGTCCTGTATGGAAATTAAATATGACTAAGAAGATCTCCGTGGCGCAGAGTGGTAAAGCTGCAGTACTGCAGACGAAGCTCTCTGCTCAGTCACAACCTGAGTTCGATCCCAGCAGAAGCTGGGTTCAGGTAGCCGGCTCCAGATTGACTCAGCCTTCCATCCTTCCGAGGTCGGTAAAATGAGTCCCCAGCTTGCTGGGGGGGGGGGAAGTGTAGATGACTGGGGAAGGCAATGGCAAACCACCCCGTAAAAAAAGTCAGCTGTGAAAAGGTCGTGATGCGCCGTCACCCTAGAGTCAGAAACGACTGGTGCTTGCAGCTTTTTTAAAGAAGACTTCATTCACTTCCAGTCTTCTGAGGCCCTTTGGAGACTGTGGTTGAGGATAGTGGGCCCAATTCGGAACCCCCGCCCCTTCTCTGTCTTCACTCAAACAGGCTTCATCTCTATATGGGGACTGCAACCCGTTCAAACCAGACTGATGGGATTCAGGAGGCAGGCAGAAATCAGGAGGCGGGCAGCGTGCGAGAGGGTCTCTTGCACACAGGCAATTCCCCCACGGAAGAGAAACATAGTAAATGCTGAAATTGGAAGGGAAGGGGAATGTATGGGGGTGGGGGAGTGAAGCTAATTAAAATACTATGATTAAACGAAGCCACAAACGTCCCCCCCCCCAACACCAAATGACAGAGGAAAGGGCGAACCCCCTCTTCCCTCCTAGTGACCTATTTTTGCTTCCCAATTGTCGAGGGGGGAGGACCCACCATTATTCAGGCTGATAAATAGGTCCTGACCTATATCACATAGAGCGGAGCCCTTTTCCCACTCGGCTTGGCCCCCCTCCCTATGGACAATCGGGCATGGTAAGCTGAGCACCAGTGCTGGGAAAAGCTGCTCCGTTGAAGTCTCTTGGATCACTCTTGTTTAAGTAGTTGTTAACCTTCCCAAAGAAGAAAGAGGATTCCCCTGTATAGAAGCCAGGCTGACTCCTCAACAAGAGGGCTTATCCCTAAGCGTGTTCAATCACCATACCATACCAAACCTTTAATGGCATAATAGATTCAGATAAAAATACACAGAATATAAAAATTTAAACATTGGAGATAAAATCAAGATAAAACCGAGCTTAAAGATGCATTCAAACATGGTCAGAATTAAATTTAAGGATGTCAGCCAGAAATTTTGCCACAGCCTCACTAACCACCCCCTCAGTATCACTCAATAAATAATAACAGGGTGGCAGAATAGACAAATCTGGAGAAAAAGAAAGCTTGCCAAATAAATCTTTACGGAGGTTATGGTATAAAGAACAATCAAGCAATATATGCTGGATTGAGTCAGGGGTATTTGCTCCACAGGAGCAAAGTCTGTCGGCTAAAGGGACTCGCTGATATCTCCCTTGTAAAACTTTGGAGGGAAACGCGTTTAGTCTAGCCAACATAAGTGCCCTGCGATGACTTGGAGTGGTTAGGTCTGATAGATGATTGGGCATTTTGCCACAAAAAGCATAAAGACCTAAGGAAGCTGGAGAGCAAATATAAGGGTCAGTTGGCCGTAATTTCGTATCCTCCGAGTCTCAGTTTAATACATCTGAAGATATATGACTCATCATTCTTCTATAAATGACAGTCACTGCTCGGCTTACCGGGGCTTCCGCCAGTTGTTCCCCCCCAAAAAAGAAAGAGAAAAAGAAGAGAAAAACAGCCGTTGGGCTCTGTGCGGATGCATGACTTCCAGATCCAACCTACTGCGCAGAGTTCCCAGCAATTCCTAGAGCTACCCATTATTGCTTCCAGGTTGTACCGTGATGTGAAGCCAGGATGTCAGTAACATCACTTCCTCCCAGTATCCTTTTCATTAGAGATGCCCTGAATTAAACCCGGGATCTTCTGCATGTCAAGCAGATGTTCTACAACTGAGTCATACTCCCTCAGTCGGGGGAGGGGGGGAAACAAAAAAAAATTGGTATTCATGAAGGCAGTGATGCCATTTAGAATGTCTATAACAAACAAATGTCATCTGGATCATCTTCACCCAAAGGGTGATTAATACATGGAATTCACTGCCACAGGAGGTGGTGGCAGCTGCAAGCATGGCCAGCTTCAAGAGGGGATTGGATAAAAACATGGAGCAGAGGTCCATCAGTGGCTATTAGCCACAGCGTATTGTTGAAGCTCTCTGTCTGGGGCAAGTGATGCTCTGTATTCTTGGTGCTTGCGGGGGGCACAGTGGGAGGGATTCTAGTGTCCTGACCCCACTAATGGACCTCCTGGTGGTGCCTGTTGTTGTTTTTTTGGGCCACTGTGTGACACAGAGTGTTGGACTGGAGGGGCCATTGGCCTGATCGAACATGGCTTCTCATGTTATATTTTTATTGTCCTGGCCAAAAGGCTCATTTTTAAACCAATCTTTATAAGATGGCTGCAGGAAAATTCTTGTGTCTTTGAGGGCTTGGCCATCCTCTGCCCTCAGGTATCAGAAAGGGATGAGCCAATGCTCTTCTCTTGTGGTCCTTTCTTGCACTCCCAGGGGAATATCGATCACGACTTTGGAGTCAAGACAGAATTTTCCTCCAGACCACATTGGCTGAGGGATGCTGGAGTTTCTCTTGCCTTCTTCTGGGCATAGAGCAGGGGTTACTGGGGGATTAAAGAGTGGGGAGTGAAGGTAGTTGCTGATTTCCTGCCTTGTACAGGAGGTTGGGCTAGATGAGGTGCCTTCCAGCTCTAGGGTCCCATGTCAACTGGTGTTTGTTTCTGTGGCAGGATCTGAGCGAGTTCAACGCCACGGCGGTTAAGAGCCCCACCAACACTGTCACAGTGCAGAACCTCAAAGCTGGCACCATTTACGTCTTCCAGGTGCGGGCACGCACGGTGGCGGGCTACGGGCGCTACAGTGGCAAAATGTACTTCCAGACCATGACGGAAGGTGAGAACCAGGCGCACATAATAAGACATGCTGAAGCCCTAAGCTATGTCAAGTTTGAGAGCCCCTATAGCAGGGCTGGCCCAACCGTGGCTTGGGAGCCACATTAGGCTCTTTTGCACATATTGTGTGGCTCTTGAAGCCCCTCCCTCCCATCAGCCAGGTTGGAGAAAGCAATTCTCTCTTTAAATCGCTTCTTCAAGCCAAGCCAGCTAGCAGCTTGGAGAATGCATTTAAAGCTACGGTTGTCCTTCCTTCCTTCCTTCCTTCCTTCCTTCCTTCCTTCCTTCCTTCCTTCCTTCCTTCCTTCCTTCCTTCCTTCCTTCCTTCCTTCCTTCCTTCCTTCCTTCCTTCCTTCCTTCCTTCCTTCCTTCCTTCCTTCCTTCCTTCCTTCCTGGTGTAGTGGTTAAGTGCGCGGATTCTTATCTGGGAGTACCGGGTTTGATTCCCCACTCCTCCACTTGGACCTGCTGGAATGGGTTAACCATAGCTATCGCAGGAGTTGTCCTTGAAAGGGCAGCTGCTGTGAGAGCCCTCTCAGCCCCACCCACCTCACAGGGGGGAGGAGATATAAGAGATTGTAAGCCGCTCTGAGTCTCTGATTCAGAGAAAAGGGCGGGGTATAAATCTGCAGTCTTCTTCTCCTTCCTTCCTTCCTTCCTTCCTTCCTTCCTTCCTTCGTTCCTTCGTTCCTTCCTTCCTTCCTTCCTTCGTTCCTTAGTTCCTTTGTTCCTTAGTTCCTTCGTTCCTTCGTTCCTTCCTTCCTTCCTTGCGGCCCTCAAACATCTGATGTTTATCCTATGCGGCTCTTAGGTTAAGCAATTTTGGCCACCCTTGCCCTATATAGCATCACCCCCATAATATGATAATTTAATCATTTACTTTTTGGCAAAGAGACCTCTTACAGTGTCAGCCCTAAACTAAGCTTGTGCATAAATCCAGCTCTATGGATAGCTTCCCTGGGGTAAAGGAGGCTGGATTTGGCTGGGGCCAGCACACTCATCAAGCCTTAACGCTCGCCTCATTCCTCCCCCCCCCCCACAGCCGAATATCAAACCAGCATCCAGGAGAAGCTGCCGCTTATCATCGGCTCCTCGGCCGCAGGGCTGGTGTTCCTCATCGCCCTGGTCGTCATCATCTTGGTGTGCAACAGGTAGGGAAACTGGGAGGGCTACGGAGAAGGGGGTGGGGTCAAAGCCAGACTAGACACTGCAAGAGAGGTGAAGCGGCGGCTGCTGCCTGGCCCTCTTTGCCTCCTCGGTGCATTGTGCCTGGAGAATGAAAACAATGTCACAGGGGAAAAGAGGCCGTGGCGGACGGTGTCTCTTTTGTCGGCTCCTGCAGGTTGCAAAGGGGGAAGATAGGTTGGGGGGGGCAAAGGGAACAGAGTCTGTCTCTGCAGCATGTGTGCATGTGCAGAGCAATGCCTCTCTGGTTCTAGTTCTCATTGTGGCTGCATGTGAGGCATGAGCATGCACCCAGCCTTGTAGGAGAGGGAAGGGCTGGGGGGGGGGGCTGCCAGGAAGGGAAAGGGGGTTGGGATATGCTCTTTTTCTGGGCTGAGAGTTGAAGCCCAGCCTTGCCCCCCTCCCCTGCTCTGCTAGTCCATCTGCCTCCCGCTCAGCCCGGTGCTCTCCTTCCAGAAGACGAGGATTTGAGCGCGCAGATTCCGAGTACACCGACAAGCTGCAGCACTACACAAGCGGCCACAGTACGTACTCTTCGACCGGCCAGGGGGAAGCGGAGGGGGGGTGTTCCCTGGTTTTCTTCTGCACCTTTCCCCCTCGCTCCTTTGCAGTCCTGTATTACCAGCTAGTCCTGACCTGAACGGCCTGGGCTAGCCCTATCTAGTTAGGTCTCAGAAAATGAGCATGGTTAGTACTCGGATGGGAGACCGCCAAGGAATCCCAGGGCCAGGATGCAGAGGGAGGCAATGGCAAAACCACCTCTGAATGTCTTTTGCCTTGAAAACTCTATAGCAGGGGTGTCAAACATGTGGTCTGGGGGCCGAACCAGGCCCTCGGAGGGCTCCTAGCAGGCCACTGAGCAACTGGCTGTCATTTGTTTCCTTCTCCCCCTCTCTTGCTTCCTTCCACATAACAGCTTGTTTTGCAAGGCTTGCTCAATCACACAGCAGAGCTACTGAGCCAAGCCCTTCTATTGGCTGAGACTCCTCCCCCTCCTGGTCCTTTGGGGAAGGAAGGAAAGAGCCAGAGCTTCCTTTGCCCACTTCCCTGAATCCCATGGGAGAAATACCAAGAAAGCACTTTTAAGACTGAGTGTTAATATTTTAAGGATGTTTTAGGTTTGTTTAAAATAAAATCTTTAATTGTGTTGGTCTGTGTCCTTTATAAAGTTTATATTTCTGCTACCTAATCTTCAATAGGTACACACATGGCCCAACCTGACATGTCCCGGCCTGACATGGTCTCCTTTATTTCAGATTCGGCCCTCATAACAAATGAGCTTGACACCCCTGCTCTGTAAGGTCAACATAAGTCAGCTGCAACTTGACCACTCAGGGAATCAATAAATAAATGTCCAGCCTGCCTCCTGCCTTCTCCATTTTTCTGGAAAAGCACCAGTCGAGGCTAGGTATCTTCTGGAGCCCCTGTCCCACTTTGCTTTGGAATCCTACTTTATCCTCTGGGAAGCCAGATTCTCTCACGCTGAATACCTGTTTGTTATCCAGATCAGCTAAACCCATCATTCCATCGGTTCTCTGCCTATTGGGACATTTTTTGATGTTCCGAGAGAGACAGAGAAAGAGACAGAGAGAGAGAGAGACAAATGATATGCGGTGCTGAGAATCTGTGGTCAGATCCCCTTATATGTGTTTTAACAGTAATATCAGTCTGGCTACAGTGTTTGAGAAGAGGACAACTCATTCTTAAGCTTGTGTGCCACTTCCCTGATCAAAATTAGAAATATTGCCATGAGCCCCAGAAAGGTAAAAAGACAGTTTATATTGTGCCTGTCTTTTTCCCTGCTAGGGCAGAAAACAGCTTCCGGGTAAGGCAGTTTTCATTTGGAGAACCAAGGAGGCAGGAACGTTAACCACCCCTTTCACCAGTCTCACTGCCCTGGTCTATCACTTTCCCCTTCCTCTAGGGTCCAGTGTTGGTTGACCTAAGATTCCCCACCTTATGGAACATCTAAATAGCAAAATCTTTGTAAAAAAGTTTCTGGATCATGCCTGATTACTGATAGTATGTGGATATAGCCATAGGGAACACACCACTCTGTTATCCAGTGGTACCTTTGAGGCATAGATTTGTGCAGTCTCATCACAGCACCAGTGCAAATGCTCAAGAGTTTGAAAGTTAGGTTTGGGCCAGGGAGACCTGAGTTCAGGCCTTGGCTTAACCATGAAGCTCAGTGGCTCAAGCCGTTGTGTTGTTAACCGAAGCTATCTCTCAGGGCTGCTGTGAGAGGCAAATGGGTTAATGTTCAGCATTAACGCTGTCCCATGCTTCTTGGAAGAAGGGTGGGGGGTGCACATGTAAGTAATAATCAGCTCTGCCCTTTCCCACTTCCGAGTAGTGACCCCCGGCATGAAGATTTACATTGACCCTTTCACCTACGAGGACCCCAACGAAGCTGTCAGAGAGTTTGCAAAGGAAATCGACATCTCGTGCGTCAAAATCGAGCAGGTGATTGGTGCGGGTAAGTCCTTTGGTCTCCTCCTTCTTGCTACCCAGATGGGAGGAGCATACATTGATTGGCTGGTCAAAAAGGGGGAATGGCTACCCCAGGACCAACCCAAAGAAGGCTTCACCTGCCTCTAGGTGGCTCTGAATGAAAAACGTTGGATGAATAGATGGGGATTTTGTCTTGACTTCAAGGTGAGCTAAGAAGAGGCAGGGCCAAAATGCTGAATTAGACACCCTTGGGCCTCTGTGATCAGGGCGTGGCTAAGCAGGTGCTCTTATCTCCACGCTCTCTCATTGGTTGTCCACCCCAGGGGAGTTTGGCGAGGTGTGCAGTGGCCACTTGAAGTTGCCCGGCAAGAGGGAAAGCTTTGTGGCTATCAAGACCCTGAAGTCTGGCTACACCGAGAAGCAGCGTCGGGATTTCCTGAGCGAGGCCAGCATCATGGGCCAGTTTGACCACCCCAATGTCATCCACCTGGAGGGGGTGGTCACCAAGAGCACCCCAGTCATGATCGTGACGGAGTTCATGGAGAACGGCTCGCTAGATTCCTTCCTGCGGGTATGCCACAAATCCCGTTCTCTCTCTCTTTTTCTCTCTCGCACTCCCCTCAATTATGAGACTGGATGATTGGCCTTAGCCTACTGGATGTCTCAGCAATAGTTCTTTTTACAGCAAGGAACAAAACCACAAACAAGCTGGTGTACTTGAAGGAACACCCTCACCCATAGCGCCCAGCCCGCTAGTTGAGATCCCCTTCCAGCCACCATCTCTGCACCTTTGCCTGCAGAGGTGAAGCCTGGAGACGGGACCTTTTTGGTGGTGGTACCTTACCTCTGAAATTCTCCCCTTGAGGCTCAACCGGCTTCCCTATTTTCCTTTAGGCCTCAGACCAAAATATTTTTCTTCAGCCAGAGTTTTAACCTCAAGGGGCCATCATTTTAAGCTATGGTTATGGTCTGCCTCTAGCCCAATGGCTGTTCTTTGACAGGTTTTTACTGCTTGGGTTCATGTTGATATTAATGGGATGGATTTTTTTGTTCTATTGTTTTTCTTGTGCCTTGAGCGGGTCTCTGGAGAGGCAGCATATAATATTTTCTAAAGAAATACATAATGAGCCATGAGTGTCAATGAAATAAACAAAAGGACCCATGAGCTGCAGGGAGGGCCTATGAGTAGAAGCTTTGCTGTTTGATCCTTGCTATTTCCAGCTATGGCATCTCACAGAGCAGGAGCGGCCAAACTTGCTTAATGTAAGAGCCGCATAGACTAAATGTCAGATGTTTAAGAGCTGCAAAACATAAACATCAGTTGATAGCTGCAAGACAGGGAAGGAAGGAAGGAAGGAAGGAAGGAAGGAAGGAAGGAAGGAAGGAAGGAAGGCAAATAGATGGGAGGAGGAAGGAGAGGTGGAAAGAAAGCAACTTTAAATGCATTCCCCAAGCCACCAGCTGGCTTGGCTTTGACAAGTGATTTAGAGAGATAAATGCTTTCTCGAAGCTGGCCGATGGGGTGGTGAGGACTTGGAGAGCCACCCAACATGTGTGAAAGAGCCACATGTGCCTCCCGAGACACAGTTTGGCCACCCCTGTCATAGAGCAAGTGAAGGAAGAAACCTTGAACATATGAAGCTGCCTTCTACTGAATCAGACCCTCGGTCCATCAAAGTCAGTATTGTCTACTCAGACTGGCAGCGGCTCTCCAGGGTCTCAAGCTAAGTTTTTTTATGCCTACTTGCCTCGACCCTTTTTTAGTTGGAGATGCCGGGGATTGAACCTGGGACCTTCTGCTTACCAAGCAGATGCTCAACCACTGAGCCACCGTCCCTCCCTTGACGAGTCATGGAATAGTACCAAGGTCAGTAACGTCTACGTCGACTGGCAGCTGCTGTCCAGGGTCTCCGGTAGAGAGGTCTTTCACATCACCTCCTGCCTGATCCTTTTAAGTGGAGATGCCAGGGATCGAACCTGGGACCTTCTGCATGCCAAGCAGAGGCTCTTCCAGTGAGCCACAAGTATAGGGCCACTTTATGTATTCCTATGGATTATCACAGTCATCTGGTGGTTGTGCCAACAAGGAGCTACAGCCTAGTAGAAAAGCTTCTATTCAACTCACATGTGATCCCTGCTTGCTTTTCCTCCCCTCAGCAAAACGACGGGCAGTTTACAGTGATCCAGCTGGTGGGTATGTTGCGGGGCATCGCCGCTGGCATGAAATACCTGGCTGACATGAACTATGTCCATCGTGACCTGGCAGCACGCAACATCCTGGTCAACAGCAACCTCGTCTGCAAGGTCTCCGACTTCGGCCTCTCTCGCTTCCTGGAAGACGACACCTCGGATCCCACCTACACCAGCGCTTTGGTAAGAGGCGGGGAGGAAGGCCTTTCCAGAGGGTCCCTGTGAAAGACAGCAGAGAGCTTATGAGTCGCTAGTAGGGTTGCCAACTCCAGGTTGGGAAATTCCTGCAGCCTGGGAGGGAGTTCGGCAGGGATGCGATACCACGGAGTCCATCCTCCCAAGCGGTGCCATTTTCTCCAGGGAAACTGATCTCTGTAGTCTGGAGATCAGTTGTGACTTTGAGAGATCCCCAGGCCCCACCTGGAGGTTGGCAATGGTAGTAGTCAGGGCTATTTATTTATTTATTTATTTAAGTATATTTCTATTCCGCCCATTCCCCGTAGGGCTCAGGGTGGAGCACACATATGATAAAACAATAAAATACAATAAAAACATTTTATGAACATTTTTAGCAGGAACTGCTTTGCATATTAGGCCACACCCCCTGATGTAGCCAATCTTCCAAGAGAAGAAGACTGCAGATTTATACCCTGCCCTTCTCTCTGAATCAGAGACTCAGAGCGGCTTACAATCTATCTTCTTCCCCCACAACAGACACCCTGTGAGGTGGGTGGGGCTGAGAGAGCTCTCCCAGAAGCTGCCCTTTCAAGGACAACCTCTGCAAGAGCTATGGCTGACCCAAGGCCATTCCAGCAGGTGCATGTGGAGGAGTGGGGAATCAAACCCGGTTCTCCCAGATAAGAGTCTGCACACAACCTCTACATCAAATTGGTACAAGAGAGAGAAGGTTAACCACTACAGCAAACTGATGTAAGAGAGAGAAAGTTTCTGAGAACAGCTCTTCCAGCAGTGATTAGCTACCAGAGTGAAAAGGAGCTTCTGTGTTCAATGGAAGTATACCTTTGAATTCCCAGTTCAAGAGGCAGGCTGTCCTCTTTATAGGCTTTCTCAGTCTGACCACCACTGGAAACAACATGTTGGGGATGGTCCAGCGAGGCAGTCTGCATGCGCCGGTGAAGACAAGGCTTCTGGTTGTCACTGCCCTGATCATCTTCTGTTTCTTCCGGGCTCCCCTGGCACTCCCTCACACACAAAACAACTGAAAAATGCAGAAGTTTCTCTGCCAGCCCGGGCATGCTCTCTGCTCATCAAGGAAGAAGGACTATAAATTGTTAACGTTGCCATGTGGCATCTTGCGCTCGGAAGCGGAGTGCACCGTGGAGGCATTGTTGGCATCTTTCACAAACATCAGTGCTCTCAGCCACAAAAGGGAAAGGCGAGTTCAGGCCAACGCATGACCCAGATACAGTGCCCTGCGACACTCGGATTCATCATTCCGGAAGGAGAGTTTGTGTCTTTGCTTTGTCTGGACTGTTTGGAGCTGTGGTCATTTTCAGCAGGGGACAGATCAACTTCTGGGCCAGATGGAGCTCTCCACCTCTACCACCAGACCCTGCTTGGAGGCAGTTGGACCTCCTGGTCCCCTGCATCATGGAAGACTAATGTGGATTGCACTGGCTGATTCCTGAAAGAGAGCTCTGTCCTATAAGAGAGCCAGTTTGGTGTAGTGGTTAAGTGTGAGAGCTTATCTGGGAGAGCTGGCCTTGGGTCAGCCATAGCTCTCGCAGGAGTTGTCCTTGAAAGGGCAGCTGCTGTGAGAGCCCTCTCAGCCCTCACGGGGTGTCTGTTTTGAGGGAAGGAGATAAAGGAGATTGTAAGCCGCTCTGAGTCTCTGATTCAGAGAGAAGGGCGGGGTATAAATCTGCAGTCTTCTTCTTCTCTGCTTCCAGCTCGGCCATTACCTTGAAGCCCACAGATCGTTTTACAGGTTTATAAAATAAGACATGATTTGGAGAAAGTCGACAAGAGAGAACTTTGTCTCTCGCTGAAAATAAAATACAACTAAAGTCCAGTTGCTCCTGTAAAAACTAACTAAATTTATTCCAGTGTTGTTGGTCTTTACATTTTGGTTTGTTGAAAAAGACTGGCATGGCTACCGCTCTGGAACATTTTCTGAAAATAGCAGAACTTGAAACCAACTAGTGAAGTTGACACAGGCAGCAGACTGAAGGCAGACAAAAAGGAGGAAGGGAAGGAGTTTGTAAACTGCTTGGAGACTCCAAGTGAAGGGCAGGGTATAATCCCTATCTCCTCCTCCTCTTCTTCCAGTAGTACTGCTATTATCAGAACTGGGAGTGGAGACAAAGCACTGGGTGTTTGATGTAACCTGAATTTTATTCACAAGGCATTTCATGTCTTTATCTTCCATTTTTTTCCCTATTTTTAGTGCTGATTTATTGCTAACATCATCTTTTAACTGACTGCTGTTTTAATTGTGGTTTTTAATCCTGGTTTCTGGTTGTTTTTTTAAATGAATTGTTTTTATGTGACTGTTCTTAGCTGTTGCTTTTATTGTTATGCTATTTTACAACGGGTTTTTTTTAAAAAAAATAAAGGAATGATTATATTGCTTTATCTTTTTTAATTTGCTAGTTATAGGTTACTTTGGCTATTAATGCAATAACAGAAAGGTAGGGTATACATTATTTATTTATTTATTTACTTAATTTACACTCTGCCTTTCTGCCTAATGGAAGTCCAAAGCTGCTTAAATTCTCTCCTCCATTTTGTCTTCACAACCACCCTGTGAGGTAGGTTAGGATGAGAGTGTGTAAGTAAGCTGAACGGATTTCCCACTAGCCTTATGCCGTTCTCACTCTCCTCTTATGTTCCGTCAGATTTCACACTATCTGCCCCGGAGCTGCAACTCACTCCACCTCTTTTGCGCAGCAAACAAGATCCTCTAAAAACCAATTTCTGTTTGCTGCGTGAAAAGGCGAACCGAGTTGCAGCCTCAGGTCAGACAGTGTGAAATCTGACGGAAGCCCCACTGAGAAGAGAAGCGTGAGAGTGATGTAAAGTTAGTGGGAAATTGGTCCTTCTCTCTAACCTCTACACCACACTGGCTCTCTAAAACAAAAACGCATAAAAGAAAAATGGTCTAAGACAAACCTGTACCTTAGAAAGGTAGCTGCATTTGTGAAAGGAGACCCAACCGTGAATATCGCTATCTGTTCTGCTCAGCTGGTCTGAAAACACCTTCTGAATATCCTCTGGTTTGTTTTTTCCCCTACAGGGTGGGAAGATCCCAATTCGCTGGACAGCACCGGAAGCCATCCAGTACCGGAAGTTCACTTCCGCCAGCGACGTCTGGAGCTATGGCATTGTCATGTGGGAGGTGATGTCCTACGGGGAGCGGCCTTACTGGGACATGACCAATCAGGATGTAAGTCAACGGACAGGGCAGTGAGTTTTGGAAGTCACTGCCATCTGCCACCCAGTGTGATTCAGAAATCCTTCGTGGGTGATCTTGTCAGTCTTTGTGCCATTCAGCTGTCCTGCTGGCTTTAGTCCTAGACCTTCTGGGAGGAGCAGCTGTCAGAGTCGACGTGACCTCAATAGACAGATGAATGGCCCAAATTCAGAATAAGGGGAGGAGCCTCAATTTAGGGGTAGAGCAGAAGCTTTGCATGAAGTTGGTCCCAGGTAAAAGGATCTCAGGTAAGAGATGTGGTTACCTTGTGCCTCTCTCTGCCTAGGATCCTGAAGAGCCTCTGCTAATCAGAGAACACAATACTAAACTAAATGGACCAATGGTCGTGGGCATGGTCATGTGACTGCTTGGAAGCACTCAAAGATGATACCATGTGTGTTTCGTTAAACATTTCTGCAGACAAACTTCTCAGGTGAAGGTGTTCCAGGGAGTTTGGGAGATATTTCACTCCCAGTAAATTGATCTGAATACCTTTTTAAAAATGATGTGTTATTTACTTCTTTACCCAAAGGGTAATTAACATATGGAATTCACTGCCACAGGAGGCAGCGGCGGTTACAAGTATAGTCAGCTGTAGAGGGGATTGGATAAACATATGGAGCAGAGGTCCATCAGTGGCTATGAGTCACAGCATATTGTTGAGACTCTGTATTCTTGGTGCTTGGGAGGGGCAACAGGGCGAGGGCTTCTGGGGTCCTGGCCCCACTGATGGACCTCCTGATGGCACTTGGGTTTTTTGGCCACTGTGTGACACAGAGTGTTGGACTGGGTGGGCCATTGGCCTGTTCCAACATGGCTTCTCTTATGTTCTTAATACAAGGTAATAAATAGAAAATAAGGCTCTTCTAGCATTATTAAATATAATTTAAAAACAGAACATAATTTGGGAGAACCAGATTTGATCCCCCACATGCAGCTGCTGGATGGCCTTGAGCAAGCCACAGTTCTCTCAAGAGCAGTTCTCTCAGAGCTCTCTCAGCCCCACTGACCTCACAGGGTGTCTGTTGCAGGGAGAAGAAGGGAAGGAGATTGTAAGCTGCTCTGAGACTCCAAGTGAACAGTAGGGTATAAACCCAATCTCCACCACTTCTTCTTCCTCTTCTCTTTCTCCTCCTCCTCTCAAATAATCCTTTAGACATTAAATAATAAGGAATCCAATATGCTTCTTTCTTATTATCCAAAGCAATAAGCCTAACTAACTTCAGTATCCCCCATATATTCCTTAACCAATTCACTTTCTTTGGAAGATATTTTGTCCTCTTAAAACTTAGCCAAGTCATTCATGGCTATCAATACTTAGTGTGATGGAGATTTTCTTTTTTTGGATTTCCCTCAGTAATCATAAGATATTTTTTTTGTCAGTGTACCAAATGCAGCCCAATGAAGTCCTTTTGGAAATAGATCCAGACTGAGTACAACACAAATCTCCACATTTCCTAGAGAAAGCTTTAAAAAAAGCTTGCTTTCCATGTTTTTATGGGGTGAGATGACCATTATCTTCTGCTTAAAGATCTGTAACTTTAGAACTCTTGCTGAGATGTTTCCAATAGACCAATGAAAGTCACTGTATCCAAGGTGGTATTTGTTTCCCCATCTCACCAGGATACTTTTATTTTTATCATGAATTATCATGATTTGAGAGTACCCTAATGGAGCTGATAAGTTCAAGGCAGACAGAAGAACTTTCTTCTCACAAAGGCACAACTCACTCAGGGAATTCACTCTCACAAGATCTGCTGGGTCAGATGGCTTTACAAAGAGAGCCAGCTTTGTGTAGCAGCAGACTCTGATCTGGAAAACCAGGTTTGATTCCCCATTCCTTCACATGAAGCCAGCTGGGTGACCTTAGGTCAGTCACAAGTTTTCTTAGAGCTGTCCTCTCAAGAGCAGTTTCTGAGAGCTTTCTCAGCCCCACCTACCTCTCAGGGTGCCTGTTTTGGGGAGAGGAAGGAAAGGAGATTGTAAGCTACTCTGAGACTCCAAGTGAAGGGTGGGGTAATAATCCAGTCTCTTCTTCTTCAAAGAGAGATTCAAGCAATCCACTGAGAGATGTCTGTCAGCAGGCATTAGATATGACAGCTAGATGGAACCTCTGTGTTCAGAGGTAGTGTACCACTGAATAGAAGTTTCTGGGAGGCAATAATAGGGAATGGTTTTTCCTTCGAAGTCTTATTTGTAAGATTTCTGGAGGGACCATGGCTCAGTGGTAGAGCATCTGCTTGGTAAGCAGAAGGTCCCAGGTTCTCCAACTAAAATGGCATCTCCAACTAAAAAGGGTCCAGGCAAATAGGTGTGAAAAACCTCAGCTTGAGACCCTGGAGAGCTGCTGCCAGTCTGAGTAGTCAATACTGACTTCGATGAACCGAGGGTCTGATTCAGTACAAAGCAGCTTCATATGTTCAGAAATGTTCAGAAAGCTGGAAGCTGTTCTAATCCCGAGGGGCCTTCTTGATTTCATTCCATTGTGCTTTGAGGTTGCTCTATTATAATCCCAATCAAAAAGTTTATTCAGGGCTGGGCTCACTGGTGACTCATTTGTGTGTGAACGGCATTAATTGATGTGAATGGCATTGATTCTCAAAGTAGTGTTTAAGCATCTGTCCATCTAGAGACAGTTTCGCCTGCCATTCTGTCTCCCTTTGTCTGTTAACCGCAGACTGCTGGTTCCCCCACCACCACCGCAGACACTACGCACCCCCCCCCCCCAAACCCCAGGAGCTCTTTCCCCAGCTGTCCGTGCAAATGTCCTGTCAGAGACATGAACTGCCTTCCCTTCTGCTGGTCTTCACAGCCAGAGCTGGGGAGGCTAATCGGTGGTGAGAATTCAGAACAGGCCCCTCTTGCCAGAGAGATCGGTGTCAATTAGACAGCGAGGGAGTCGGGGTGGAATACCCTGAGGCAGAAGCGGCACAGAAGGCGAAAGGCTTGTATTTTACGTAGGAGAACACAGAAAGCTGCTTTAGGCAAAGGCAAACTGTGTGGAATCATCTTCCCCGACTGGCGGAGAATCTCCAGGGTTTCAGAGCCAAACAAGGCAAAGCTGCATGCCCAAGTCCACCATGGGAACACAATGCCATTTTACAGTCTGGCTGGTTACTCTTCAAAGGACCTGATGTGGTCAGGGACCACAGAGCAGAGAGATTAGGGGTTTCTGCCCCCCACCCCTTGCCACTTCCAAGAGCACAAACGATGGACCCAGACCTAACTTGTCCCCAAACGTATTGTGTCATTTGGATGGAAGGGACTTTAGAATGCAGCTGCTTCTAGATTGGATTGTTGTAACTGGTGAGTCATATCTGAAGTTACCTTTTACTGAGTCGGACCATTGCAGTGTTACCAGGTCCCTGCTGACAAATGGCAGACTTACCTTGCTGAGGAGCGGGGGCATGCTCCCAGAACTGATGTCACCATACTCTGGCATTTAGTTACTCTGGGATACTCTGGCATTTGGATAGAGAATTCCTGGCACTCCCCTGCCCCCAGCGACTTGCTGATCTCACTTCTGGACACAGAAGGTGGGGCACCAGCATATAGGGAAGTTGCCAACGTCTCCCCAGTTTCAGAGTGTTATTTTCCACCACCTAATGCTGACTCTGCTTAGCTTCTGAGATCTGATGAGATCGGTCTATACCAAAACCAGAGGTCCATCAGCAGCTATTAGCCACAGGGCATTGATGTCTGCCTGGTGCTTGGAGGAGGAGCAACAGTGGGAGGGCTTCTAGTGTCCTGGTCCCACTGATGGACCTCCTGATGGCACCTGGGTTTGTTTGTTTGTTTGTTTGGCCACTGTGTAACACAGAGTGTTGAACTGGATGGGCCACTGGCCTGATCCAACCTGGCTTCTCTTATGTTCTTATGTGACACAGAGTGTTAAACTGGATGGGCCATTGGCCTGATCCAACATGGCTTCTCTTATGTTCTTATGTGACACAGAATGTTGAATTGGATGGGCCATTGGCCTGATCCAACATAGCTTCTCTTATGTTCTTATGTGACACAGAGTGTTGAACTGGATGGGCCATTGGCCTGATCCAACATGGCTTCTCTTATGTTCTTATGTGACACAGAGTGTTGAATTGGATGGGCTATTGGCCTGATCCAACATGGCTTCTCTTATGTTCTTATGTGACACAGAGTGTTGGACTGGATGGGCCACTGGCCTGATCCAACCTGGTTTCTCTTATGTTCTTAAAACCACCTCCCTTCCTCATTCAAGGGGCAAATACAGTTGAAATCCTCAGCGGGTTTAGCCAATACCAGCCCTTCTTTTAATGAGTTATCAAAATCAGATGACTTCACTTTGTATTAGTTCATTGCTTTCTTCTCATTGTAACATGGTTGTAACAGGAAGATGAGATACTGTTGGCTACAAGTCAGCAGGTTTTAAGTAGTATAATTCTTAAGGCTGCACGCTCCAATGTTTTGGTGAAGTGGAGGGCTTAATGGCTGTGTGCTGACCTCCGTAGGGGCTTTTGTCTTCCAGGTAATAAATGCTATCGAGCAAGATTACCGGCTGCCACCCCCCATGGACTGCCCCAGCGCTCTACACCAGCTCATGTTGGACTGCTGGCAGAAGGACCGCAACCACCGGCCCAAATTCGGGCAGATAGTCAACACCTTAGACAAGATGATCCGAAACCCAAACAGCCTGAAAGCCATGGCACCCCTCTCCTCGGGGTAAGATACCCTCTTCCCAGAAAGACAGCACAGTCTACAGCAGTTCCTGGATGTCGATACCTTCAAGTGTCCACTAGAGACAGTTCCATTTGCCTGGTCGGGTTGACCAGTGTGCCTCTTTATTTAATCAAATTTATATCCTGCCCTCCCCTAACAGGCTCGGGGTGGCTAACAACAGCTAAAAACAACATAGGATATTTAAAAAAACAGAATACACAATAAAATCAATTCCATACATTTTTCAACCACTAAAAATGCGACAAGATGCGCGTCGATGTTTCTGATCATCTGTATTTGTCCAATGAGATCGTCAGTGCTCTGGAGCATTAGCCAGCTCCCCTTAGCCACTGAAGGCTTGTTTAAATAGCTTGGTCTTACAGGCTCTGTGGAATTGTGGCAATTCCCGCAGGGCCCTGATGTTTTCGGGGAGGGCATTGCACAGAGCAGGGGCTATTACCGAGAAAGCTCTGTCTCTAGTGGTGGACAACTGAGCTTCTTTCAGTCTGGGGATCTTAAGAAGGTTTTAGGATCCCGAATGTAGTGCTCTCTGGGGTTCATATGGAGAGAGGTAGACAGGTCCCAGGCCATGAAGGGCTTTGCTGCATTTCTGATCAATGGAGTGGACCAAACAGGCCCTTGGTCTCCAGTAGGTCTCCAGACTCAGTATAATACAAAACTCCAAAACCTTCAATAAGTTTTTGGCCAGCAATAGGTAAGGTCCCTTCCAGACACAAGTGTGCCCACAACTCACCTCATAATTAGTTCATTTTTTTCCCCAGAATGGGCTCAGGTGTGTTATTACAAGCCCTGCTCTTCAATGACAATCCCAAGTAATATTTCAAGAGTGTTTCTGCAAGACAGTGAGCTGTCGTCCCATGACTCAAAACTAGCTCAAGATTGCAGGATTAAAAAAAAATTGTTGTGGAGCTTGATCTGTACTGGAATTCTGCAGGTAGATATGAGGGATGTTGGCGTTAATGTTCCTCTTTGGGGGAATAAACCTGCCCAAACAATATGGCGAAGATGCAGCTTTAGGGTTGAAAATGAGCTTTTCCAGAGCTTTTAGCTTGCAGAATCATTCCTGCCAGGGGTGGAATTCTAGCAGGAGCTCCTTTGCCTATTAGGCCACACACCCCTGGTGCAGCCAATCCTCCAAGAGCTTACAAGGCTCTTTTTTGTAATCTCATGGAGGATTGGCTACATCAGGGTGTGTGTGGCCTAATAGGCAAAGGAGCTCCTGCTAGAATTCCACCCCTGATTCCTGCCATCAGAGATGGCCCTGGGAGGGAACTGGAGAGAGGCACCTGAGGAAGCTATTCATTGAGCTTGATCTTTTTTTTTTTTAAAAGAACTCTGCCAATTTTGTGTTTTTGTGGGAAGGTGTTCTTCACAGCACACCAGGTTCTAGTTGAGGACACACGTGTAGAAGCAAGTTCCATGCTGATTCCTCTCTCTTCTTCTGATTCCTCTTTCTCCTTCTGTCTGATTCTGGGATTGCCTTTCAGGATTAACCTCCCCTTACTGGACCGCACAATCCCAGACTATTCCAGCTTCAATACAGTGGAGGAGTGGCTTGATGCCATCAAGATGGGCCAGTACAAGGAGAGCTTTGCCAACACCGGCTTCACCAACTTCGACGTCGTCTCCCAGATGACCATGGAGTAAGTTTCAGGGTCTGAGAGAACAATCCCATGCCAAAGGAAAGGGAGGAATTGACACAAAGCCAATGCAGTGGTTAGGAGCATGGTGTAGTTAAGAGCGGCAGACTCTAGTCTAGAGAAGCCTGCTGGGTGACCTTGGGCCAGTCACAGTTCTTTCTGCACTCTCTCGGCCCACCCCCCAGATACCTGTCGGGGAGAGAGGAAAGGGATGTGATCATAAGCTGTTTGGAGAGTCCTTAAGGTAGAGAAAAGCAGGGTATAAAAACCAGCTCGTGTTCTTCTTCCTCCTCCACACAAAACCTGCTAGGGGCCCTTCCCAGTTCTCTCAGTCCCACCAACTTCACAAGGTGCCTGTTGTGGGGAGAAGAAGGGAAGGCAATTGTAAGTCGCTTTGAGACTCTTAAAGGTAGAGAAAAGCAGGATTTGAAAAACAACTCTCCATCATCATCATAAGTGGTATTCAGGCAGCCCTTCTGACATGTGGATTCCCAGCTGAGTAAGGGGTTTTTTTTTAAAGGGTTAAAAAACAGCACGTTAATTTGAGTCCAGAAAATCCAGTAGCGCAGCCAGTGCGACCACTCCAGAATCAGCGTCGTGTGCTGTCAGAGCACTGAATGTCATATGTAAAATCCTTCTCCGTTACAGCTTTTGTCCATTTCACATTGTATTTATGAATGCCGTATAGAAACCACAGGTGTGTAGACAAGACAAACAAGGACCGAAAGACAGTATAAATCAAGAATCAAAAACAGAGATGCAAAACAATTCTCCGGAATGGAAAGGCATATCAAGAGAAAAACAAAACGGGGCGAGGAGAGGGGGGTTTGCCTTCACCAGTATTTTAAAACATTATCTTAGAAATAATTCCGTGAGACAAAATGCAAGAGGTTTAACTGAGGGTGGCGGCGGAGAGTGCCGTCCAGTCACAGCTGACTTATGGTCACCCCATAGGATTTTCAAGGCAAGAGATATTCGGCAGTAGCATGCCGTTTCCTGCCTCTGCATAGCAACCCTGGGCCTCCTTGGTGGTCTCCCATCCAAATCCTAACCAAGGCCAACCCTGCTTAGCTTCCAAGATCTGACAGGATCGGTTTTGTCTGGGCCATTTGGGTCACGGCATATTGAGGGGAGAATTCTTAAAAAACTGAGGAAAAAAATGTTTTTGGTTGTATTTTTTTTTTACTACACCCCCCCCCTTCCCTTATTTTTCCATGGGTTTTCTGTAACTGCAAGCAGCGAGAACGAGCATCCGCAGGGAGCCCCGTGGGCCTTTGAAAAGCAGCACTGCATTGTTTATAGAAATCCGGAGCAATTTGGAAGCCTCGTCCAACTGACTTGGCAGAAGTCATTTTTAATTAATAGTTCACGGCCATCCCGAAACTTTTCCCTCGCTCAGCAGGCGGCCCAATTCCTGGTGACCTTGTTTGTCTTTATGCTTGTTTATTGCAATATCTAAGAGTACATTGACTGGCCCCTGTGTGGGTAATGAAAACGGCACAGCGGGGCCACCTACAGAGAAGGAAGGGTTCTGTGCCTACTCAGGGGTCTCCCCGGGTATGCAGACAAATGAGAGTATGTAAAATTAACCATGAGGAAAAAAATAATAAAAAATATTCCTCGTGGACCGCTAGCCTGTTGTTATGTCGAGTACTTAAACAGCAGGCCTCTGTTTTGATAGCAAAAGCAACAAAAGTGGATCATCCACAGATGAGGGAGAGGTTTCTACACACTCAGGGGACTTCCTCGGAATGCAGGAAAAATTGACTTTGCAAATCAACCAAAAGGAAAAAGGAAAATACTAGGGAAAAGGCTGGTTGATGACTGAGCATGCTCCAGGAGGCATGGAATTTTGACAACAGTTGAATAGTTTCAGGGGAGGGACTAAATTTTATAAGCACAAGCCGTGGAAACATGAAATTCTGGGAAGAGACAATACGGTCAAGGTATTAGGATTGCCAGCCCTTGAATGGTAATCCTCAAGAGTTTTGCCAGAAAGAGACTTCTAAGGTGTCATGTCCTGCCTTGAAATAGGAAATGATATCATGGTGCCTTAGGAATTTCAATATTGCTATAGTTTTTACCTCAGAAATTCTGAAGTTCCTAGAGTGTCATGATACCACTTCCTGTTCTGAGACAGGAAGTGACATTCAGCCATCAATTGACTCTGTTCCCCCCATTCCCAAATCACTTTAGAAAGCAAGGTCAGGGGATGTGGAGCATTGCCAGGCATTTCCCCAGTCTAACCAGGTAAGTGGCAATCCTGTAAAATCTCCGGATTGCTGCAGGATATTGGACTAGATGCACCACTGATCTGATCCAGCAGGGCTCTTCTTATGTTCTTATTCATTGTGGGGCCTCAACTCATTTATTACATTTAGAGGACTGGTATCCCAATCTTTGCATCATGCAAACAGCACACAATGTGGGGCTTACGGTATGATACAAAAATGTTATAAAACTGATTGTTAGGAATCTGAAAGTTCTGTAACGTTGGCCTGTGACAGAAGGGACTCAATCACAAAAGCAATAAAAAGCACAAAATTCAAAGGGGAAAAGCAGCAATCGGTCATATAATTAGCAATAGAATCTACAGAATATGGTTTCTGGAAATATAAATTTCAAATGCTCTTTGGAGTTAAAATAATTTTTATGGGTTTCACGGTCAAAAGGAATAGGACCTGATGGATCGACTATGGCAGAGAATTCCATAGGCTGGGGGCCATAGCTGAACAAGTCTGCTCCAGCCGACCTGCCAAGGTCATTCCTCTTAATGCTAGTGTGCGAAATACAGCAGCAGCTACCGTTCTTAGATGACCAGTGTATCCCTTTGGGCAGTGGTGGTGCATCAAGTATTCTGGTCCCCAAACCTCTGACAGCTTTGATGGTCAAACACGTCACTGTGAATTGAGTTGAATTTTCGTCTTCTGTGATGTTTTTTTGTGTGTGTTTGTGCTTCAGGGACATTCTGCGAGTCGGGGTCACGTTAGCAGGGCACCAGAAGAAAATTCTGAACAGTATCCAGGTGATGCGTGCACAGATGAATCAAATCCAGTCTGTGGAGGTTTGAGAAGCGGACGCTGTCGCTCGCACACCACCTCCTTGAGGCCTCGATCCCCCTTTTTGTCCCCGTGTGTCTTGGAGTTCTTGCGGGCCCTGCGTACCCCTCCCCCCTATGGAGACGGCGGCTGCAACAGGGAAAGGAACGGCCCCGAGGCAAAGTTGCTGCAGACTTTGAGAATCCCACCCCAAAAAAGTTGCAAGGATTGTCTTTAGAAGGATTTTGAAAAACGACAGGCACGGTCATGGCCTTTCTTTTCCCAAGGGCTTCGAGACAGGCTGGGGAAAGAATCGCAGAGCGGCGCGTCTTCCCTTGCATGAGCCATTTCAGCCGTGGGCCCAGCTGTCTCCTCGAGTGCAAAGTGGACCAGAAAGTCTGGGAATGGCAGGGAGGGGGAGAACCAAACTGCACGTCCCTCCAACTCTTGTTGGGAATGGGATTCCCCCTGGCAGCCAGCAGCTCATCGATGGGCCACGGAGGGACAAGAATTAGATTTTTTCCCATGTGATGGGTCAACTGTTTTTGAACAGCAATGGGCCAGAGGGCCCAAGAAGTCTTCTGAACTTCCTTTTCCTTTGAAGGACTGAAACCAGAAGTTTGGGGTTTTTTTCTCCCCTGCCCCCTCTTTGTGGATGGACTAGAATCTTTGGCCCGAACCGGGGAGAAGAAATTCGGGGGGAACTTTCGGAGGTCGTGGTTCTGTGTTGCGCTGGGACCGTTTTGTGTGTGGCGCTTCCCAGAGGCTCCATCCTCCCCGCGCTGCCTAGTGGCAGCTCCTACATATCATATGCACAAGACATTCGCAAGGCCTCACTAGAATTGCCAAGGACCTGCCCCCAGCAGGCATCTCCCCTCCGCCCCCCAGCCCCGCTCCCCATGCCATGTTGTAGATTTGATGTGCATTTTCCATTCGGTTATTGTCGTTTTGAGGGGGGGAGGTGAGAGAAACCCTTTGTTGTTTTCTTCTTTGTTTACAACCGTTTGCGGATTGGGAAAGGTGGGGTGGCTTCTTTTGGGTTGTTCAGTTGAGTTTGTATGAAAGCAGGATGACATTTCCATTATCCTCGTCTCCCACTGACACACTCCGTCTCCTCACAGAGGGGGAACAAGATGGCTTCCTGGCTGGGCACCTCCATGACGGGAACAGGGAGGGAGGGGGAAGCAAGCATTTCAGACATGCTCACATCCTCCTGTCAGCTCTATATGGGTTATTTGGCATGCCGAGCGGTTCTTGTAAGGCAGTCGGCTTGGCCGTTGTTTTTCCATGTTTGAGGAATCTTCACCTGCCCAACGCAGAAGATCCAGCAGTGGAAGTCAAGATTTTTTTAAAAAAAAATACAAGAACTGCTCTGAGAGCTAGCGACGATGATCAGCTAGGAGGAGAGAGAAAGCAGATTCAAGCATAGGGCTGTGAGACAGCCCCGAATTTATGTGTTGGCTATAGGGCGAGCAGTGCCTGGCAACCAGCAGGAGGGTTAGAAGAGGGCAGAGTCCAGGGAGAAAACTTAAAATAAGGCCTCAGCTACTTACCAGAAGAACTGACCATAGAATTCCTGGTAATTCCTAGAGCTACATGCAAGTGACAAGATTGTTGCTAGAGCTACCTTTATCACTTTTGGGTAGCTCTAGGAATCATCAAGGACTTGTCAGAACTTCCAGCAAGTATCGGAGGCCTCATTTTACTTTTCCATTTTTCTCTCCAGAAGGATCTCATCCCCGCCCCCTTCAACCCCAGTTTTCACTTGTTGATCAGCTGAGCATTGGTGGGCAAGAGCTACCACTGGCTGGAGGTTTCTCGCCCTTAGTGGGGGAGTGGGAACCCTAGTTGGGTAGATGTTTCCTAATGCCTCCGTGACTTGGCGTTCCTCCTTCCGTGCTCACCAGTAGCCTTGGAGACATCCGAAATAGTGGAAAAGGCAGCTGGGTGTGGTATTCTGCATGGGCTCTCAAGGATAGGCCCCAACAGGGCACTAAAACTCCACAAGCATTCAGTTACAGCCTTCCAGAATTCAATCTTTTCCACTCTTAGTACTGAACCCAGAAACTGGGACTTGGGAGCAGGTGATGAGAGGGAGATAATTCAGTGTGACTCATCCCTGCTGAGGCCTTTTCTCTTAAGCAAGAGCCTGCCTTTCTAAAGGGCCCATTTTGGGAATGTTTGGAAACTACCATGTCAGGGAGGGACTTGAGCATCACCTGGGCTTAACGTGGGCTGTTTCTGCGAGATGGGCAGGTACCAGCAATGGCAATAGATAGCTTGTGTATGATTTCCCTTTCATGGCTACAAGCAGGACTTTTTTTTGTAGCAGGAACTCCTTTGCATGTTAGGCCACACCTCTCTGATGTAGCCAGTCCTCCAAGATCTTACAGTACGTCCTGTAAGAAGAGCCCTGTAAGCTCTTGGAGGATGGGCTACATCGTGGAGGTGTGGCCTAATATGCAGATGTGTTCCTGCTACAAAAAAAGCCCTGGCTGGAAGAGAGCCAGGTAGCAACACTCCTAGGCCAATCAGGGATACTGGCAGAATATATATTGGTAGTAGGTTGGGTGTGCCACTTATCTGGCAGAGGAAAGAGGAGGAAGGGCTTTGGACATAGCCTTTTTTTAAATCCCAGGAAACGAGAAGTTCGTCTGGACGCAGCGTGCTGCAGTGGGACCTTGCAACGTGGCACAGGGGAAGACGTTCCTATTAGAAACCTCCTCTAATGTCCACCATTGCGTGCCCCTGAAATCCTTTGCTGGCCCCTGAAGCCAAAGTTTACTCATCAAGCTCTATGACTTCCCTTTGGTTTCGGGAAGAAAAAATTGTCCTACAGTTCTTAACACCCAGAGCGAAGTGATCTTTGCACTAAAAGTTCCCTCGCCCTGCTCTGTTTTTCTAACTTAAGCCCAGTGAGTTCCTTTAGGGGGCAGGGAGCCAGACGACTGGAACACACACGTCTTCAGGGCTTTTTTTTTGTAACAGGAACTCCTTTGCATATTAGGCCACACACCTCTGATGTAGCCAATCCTGGAGCTTCCAGTAGGCCCTGGACTACAGGCCCTGTAAGCTCTTGGAGGATTGGCTACATCGGGGTGTGTGGCCTAATGTGCAAAGGAGGTCCTGCTGCAAAAAGACCCCTGCACATCTTACATGATCCAGTCCACTGTGTGTGAGAGAGCACTATTTAGAACAGCTAGCTTCAGAGTACAAGGGAGTGTGCCGCGCTTATGATTCAGATTCAGATAGTAACACAGTAATAATTCTTGGCATTTGTGCAGGGCTTTTGGTGTTTGAGTTGCTTTGTACATATGATCTTGTTTACCTAGCAGAAATCCTGTTTGGTGTAGTGGTTTAAGTGCATGGACTCTTATCTGGGAGAACCGGGTTTGATTCCCCACTCCTCCACTTGCAGCTGCTGCAGTGATCTTGGGTCGGTCATAACTCTCAGAACTGTTCTGCTCAAGAGCAGTTTCTGTCAGAGCTCTCAGCCCCACCTACATCACGGTGTCTGTTGTGGGGAGGGGAAGGGAAAGGAGACTCTTGGCCACTCTCAGACTTCTTCAGGTAGGGAAGGGCGGAGTATAAATCCAATCTCCTCCTCTTCAGAAAAAGAGGTTGGTATTATTAGCCTCATCAGGGCTTTTTTTTTTTGTAGCAGTAACTCATTTGCATATTAATTTACAGGGGTGGAATTCTAGCAGGAGCTCCTTTGCCTATTAAGCCACCTGATGTAGCCAATCCTCCGAGAGCTTACAAAAAAGCCTTGTAAGCTCTTGGAGGATTGGGTACATCAGGGGTGTGTGGCCTAATATACAAAGGAGCTCCTGCTAGAATTCCACCCCTGAGCTACACACCCTTGATGTAGCCAATCCTCCTGGAGCTTACAGTAGGCCCTGTACTAAGAGCCCTGTAAGTTCTTAGAGGATTGGCTACATCAGGGGTGTGTGGCCTAATATGCAAAGGCGCTCCTGCTACAAAAAAAGCCCTGAGCCCCATATATGCTCAGTTCAGACACAACCCCAAACTATGGTCTCTGGCACATGGGTTCTTTGGCACTCCTTGGATGTAGTTAGGAAGCAGCAGTTCCTTCCTGTTTCCATCCAGCATGATGAAGCTTCCATGCACCTCCCAGGGTTCTCCTGTCTTTCCGGCAGTCTTACCCCAACTTTCTTTGCTACTGCAATGTTTTTGGGGAAACTGCAGCAAAACCATGAAGTCGCCCATGTGGATGGGAAGGTCTGGATCTTCCCAGTTCCACCCTCTTCAGTGTCATTTTCTCTGGCCATCACGTGACTGATCTCTGCAGTGGTTCGTTTATGAAACAAGATTCAGCTCACGGTGAACACACTCCTCCTGGCTTGTTTGCTGTTTCCAGCACCTTTGCTTGAGCCAAGAATTTTTGTAGTCAGGGAATGTGCAAGAGGGTGGTATTAAAGAACAAACCAGAATGCCCACATCTGTTTCTAATTTGGTTGCCAATCCCCAGGTGGGGGCAGGGGATTCCACGGTTTGGAGGCCCTCCCCCTGCTTCAGGTTTATCAGAAAGTGTTTGGGGGGGAGAGAAATGTCTTCTGGGCACTCCATTATTCCCTATGGAGATCGCTTCCCATAGGGTATAATGGAAACTTGATCCATGGGGCTCTGGGGGGCCTGTTTTTTGAGGTAGAGGCACCAAATTTTCAGCATAGCATTTAGAGCCTCTCCCCAAAAATGCCCTCCAAGTTTCAACATGGTTGGACCAGGAGGTCCGATTCTATGAGCCCCAAAAGAAGGTGCTCTTATCCTTCATCATTTCCAATGGTAGGAAGGCATTTAAAAGGTGTGCAATCCCTTTAAATGTGATGGCCAGAACTCCCTTTGGAGTTCAACTATGCTTGTCCCAACCTTGCTCCTGGCTCCACCCCCAATGTCTCCAGATATTTCTTGAACTGAACTTGGCAACCCTAGTGCCTAACACAACATCATTAAAGAGTGCAGTAAATAAACCGACTTGAAATGGTGGGTTGAGATGCCAGTTTGACAGACCCTGACAAACCAGTTAGTAAAGAGGTCCACATTCAAAAGATCATATTATGGGCTGTCTCTGGGGTGGGTCGGAGGGCATGGGTGTCCAGCAGCTACTTAGGCGCAGCACCACCTCCTCGTGCCCTCTTTGGCCATCGGATTGACAGGATACAAGTACCCTTCTCAAGAGTACGGTCTTCTCTGTCGTGACCCAGATCTTCCAAGTGGAAACCAGCAGAGAAAATAACCCAAGGTCCCTTCTGCCTGGTGTCTTGCCACGCATGATGTCCCTCCTCATCGGCTGTGGCAGCACTTCCAAACCCACCAGTTTCACCAGGATGCTGTCAAACTGATCCCCACACCCAACGTTTTTGGGTCCTCCCCCGCATCTTTCCTTCTTCCCTGCCTGCCATCACCACATTCTTTTTAGCAATCCTGGGTCTGGTACTGGATTGTCAAAATGTTATGTTGAACATAGCAATAAAAACCGAAGCTGTGAACCCCCCCTAGCACTTTGAGACACTGTGAAAGGCTGGTTGCCTAGGAAAGGCCCCCGCACTGCTCCAGACATTCCCAGACTTAGCATGAAAAGGTAAGTACTTCAGGGAAGAGAAGGCACTTTCTAAATGCAAGCATTTCAAAAGGCTTCTCAAATATTTCACTGTGATTCTTTTTTTATTATTATTCCCTAAAGCCTCACAAGCTATTTATTGAACTAGAATGGAACTATTTGGGGGTTAGAGGTTTATGATTAAAAAGCCAAGCAGGTCGTGATTGCCTGATTTTGGAACCTGAGGTTCCTTCTCATCCGGTCTTCCTACAGCAGCTCTTAGAAGGTTGCAGAGGATAGTGGATATTTGGCATCCATGAGGACTGGTTCTTCCTTGTCTCTAAGCAGCGCTTTCTTCTGGAAGTGCCATGCCTACACGAGAGAGGGGCCAGGCCAGCTGCCCACCCCCAGACAAGCTGGTGTCCGTAGACCGGGTGGAAACCAGCAGTGGCTCATTAACATGACCCACAACCACAGTGCCAAAACTTTAGCAACAGTGCAGAAATTGGGGATTGAGTTACGATCCCAGCATGTGACTGGTCTTCAGAAATCTGAACCCCACATATTTGTCAGTGAATGCAGCATATTTCAGAAATGGCAGGAAACGAGCTCTCCCGGTTCTGAATTCATTTCCAAACTGAGCCCCAAGTCTTCTCTGCCAGTCTTTCACCACCTTCTCAAGCAAAAATGTCTGTGCAGGGAGAAGGGAAAGAAAATGGCGGCAGGGAAGGCTTACTTATGTCCACAGAGATCTAGTGGGCCTTCTCTGGAAGACCTGAGGAAGGCCAGTTACCATTAGTTGGCAGTGTTTCCTACCCCAGTTATTTGATCCAGTTCACTGGAGGACTTGAATTTCCATACATCCCAGTAACCATTGACCCTTCTAAACTTTAAGGGTGAGACTTATAAGACCTCTCCCTTTCCCAGCCAACCCTCCCATCTTCCTTTCCCCCTTTCACAAGGCTAACTATGCTTGGAATTGGCATTTGGGGACTGAGGGCTCCCTATGCAGTCTTCCTGAGAGAGCACTGGGGAAATACCTCAGACGTTTGCCAAGAGTTGTTTTAGAAAGCTTAGTTTGCCTGAGGTAATTCTGAGGGGGAGTTTTGCCCATCACTGCTTCCTGTCTCATGTGAACTCTACTTGAGGTGGTCAAATCAGATGTCATTCATTGCATCCTCCCACCATTAAGAGTCAAAAATGGTTCAGATCTGGGGATTCACCAAAAGGAGGAAGAAAACAGATACTGGTGGGGGGGCAAGGAATTTTCTGGGCCTGTACCAAGTGTCAGTTGATCCTTTCCCTCTTTCCACATAAAGAAAATCTTCCCTCCTGCAAGGGAGCAGGGGTATTCGTGATGCCTGGCTAGCCTACCCAGTTCACAACTTCCAGGCAGGCTCCAAAGCCTCAGCCAGCTTGCCTTCAGAGGGCTTACCAGAGGCCTTAAGCGTCACAGTAGAGGCAAGTTAGAAGGCCTAAGTGGGTGGTCAGGCCTTGCTCCAACAACCACTTGGTCTGTCTCTCAGTTCCTCAGTTTCCCCACTTTCTTCCATTCTAATTACCTCAGTTCAACCTCTTCCTTAAAAGAGCTCAGGGCAGCATACATGGTTCCCCTCCTCTTACTTTTATTCTCATGAGGACCATATGAAGTAGAGCAGGGAGAGCAACTGGCCCAAGGTCATCCAATCTTCATGGGGATTTGAAACCAGGCCCTAGCTTGATGCTTAAGCACCATGCCGGACTGACCCTTCATGCTATAGATTGCTGCTTTTGGCTGTGGATTGGCCTCACAAGAGCTGCTGCAAAGAAACAACCTAACGTTATATTTGTCATGGTGCATTGTTTCTCTCGGGGTTGGGGCTGTTGTGATCCCCAAACTATCAGAAGGTCAATGGGCAATTGTTCGTTATGGAATCCCCACCTGCACCCCCATGCAAGCAAAGGTGTGAAATAATGGTTTCATGGTCAGAAGCAAGCTGAAGATATGGGAGTGCTAGCAACACAAACAGATGCATCTCAGATTTAAGTCTGGCATTTAGAGTTGTATTTGTGGTTTTTGTTTCCCCCTCCTCCCTGATTTCCCTTCCTGCCCTTCTCTGTCACTGCTAGAGAGGTAACCAGCACCACCTCAGTTGCTAATGAGACGGATTCCAAGTAGCACTGAGCCAAATCGGGGGAGGGCAATAATTCTGCAAGAGGATAAAGAAGGCATCCCTGTGATGTTTGTTCAAATCCTTGTGAAAGCAACGAGTTCTTTTGGAGTGATTCCTGACTGGCTAGGCTGGGGTTTGTGACCAGCACTTGAAACATCTCCCTCACTCAAATGAACTACATTTGCCACCAATGGCACCAGCACCTACCTAAATTTGAGTATACAGTGTTAACAGGACTGTGTCCAGTATGTGATCCCTAATTGGCTGGTCTCAATCAAAGGGAGGGTGAAAATAGTTAAGGGGGACCGCTCAAATAGCAGCAGGTATGGAAAAGAGCAGCTGTGAACAGCTACAACAATGATTTTAACAGCCAGGGGGAGGGAGTTGCCAGTTTTAAGGCAAACACAACATGGGGACTTCTCATTCAGTGCCAATTTTTCATTTTTCTTCTAGCTGAGAGGTAAAACATCCCCCTTTCCCTCCCAGACCAGCTGCATCTAAGAGCAAGGAGCTGTACCTCTTGAGAGGAGCCGCTCTCCCAATTAGCTACCCACTCGACCTCTCTCCACCTCAGGGTGCCTGCTGTCTGCATCCGTCTGACCACGCCTTGTGTGCATTATTGCTCGTTCCCTGACAGTATTTGTGGGGGGTTTTTTTTAGGAAAATGTGAATAGGTAGGTGGTGTGCCAGCCCTTGTCTTATGGGGATGTGTCTTCCATTCAGACCAGGGCCTTTTTCCTGGGCTCCATCAGGCATCTTTCGATGTTACTGGGGAGGAAAAAAATAAATAAAAACCAGATGTATTTATAAAGGAAACAGAACCTGCTGCTCCGATGCCTTTGTAGGAGTATTTTTAAGAAAACATTTTTTTCAAAATAAATGTGAAGTGTAAAAGTTTGAAGCATCCCTTTGTGGCGTGTGTTCTTTTGCTGAAGGGAGTTCCCAATGAAATCCAGGGGTAGGGGATTCAGGAGAGACACAACAACAGTGAGTTAACTCACAGAACTCTTTGCTACAAGGTGTTGTGATTGGCAACGATGGCTTTAAAGGGAGTTTAGGTCAATTTGTGGAGAATAAATTGCCATGATGGCTACAGGAAACTTCTGTGTTCTGAGACAGAGTAACACTGAAACCAGCAGGCCTCATTTTGGGCAGGAGCGGAGCTTCGGAACCTCTAAATTTCATTGTGCTCTTTCTTACCCCCCATCCCCATACTTGCTTCTGGGCTCCATTGTTCAACCCACCTGTGAGAATTTTGCCGAACTCTAAGATTTGACAAACTTTCTAATATCCCGCCTTCCCAGAAATGGGAAAATAGCCAAAACATATACAGCAGATGGAAATCTTCATGTCACTGTGGTCACGTAGGAGAAAGTCATTTAAAAAGTATGATGGGAGTAAGGTTTTATTAAGACAATTATAATCCAAGAAGCATGTGAAGGTAGATGCTGAGGTGATATAATTTAGTACACCTTCCGGTGATGTCAGGGTGTGGCATATGCAAATGAGTTTTGCTAATGAGCTCTAGCACCTCTTTTTCTACAAAATGGCTCCTGGAAACCAGTTGCTGGAACAAAATACTGGATTAAATATTATCTACCTTGAGCTCCAGTGAGAAAGGTAGACTACAAATAACATCAATTTTAAAAAGGCATACTGAGTATTTCAATTATATATATATAATTTCAAATTAATTTCAAAACAGGTTGGGTAGTCAGAAGACATGGTAAAGCCCAGAGGCTGAGAGCTCAAAGCTGAAAAGAATATTACAGTGGTAGCAATGAAGACAAATATGCCAGAATCTGGTGGAATGGTGGGTTTGAGAGGAAAGGGTGGAGGAGATAAAAACATCAGGTTAAAAGGACAAGCGATCCTGAAAGCATCTCCTGGTACTCAAGGTGAGGAGGAAATGTTATATGAAAAGAGAAAGACAGGGAAATTTGCCCAGAATGGCAGAAGTTAGGAACCCTGCATTGTTGGATATTGTGTCAGGAAAATCCAGGAGAGGACCATTAGTATCTGATGGTGTGGGATTCTTACCAGAGAAAACAGTGGCCCGAGAAGTAGATAACTAAGTGAAGAATGTGTGGTGGGGATGTGAAGAAAGGCAGGGCCAGGAAGAAAACCGCCCTGAGCCTGCTTGCGGGGAGGGCGGGATACAAATAAAAAGTTATTATTATAAAACAGGGCCCAATAGTTTTGAGGAGACAGGGCCCCAAACTAGACGAAGTTGTACACCAGTGACAGGAAGGGTAAAGATGGGTGGTGTGGGCACATTCAGATCAGTGACTCATGCAGAGAAGCACAACAGGTGTGTTCCTCAGAGAGTGGGTTGCTGCGGTCCCATGCATTCAAAGTAAACCTTTGTGGGGATAAGAGTGAAGCAGGCATCCAGTTTTAATACAGAACAAAGGCAGAAGATTGGGTAGCAGTCTGCAAATTAGGGCATCCTGCCAAAGGAGGATTCTCACAGCGGGGGAGCTGCGGAGGGGGAAGGGGGACTTTTTGTCCACAGCCTAGAACCTACACAAACACTCCATGTGTTTGAGGGCATGGTCTGAATCATCTGCTTTCGGATCGGGGCTGGATTTACCTAACCAGAAAAGCATGAATTCCAGAGAATGAGGACAAGAGCAAATGACCGCATCCATTTTTTGGCATGCTTAATCCCTGACAAGTGGCAAAATAGATGGAATCATTCAACCTTGAGCAAAGTTTCGTGAGGGATGGGGGAGGCAGGAAGGAGAAATAAGCCCCCTTCCCATCCAGACATCTCCATAACTTTCCCAAGACAAGAATTCACGTGACCACAACCTCTCTGGAGCTGTGATTGTTCCATCTTCTCCAATTAACTTTCCCTTGTTTGAGGAGGCCTTTCACACCCTTTGTGTGCACAGTAAGTGGATGTTTGGACACTTATAATCTCTGGCAGGAAGAAAAGGGCAGTGAACCGAGAGAAACTGGGGATGTTTGGGTGTTGATCTCTCGAAGTTCTCCGATTCACACCGAGCCAATGTCCTAATTGGTTCAAGTGAAAGATGGACCCAGTGCGATGGACAAAGAGAGATGGTTGGATGTATGCGCCTTCCATCCATCTCCCCATCCCCCACAAGTGGTGTTTTGTTGTGTTTATTTGTTCAGCAATGGATTGTGAATGCATCCTCAGGTTGACGGATATTATTCTTGATGCATTCTGTTATGTCCCTTTTGGAGGTACAAATGTGCAAAAGGGCTCTGAACTTTCCATGACTCTTTTGAATCACTTAAAAAATGAGGTCTCCGCGGGTTCAAAAGTTCAGCGCACATCAGTAGAGATCAGCTTCTCTACCACGAGGCGCGAAGGGCGGGGGAAGATGGGGGAGCGCTCTTGTGCCAAACAAAGATAATTTGGAAATTCTCGTCTCTCCTGGCAAGGCCACCCGCGCAACTGTGATTGGAAGGATTGTCCTGTGGCCAACCAATGCCGTTGACCGAATCAAGGCCTACATTTTAGTAACGCACCGAGAGAGCCCGTGATTCTCTCTCATTGGCTGAATCCACAAAGTGGCCATCTTTGTTGCTAGGAAGGAGACGAACCGGGGGGGGTGGAGCCTACTGCAAGAAACAGAAACCGCCAGTGCCACAAAATGTGAAAAATGTTTAGGTCAAACGCTGTCCAGAATGTTCACCACTTCTTAATCCAGGCTCCTGCCAAGTGCTGTAAATTCCCGTTAGCATAATGGGGAGGAGGGAAATAGCAAAATAAAATAGCAAAATAAAACCCAAGACGTTCTTGCGCAATGAAGCGTGACTTCCCTCAAGCCATGAGAATCTGGCTTTTGGCCAAGAAAGGCTTCCTCGGAGTAGCGGCTCTAGAGGTTGAGTGGAACATGAAATCCCTGTACTGCGAGGTGTAGAGAGACCGAGAGTACGGAGAGGAGCCCTTTCCATTCCATTGTGACGCCTGGCTTCAGGGGAAGAAGCGAAACAGTGCCAGAAAAAGAGAAGTCATTTCCTTAGACTTTCTCTCCTTCTCAGTCACATGTCGGTTGCTGGCACCTCCTTGCCTGACTAATTTCAAACAGCTTGGGGCTCTCTCTCAAGTTGCCAGAAGACTCCAAGGATGACTCTCAGCCAAACTGGTCTGCACTGCAGGCGAAGAAGGCAGCTGAGAGACGAAAAAGTTGACAGCAACAGATCCAGAATCTGATCCCTGGTCTTAATTTCTCCTCCCTGGTAGGGCTGGAACATCACACCAAAACAAAACCACCACCACCACCCCCACCACCACCCTTTGCGTTGTTGGACAGACGGCCCACTTGGCACAGCTATTCAGTCACGTTTATTACAACACTTAGTCTGCAGTATTTTGATCTCTCTGCTTGCCAAGGCCTATCGGAGGCATTGCTGACTTCTTGGAACGCTGTCTGCCCAGGCCACGTGGCCTGTCAGATCCTGTGGTGCAGCTGCCTGATAACAACACCCTACTTTGCCCAAGAAGAATTTGGGGAGTGCAACTTCCAGAAATGAGCCCCGTGGCTCAGAGCGGTGAGTTGCAGTACTGCAGTCCAAGCTCTGCTCACCACTTGATTTCAAAGCTGGGTTCAGGTAGCCGGCCCAAGGTTGACTCAGCCTTCCATCCTTCCGAGGTTGGTAAAATGAGTCCCCAGCTTGTTGGGGGTAAAGCGTAGATGACTGGGGAAGGCAATGGCAAAACACCCCGTAAAAAAGTCTGCCGTGAAAACGTCATGATGTGATGTCACATTATGGGTCGGTAACAACTCAGTGCTTGCACAGGGGACTACCTTTACCTTTAACTTCCAGAAGCATCCCTCTTATCAGGTCACCTTCGTTGGCCTGTCATGGCAGGAGACCAAATATGCATTCCAAATGCAGGGGGATCCATGAGTCTACATGACCTTTCCACCTTCCAGTGTGATGTTCGTTTTAAACCAAGGAGGCGGAAAGCAGTAAAAGGAGCCACTGCTCAGTGGTACAGCAGTGGTGGCCTCACATCCCAGTACTAACAAGGGACGACCCTGCTTAGCTTCTGAGATCTGATGAAACTGAGCTACCTTGGGCTAGCCAGGTCTTTTGTGGGGGAGCGTTCTCCCAGAAAACTCCTGAATATTCTGAAATAGCACTGAAAGAAGTCTACCTGTTGCTAGAGACTGGGTTCAAGCTTCGGCAGGCAAGAAGACCCATATTGTGGTTATCGGGGATGGGTGCAAACCATACCGACTGAAGGCCACCTGCATGTCCAAGGGTTGTGTCCATTTATAGCCACAGGGTCAAGTGGTTATGTGACGTCTGTGGATGATTTCACAGGCTCGTGAGAGAGCCTGCAGTGAAACACAGCTGGTGATCATGTTACCTTCTAGCTGCCCTGGAAGTGACTCAGAGTAACCATAGTAAGGAGGGACTTCTAAAAGTGTTAGTCAGAGTGCTACCAAATCACAATTTGGGGCTGATCCCAAGCTAGCATTGGTATTTTAATGATGTCTCGAGAATGAAGCGTAAACACAAAGCCTGGCCCGATGCCCCTCAAGAGGAAGAAAGAATGAGTAGTTTAGAGAAGATGCCACAGGTTCAAGAGACCAGCAAGAGGAGGTCCAAGTAAGGAAGGAACAATAAAGGAAGGAGTGCAGGGTCAAAATAGGGGGCTGAAAAGTTCTCTGTTTGTGAAACACAGCTCTCCATGTAGGATGATACTCAGGTCACCTGAGAAATTGGCCAACCTGTTATTCATAGCTACTTAAGCACTGTCAAGTCACAACTAAGTTATAACAGCCCTGAGCTTTCAAGGCAAGTGAGACACAGAGGTAGTTTGCGGTTGCCTTTCTCTGAAAAAGTCCGCTTTGGTGGTTTCCTATGCCAGTACTAACCCTACTTAGTGTCTGAGATCTCACAAGATTGGGCTCTATGATGCTCCTTTCCCATTATTTTTATTCATAAATATTCCCTTTTCTCCTCCTCATCCTCCTCTTCTTCGCTTCTTTTTATTTTCAGCCATTTAAGTGCTCCTGATCTTTGTTCTTTTTCATACCACTTACATGCGATGTGCAAATTTAATGCCATTTTTATACCCTCAGTGCCATGCTATTTCTGCCGGCTCTTCCATGTGGTCAGAACAAGAAAGACTTCTGAATTGCTGCTCTACCTGGGAAGAAACCATGTTGGAAACTGGAATGTTTTAATTGGAACAGCGCGGCCATAAAGTCTGAAGCATTTCTAGTTCTTCTACTCAAAGCAAAGGTAGGAATTATTGCTTTCACTCTGATTCAGTTTCATGGAGTTACCACTTTGCTAAAGCTGACTGGCTATGTGGCACTATCTTGTCACTCTGGCTACATGAGCCCCAATTGGCTGGACTTTGTATCATCAAAAACAAATAATACACACATGCACACACCTGCTTTACAAATGAATGGGCATATTGGTACATTTGGGTCTCTTTAGTCTAGTTCAGGGATGGCCAAACTGTGGCTCAGGAGCCACATGTGGCTCTTTCACACGTATGGTGTGGCTCTTAAAGCCTCCAGCACCCCATCAGCTGGCTTGGAGAAGGCATTTCTCTCTTGAAATCACTCCTCCAAGCCAAGCCAGCTGGCGGCTTGGAGAACGCATTTAAAGTTAAAGTCGCTTTCTTTCCACCTCCCCCATCTATTTGCCTTTCTTCCTTCTTCTCTTGCAGCTCTCAAACATCTGCCTTTCATGTCTTGCAGCTCTCAAGCATCTGATGTTTATTCTGTGTGGCTCTTACATTAAGCGAGTTAACTAGACCCCTGGTTTAGTTAAAAAAAATTGGTAATTTAGAGACAATCCCTTACACTTAACCATGTCAGGGAACTGGTAGTTTGGGGACATGCCCTACATTACTTTAATAATTCTAGGCTTAGAGAATGCCATAGATGCTGTTTACAGGGCCGGCCCTAAACTGTCTGGCACCCTAGGCAAGGCTAACTTCTGTCCCCCTCTGTGCTGATAACATCACCAAGTCACATGGGGGGCACCCAGCTTGACAACCCAGGCGGCCAATGACCTAGGTAATTGCCTAGTTTGCCTAGTAGCAGGGCCAGTCCTGGCTGTTTATGTGAAAGCAAGAGCTAAGGTGGTGTAGCGGTTAGGAGCTGAGAGACCGAGGTTTGTATCCCCACTCTGCGGTGGAAACTCATGGGGTGGACCTTGCTACTGAGATGTTTGGTTGCTATAATAGAGTCTGCTCAGTCAAAGTGTGATATTGAGTGCAGTAAATAAATCTCCCAAGAAGTATATGTCACGGGCTGGGGCCAGGCCAGGCGAAGTCCAGGGGCAGTCCAAGGTCTGTAGCTGGGTAGCAAGGAGGGTCCAAAGCGCCAAAACCAAATCACTGTCCAGGAATCATAGGTCAGAGGTTCAGAAGCCGAAGTCAGGGGGTCCAGAAGTCAATGCCAGAGTCAGGGGGTCCAGAAGCCGAAGTAGATGCTAGAACGTCAGGTAAGAGACTAGTTGCTTCCACAAAGCCTTCTCTCAAAGCCCACAGCTATATAGCCCTCTGCTGTCTGTTGCCCATTGGGGCTAATTGCTGACTCAGAGGGCAGCCAGGATCCTGCTGGGACTCAAGCACCCTCACTCCTAGAAGGGCCAGAATCCTTTCAAAACTCAGGGCTCAGGGAGTGTTTTGCTCGTGAGCGTGCCGCCCTCCTCCG
The DNA here is from genome assembly GCF_032191835.1 of Heteronotia binoei. Classification (NCBI taxonomy): domain Eukaryota; kingdom Metazoa; phylum Chordata; class Lepidosauria; order Squamata; family Gekkonidae; genus Heteronotia; species Heteronotia binoei. The sequence continues at coordinate 16,382,862 of NC_083240.1, forward strand.
ATCCCTGAGGTCCTGACGAAGGCGGCCACGCACACGAGCCACCCGAGAGGGTGAGGCAGGGGGGCTTGGATCTTCTCCAGCAGGAGGCAGGGGCACTGGTGCAGGTGGCAGGGGCACAGTTTCTTCTGCAGGCTCGGCTTCTTCTGCAGGGCCCCCAGCACCCATGACAGTATATTGCAAAAGTAAAACTTACATTTATCCGAGTTGATTTAGATCACATTCCGGTTGCAGTCGAAAGGAGAGAGGGAAACCTAATCTACTTTCTAGAGTGCTTTCCCTTTAACATGCGGCCAGATAATCCGGTATCCAGTGTATGGAACTATGAGGGCATAGCTTTTTACAGGACAGACCAAGAGAGACGTGTGACTCCAGGAAGAGCCCTACAGAGAATGGGGAAGACCAAAGGGCACAGAGAGAGGGGCAGCATCAAAGGACAGCTCCCAAGTTAAGACAAAAGAGAACATCCCGTTCAAGGAGATAACACATTTATACACACACCCATGTCCACTCATGCTGTGTTGCTCATTCCAACACTTGGATCCATCCAGGGTTTTTTTTTTTGTAGCAGGAACTCCTTTGCATATTAGGCCACACACCTCTGATGTAGCCAATCCTCCAAGAGCTTACAGGGCTCTTACAGGGTCTACTGTAAGCTCTTGGAGGATTGGCTACATCAATGGGGTGTGCCCTAATATGCAAAGGAGTTCCTGCTACAAAAAAAGCCCTGGAGGACAGGAGACTGATGTGAGCCAATTTTGGTCCCCGTTAGGAACCAAGGCAGGGTACAAATGAAGTGAACAAATAAGAGTAGTTTCAAGTCATTCCTAGAAACTCGGGATGGCTTCTAGGTGGGGCTAAAGATCATGTCATACAGACAGATCTGATGATTTTCTGGTCTTCGGTGTATTTTTTTAAATTGCAGGGAGGTGGAACTTGGACGTCTTTGTCTTCTGTAGGCAAAGCAACAGCCAGTGAGCGACTGGAGGAAATGCCGCACACAGAAGCAGCGATCGGGGAGGACGCTGTGCATTGTGCCCACGGGGGTAAGTGTTGTGGTTGGACTACTTGCCACCAGCAGCGAAATGGCCAATCTGTTTGGTCAGAGAGTCGAGAGGAAATTTCGTTCAACTTGGTTACCCTTCCAAGGTTAACGAACCCAGTGCGCCGTGCTCAGATTTTTTATTGGTTTCTTACCGAAGGCACTACACTACAGTTGGGTCATGCCCAGTCCCTGCGCATTGCTTTACGGGTCCTTCTGAAATTGTTTTCATGTTTTGGGAGATACAATTCAAAATCTTTTTTACCCATTTATCCAAGACAACAGTTGAGAGCACAGAACATTTCCAATTGGGGACTTGAACCCAAAGGGATAAGGAAAGGAGTAACTCATAATGTTATGACTAATATATTTCTGCAAATGACCCCTGGTGCAAACTGTACACGGGGCTGTTGTTTGGGGATGGTTCTGATTATTTTTTTTATTATAGCTGCCTGTAAAACCACATTTTGATTTTGCTTCTTCTATGTGCAAATCCAGCCAGGCAATCTTTTTCTCTTTCTTTGCTGGTTTTTTTTTTCCTCCCTCTGCAGAATTAACACATTTTTCCCCAACACCGCTTGTGCATCAATTACCACCTCCCACATCCTAGCCTGACGCTCTAAGCACTAACCCATATTTTTATTCCTGGATAGCCTAGGCTAGTCCAATCTCCTCAAATCTCAGAAGTTAAGCCGGTTTGGCCCTGGTTAGTATTTGGAAGGGAGACTTCCAAGGAATACCGGGGTCACTCTGCAGAGGCAGGCAATGGCAAGACACCTCTGTTTGTCTCTTGCCTTGAAAATCCTATGGGATCACCATAAGTCGGCTGTAACTTGACAGCAAAGGGGTGGGGGGAAAGTCTAGTTGGCAGAGCTTTCTCTGCCAGATTGCCTATTTGGACAGACTTAGTGCACATAAGTAATATAATCTCTCCACTTCCTTTCCTGTCTTGAGCAATGGTTAGTTTCGGAGTACAATCTGAGAGACCCAGGTTCGAATCTCCACTCTGCTAAAGAAGCTTGTTGGCTTGTTGGTTGAGCAATACTCTCTCAACCTCATCTACCTCACAGGGTTGCTGTGAGGATGAAGTGAAGGAGGAGAGTATCGTCTGCCCCATCCTCACTAGCTTAGGGGATAAATGGGATGAAAATGTGCAAGAGGCATTCCTGTGTTCTCTGCCTTCTACCCAGGGCTTTTATTTGGAGCAGGCCACATGCCCCTGATGTAGCCAATCCTCTTGTAGTTTACAGAAGAAGAAGACTGCAGATTTATACCCCGCCCTTCTCTCTGAAACAGAGCAGCTTACAATCTCCTACATCTTCTCCCCCCCCATAACAGACACCCTGTGAGGTGGGTGGGGAAGAGAGGGCTCTCACAGCAGCTGCCCTTTCAAGGACAACTCCTACAAGAGCTATGGCTGACCCAAGGCCATTCCAGCAGCTGTAAGTGGAGGAGTGGGGAATCAAACCCGGTTCTCCCAGATAAGAGTCCACACACTTAACCACTACACCAAACTGGCTCTGTACTAAGAGCCCTGTAAACTCTTGGAGGATTGGCTACATTGGGATGTGTGGTCTAATATGCAAAGGAGTTCCTGCTACAACCCCCCCCCCTGCGTTCTACCTCCTTTTCTTTTGATCTCTTTTTCTCTCCAGGCCAGCTATAGAGAATGGCTCTTGATATAGAGAAGGATATAGAAACGGCTCTTGCCATTTCTCATGCTTTATTCTACAAAAGGGGTGTTGTAGCCTCCCTCGAGGCAGGGGAGAAAGACAAGGGTGTGAGGAGGGAGAACAAGTGGGGCTTGATGGGAACAAGAAACCCCGACGGCCTTCCAGTTTGACTTCTCCCACTTTGCTGAATAAGCTTTCTCCCCACCAGAAGCCCAAGATCTTTAGAGGTTTCAGGTTTCTTTTCCACCAAAACTACAACCCACTTTTTTGCTTCCAGGAAGGGACCTAAAAACGGATTGCTCATACAGCTCACAGACTGAAGGGAGATTTCACACCAAAGAATCCAGCACCTATGCTCAAATACTCTCCCGTTCTGCACATGTCCTGTTTGCCAACTGTGAACAGGGAGATGATTCTTCAACAGGCTGTCTGTTCATCAAGCAGATGGTGGCTGTTCAGAAGGTTATTTCTCCTTCTTCCTTCCTAATGACACAGTACAGCAACGGGCTTCTTCTAAAAAAAGGCAAATGCAATTTTGGGCTGTATCAACAGCAGAATAGGGTCCAAATCACGTGAAGTGATGGTATCGCTTTACTCTGCTCTGGTAAGACCTCTCCTGGAGTATTGTGTTCAGTTTTGGGCACCACATTTTAAGAAGGATATAGACAAGCTGGAATGGGTCCAGAGGAGGGCGACGAAAATGATGAGGGTCTGGAGACCAAGTCCTATGAAGAAGGGTTGATGGACCTGGGCGTGTTTAGCCTGGAAAGGAGGCGGTTGAGAGGTGATAGGATCACCACCTTCAAGGACTTGGGCTGTCATAGAGAGGATACTGTGGAATTGTTTTCTGTGGTCCCAGAAGGTAGGACCAGAGCCAATGGGTTGAAATTAAATCAGGAGAGTTTCTGGCTCAACATTAGGAAGAACTTCCTGACAGAACAGTTACTCAGTGGAACAGGCTTCCTCGGGAGGTGGTGGGTTGGAGGTTTTTAAACAGAGGCTAGATGGCCACCTGACAGCGATGAAGATCTTGTGAATTTAGGGGGAGGGAATTGTGAGTTTCCTGCATTGTGCAAGGGGTTGGACTAGATGACCCTGGAGATCCCTTCCAACTCTATGATTCTATGATTCTTGCACACACACAATCTCACCCAGGCAGTGGCGTTTGGCTGTCTCCCTGTTGGAGGCTTGGAGCTGGAAGGTAAAGTCAGGAATCATGTAAATAAATATTGTGTTCTTTAAAATGCTTACCATTCGATGCTCATCAAAGCAGCCTTTAGAAACTTTTATGGCTGTTTGGATTGGCAGCAAATTTCCTCATGCACAGTTCTTTTAAAAAAAAAAAAAGATGCAGGCATTTGGTGTTAACTGAACAGAGTGGGTGATAAGCTTATGTCTGATAAGTCACAGTCAAACATTTGGTCCCTCAAATGTCACCACTCTCTGCCCTAGCACTCAAGGAATGAAAACTGGTCCAGAAACCAACTGAAGCAAGCCAGCACCAGGCACAAAAGGCCCAAAGCATTTTCCGTTCTCAAAATAAACGACAACAGGGGGGTTGTGGCTCAGCGGTAGAGCATCTGCTTGGCGTGCAGAAGGTCCCTGGTTCAATCACTGGCATCTTCAGTTGACAGGACCAGGCAGCAGGTGATGTGACGGTAAAGGGCTGACCAGAGACATACGAACATATGAAGCTGCCTTCTACTGAATAAGACCCCCGGTCCATCCAAGTCAGTCTTGTCTACTCAGACTGGCAGAGGCTCTCCAGGGTCTCAAGCTGAGGTTTTTCACGCCTATTTGCCTGGACCCTTTTTAGTTGGAGATGCCGGGGATTGAACCTGGGATCTTCTGCTTACCAAGCAGATGCTCTACCACTGAGCCACCGTCCCTCCCCAAAGACCCTGGGGAACATCTGCTGGCCAAAGTAGACAATACTGACTTGGATGGACCAAAGGTCTGAATAAGACAGCTTCGTCTATCCCTGCATTTCTCTCAGCCCAGATCTCTGCACGCCTCTCTCACACCACAGCCTTGGCCCACCGCATGGCCTCCTGCTATCGATAGGGCACTCGCCTCCGTGCGCCGCTCGCTGTGCGCAACGGGCTGACCTTGGCGCCTCTCCTCCCGCCGCCGCGTTTTGTTCTCAGGACTGTTATTTCACGCATCTGAGCCACACCGTTCCAGCCTCGCCTGGCTGACCTTGAAGATCCACTCTGCCTGCTGCTTTTGTCAATGCGAGGCCAATTAATTCCCTGCCTCTTCCCTGCTGTGGTATCTCTTTTGTACCTGACAGCCCTCAGCAGCCATCCGGGGCTGCCTGTCTCCTTTGTCTGCCTGTGGCCTTCCCCTCTCCGAGAGCAACCTGCTAACAACCCCGGCAAGAGCACAAGGTGCCCTTGCAAATGGAGGGCCTTTTGTTGCTTGCCACGAGGACCCCTTCCTAGCAAGCAGAGGCAAGGAAAGGGCCTTGGAGAGGAGCGTCTCTGCGAATGCATGAATGCAGACATATGAATACACGAAGCTGCCTTCTACTGAGTTAGAGCAGTGGTCTATCAAGGTCAGTCTTGTCTACCTCAGGCAGGGCTTTTCTTGTAGCAGGAACTCCTTTGCATATTAGGCCACACCTCCCTAATGTAGCCAGTCCTCTAAGTCAGGGGTGGCCAACGGTAGCTCTCCAGATGTTTTTTGCCTACAACTCCCATCAGCCCCAGCCAGCATGGCCAATGGCTGGGGCTGATCGGAGTTGTAGGCAAAAAACATCTGGAGAGCTACCGTTGGCCAGCCCTGCTCTAAGTGCTTACAGGGCTCTTCGTCCAGGGCCTGCTGTAAGCTCCAGGAGGACTGGCTGCATGGGGGGGGGGGGTGTCATTCTTTCACGATAGTAATCTATTGGCTTCAACTTATTCCATGGATCTCTCCAGTTTGTGATGCCTGGGGATCACCCAGAATTATATCTGATTGCAGGATGACAGAGATCACTTTCCTTGGAGATGGTGAATCTTATGGCATTATGCCCCACTGAGGTCTTTCACCTTCCCTTCCCTCCCCAAACCCCAGACTCCACCCTAAATTTCCTGCTATTTCCCAACCTGGAGTTGGCGACTGTACAGCAGGCAGCTGGCCACCAGCAAGTGAACTGCCAGTTTTGATGCCACTGGAGAATCACTCTCTGTTAGGGTTGCCAATCCCCAGGCGGGGGCAGGGGATCCCCTGGTTTGGAGGCCCTCCCCCCTGCTTTGGGGGGGAGGGAAATGTCTGTTGGGCACTCCATTATTTCCTGTATAGACCGATTCCCATAGGGTATAATAGAGAATTGATCAGGGGGTATCTGGGGCTCTGGGGGGGGGGCTGTTTTTTTCAGGTAGAGCCACCAATTTTGCAGCATAGCATCCGGCACCTCTCCTCAAAACGCCCTCCAAGTTTCAAAAGGATTGGACCAAGGGGTCGAACTCTATGAGCCCCCAAAGAAGGTGCCCCTAACCTTCATTATTTCCACTGAAGGGAAGGCGTTTCAAAGGTGTGCGGTCCTTTTCAATGTGATGGGCAGAACTCCCTCTAGAGCTCGGTCATGCTCGTCACACCCTTGACCCTGGCCCCACCCCCAACGTTTCCTGGCTCCACCCCCCAGATATTTCTTGAATTGGACTTGGCAAGATAGCCCAGCCCTGCCGGGTCTTGAATGCTCAGCAGGGTCAGCTCTGGCTGCTGCTCTTTGGATGAGAGACCACCATCCAGAAAGCCCAGGGTCGCTAGGCAGAGTCATGCCAGGGCAAACCCCCTCTGAACGGCTCTTGCCTCGAGAAACCGATCAGGGCAGAGAGACACGGCGCTGCTCCGCTTCCCGAGGCAGGCAGGCAGGTGGCGGCGCCGAAGGGGTTAATCCATGTTCAGCGCTCCGATCGGCCACGTGGAGCCTGCCGCTTAGCTACAGGGGAGCCTGGGCTCGGCGGAAAACGAGGGGTAATTTCCTCCCCTTACCTACCGGTGACCCATTTAACGAGGACATAAAAGAGAAGGGGGTTGCCTGTAGCTGGGGAGCGGCCAGCTGCAAGAGGCTTTAGTGGGGGCTTGAGGGAGGGCGGAGGAGGAGAAGCTCAACAACCCCCGTTTGGGTTCTGATCGATTTCCCCCTTTGAGGACCCGGTGTTCTCTTTCTCTTGTGCTTTGCTGTACTGTATTTTTAAATCAGTACAGTTAACGCCCCCCGCCCTCCATCTCTACTCCCAGCGTCTAGGAGCATGTGAATCTGACCAATGGTCCATATGAGGGGTGGCCAATCTTGCTTAATGTAAGAACCACAGAGAATAAATGTTAGATGTTTGAGAGCCGTAAGACATGCACATTAGAGGGAGGAAGGGAAGGAAGGAAGGAAGGGAAATACATGGGGGAGGTGGAGGTGGAAAGAAAGCAGCTTTAACTATAAATGCGTTCTCCAAATCGCTGGATGATTTAAAGAAACAAATGCCTTCTCCAAGCTGGCCAGCAGGGCAGTGGGGGCTTCAAGAGCCACCCAATAGGTTTGAAAGAGCCACATGTAGCTCCTGAGCCACAGTTTGGCCAGCCCTGGTCCATATAGTACAGTGTTGTCTTACTCTAAGTAGCAGCAGGGTCATTGGTTGCACAGGATGTTGAACATAGGAATATAAGAAGAGCCCCGCTGGACAAGACCAGTGGTCCATCTACGCCAGCATCCTGTCTCATGCTGTGGTCACCTGCTTACTCTGGAGGACCAACAAGAGGGCAAAGAGGCACAGGCTTTCCCCTGATTTTGGCTCTTGGCTAATAGCCACTGACAGACCTATACTCCACACTCTAATCCCCTTTTAAAGCCATCTATAAGGACACGAAGCGCCCCATGGCGCAGAGTGGTAAAGCTGCAGTACTGCAGTCGGAGCCCTCTGCTCACGACCTGAGTTCGATCCCAGCGGAAGCTGGTTCAGGTCGCCGGCTCGAGGTTGACTCAGCCTTCCATCCTTCTGAGGTCAGTAAAATGAATACTCAGCTTGCTGGGGGGGGGGGGGGAAGTGTAGATGACTGGGGAAGGCAATGCCAAACCACCCCGTAGAAAGGTCTGCCGTGAAAACGTTGTGAAAGCAACATCACCCCAGAGTTGAAAATGGCTGGTGCTTGCACAGGGGACTGCCTTTTTTAAAATAAGAACATGAGAACAGCCCTTGCAGGTTCAGGCCAGCAGTCCATCTAGTCCAGCATCCTGTGCAATGCAGTGGCCATCCAGTTTCTATAGAGAGCTAACAACAGGGCACAGAGCCGGCTGCGACCTTTCTCCAGTGTTGCCTCCTGGCATTGGTATTCAAAGATTTACTGCCTCTGAATGTGGAGGTTCCCTTTAATCACCATAACTGGCAGCCATGGATAGACCTAGGCCTTGAATTCAGCTGGAGCTCCCAGGAACACAACTCCAGAACCTTTCTGAGGGTTCCCCCTCTTCCTCCGCACCTACCTACCTACCTTGTCAAATTAATAGTAGTTGCAGCTGTATAACAATCCCTGGATGAGCTCCACCACCTATTTTTCTACAAAACAATCCCTGGATAGATCTGTTGGAGGGGAGGAAGTTGAAAACACCTCACTCTGGATAAGAGCCAGTTTGGTGTAGTGGTTAAGTGTGCACAGACTATGATCTGGGAGAACCAAGTTTGATTCCCCACTCCTCCATTTACAGCTGCTGGAGTGAGCTTGGGTCATTCAGAACTCTCTCAGAGCTGTTCCTCTCAAGAGCAGTTCTCTCAGAGCTCTCTCAGCCCCACCTACCTCACAGGGTGTCTATCGCGGGGAAGGGAAAGGAGATTGTAAATCACTCTGAGTGAAGGGCGGGGTATAAATCCAATCTCTTCATCATCATCTGGGTTGGGAGGGCGGGTTCTCCTCTCCTTGCAGGTTTTTTTTTTGGGGGGGGGGGCGCGGCCAGAGGTGAGAGTCCTTAGCAATTAGCTTGTGGAGCTTCAATAGAGGCCCACAATACCCAGCTGAGTGAACCTGCGTTTGCTTTCTCTCTTTCTCCCCCCCCCCCCTTGAAATTGCAGCAGGCTGCTTTAAGGAGACAAGCAGTATAGAGATGCCTTCATAAACCGATTGACCAAAACTGTCCAATGCTGCATCATAACAAAAAGACAGCCAAGCTACTCCCAGCATGGTTGCCCATCTTTGAAAGTACACGTTAGCCTTCCTTAGCGAACGAGGTGGCCCAAGTATCCGGGAGGTCTTTATTCTTCTGGCTCTCCGGGAGGACATGAGGACTTGATCTGAGCTGTCACCTGCAGGTGGCAGCAGAGGCCCACAACTGGCTCACCAGGGATTCTCTGGGATATAGGAAAGACAAATCCATGCAGGGACTAAATTAGGGTTGCCAAATCCAATTCAAGAAATATCTGGGGACTTTGGGGGTGGAGTCAGGAGCAAGGGTGTGACAAGCATAACTGAGCTCCAAAGGGAGTTCTGGCCATCACATTTAAAGGGACCGCACCGCACACCTTTTAAATGCCTTCCCTCCATTGAAAATAATGAAGGATAGGGGCACCTTCTTTTGGGGCTCATAGAATCAGACCGCCTGGTCCAATCCTTTTGATACTTGGAGGGTATTTTGGGAAGAGGCATTGGATGCTATGCTGCAAATTTGGTGCCTCTACCTCAAAATACAGCCCCTCCAGAGCCCCAGATACCTGCAGATCAATTTCCCATTATATCCTATGGGAATTGGTCTTCCTAGGGAATAATGGAGTTCCCTGCAGACATTCCCCCGCCCCCACTTTCTGATGACCCTGAAGCAGGGGGAGGGCCTCCAAACCGGGGGATCCCCTGCCCCCACCTGGGGATTGGCAACCCTAGACTGAATGGGTGAGCCTTTGTGCAGCTGCAACAGAATCAAGACCTCTGCTGACTGGCTGCGGCTATATAACACAGAAACCTCTTTTCCTTGGACCTGAGCTCCTTTTAGCAAAAGATGCCAGGGATTGAATCAGGAATGTTCGATGTACAAAGTATGCATGGGTACTACCAAGCCGCTCTTTTCCTGCAGCTGCTTTGGTGAGACTATGTTATGACATTCAGTTGGGTTGCCAGCTCCAGGGTGGGAAATTCCTGGAGTTCTGGGGCAATGGAACCAGGAGAAGACAGGGTTTGGAGACAGGAGGGGCCTCAGCAGGTTATAACGCCGTAAAATCCGCCCTGCACACTGCTGGTTTTTCCAGGGAGAGAGATCAAGGTGGACAGTCGTGGTAGTCTGTCTGTCACAGTAAAAAGAACAGGAGTCCAGTAGCTTGTGGCACCTTGGGAGCTTTCTTATACTTCACTGATGATGATGATATACTTCACCATGGTATGAGCTTTCTTGAGTCGTTGCTCACTTATTCAGGTCTCTGTATCTTCCGTATCCGATGATGAAGAAGAAGATATTGGATTTATATCCTGCCCTCCACTCTGAAGAGTCTCAGAGCGGCTCACAATCTCCTTTATCGTCCTCCCCCACAACAGACACCCTGTGAGGTGGGTGGGGCTCTCTTAGCAGCTGCCCTTTCAGGGACAACCTCTGCCAGGGCTATGGCTGACCCAAGGCCATGGTAGCAGGTGCAAGTGGAGGAGTGGGGAATCAAACCCGGTTGAACATGAACATATGAAGCTGCCTTATACTGAATCAGACCCTTGGTCCATCAAAGTCAGTATTGTCTTCTCAGACTGGCAGCGGCTCTCCAGGGCCTCAAGCTGAGGTTTTTCACAGCTATTTGCCTGGACCCTTTTTGGGAGATGCCGGGGATTGAACCTGGGACCTTCTGCTTCCCAAGCAGATGCTCTACCACTGAGCCACTGTCCCTCCCCCAAATAATTGTTCTCCCAGATAAGAGTCCACACACTTAACCACTACACCAAACTGGATGAAGTGAGCAGTGACTTGCAAAAGCTCCTACCCTACAGCAAATTTTGTTAGCCTTTAAGGTGCCACTGGACTCTTGCTGTTTTCTCCAGGGAAACTGATCTCTGTCATCTGGAGACCAGTTGTAATTCCAGGAGAATCCCCAGGCTCCATCTGGAGAATGACAACCTTAGCAGAGCTCGTCAGTGTCTCGTGTTGTTTGGCCCTGACCCTCCTTAAATGTCACATATTTACATGCACTGGAATAGGACAAGCACCACCGCCCACTTGACATGCCTGCCAGGTCGGAGCTCTGATTGGTTGTAGCTTGGCAGTTCCTCTCGCACCAGCAACGAAGCAGCAATTCCATCTCCTAGAACTGCACTTATCCAAGAACAAACTCCCTTTCTTTTGTGATTCTTGGTGACTGGCTGATCTTTCTGAGATGGGGCACGGACATTGCCCCTTCCGGCAGCTTGCCCAGCTGTGCTTCATGGGTCCAAAACTTGCAACAAAAGTTGGAGAGCTGCCTGAGTGCATTGACTTGCACTCAGCCATATCTTGGAGAACCGGGTTTGACTGCATGGACTCTTGTCTTTTTTTCCCCCTCAAGTTTAAATTTTTTTATTAATTAATAAAAACACAATTCTACAAACATCAACTATAACAATTCTACAAACTATAACAATTCTACAAACATCAACTATAACAATAACAATATAACACAAGCCATCCTGTTTTGTATATGATATACAGAGTAAATATCTAGTAAAAAGCAAAATCTAAGTATTTATCTGGTAATTTACAAAGTGCACTTTGGTCAGCTTGTACATAGGCAAAAAAATGAAACCATTTAACTATAAACATATTCTTCTTGCTTCCTTTGTCAAATGCTTCTGAATTTTGTATAGAACCAGCTATTTTATCCATCACTATTAGGTCCCAAATTTTAAGAAACCATTTACGTTTAGAAGGTAGAACTGAAGCTTTCCACTGAGGAGCTATTAATAATTTCGCTGCTAAAATAAGCATAGATGCCAATTCTTTCTTATGTTTTGGTATTTCCGAATTATTCCATAGGTTAAGCAATATTGATTCAGGGGAGAAGGGCACCTTATGGTTTATAATACGTTCAATCGTGGGTAAGATTTTCTTCCAGAATTCCAAAACAACAGGACATTCCCACCAACAGTGGATAAATGAGCCAACATGGCCGCACCGTCTCCAGCAGTTAGCATCTTTGGATCTGCAGTGGTGTCAAGTACCATCTGGAGTAAACCTTAAAATGTTGTAGCCGCAAATTCAATATAGGGGTGTGGTATAAAGATGATGACCAGATGCTTGACCAATTTTCTATTGTAATTTTAGATGGACTCTTGTCTGGGACAACCGGGTTTGATTCCCCGCTTCTCCACTTGCAGCTGCTGGAATGGCCTTGGGTCAGCCATATCTCTCACTAGGGTTGCCAAGTCCAATTCAAGATATATCTGGAGACTTTGGGGGTGGAGCCAGGAGATATTGGGGGTGGAGGCAGCAACAAGGTTGGGACAAGCATAATTGCACTCCAAAGGGAGTTCTGGCCATCACATTTAAATGCACACCTTTTAAATGCCTTCCCTCCATTGGAAATAATGAAGGATAGGGGCACCTTCTTTGGGGGCTCATAGAATTGGGACCCCCTGGTCCAATCCTTTTGAAACTTGAAGGGTGCTTTGAGGAAAGGCACCAGATGCTATGTGGAAAATTTGGTACCTCTGCCTCAAAAAACAGCCCCTCTCCAATCCCCAGATACCCGAGGATCAATTCTCCATTATTTCCTATGGGAATGTCTCCATAGGGAATAATGGAATGCCCAGCAGACATTTTCCTCCCTTCCCCCCGCTTTCTGATGACCCTGAAGCGCGGGGGGGGGAGGGCCTCCAAACCGGCGGATCCCTTGCCCTCACCTGGGGATTGGTATCCCTATCTCTCACAGAGTTGTCCTTGAAAAGCAGCTTCTGGGAGAGCTCTTTCAGCCCAACCCATCTCACAGGGTGTCTATTGTGGGGGAGGAAGATAAGGGAGATTGTAAGCTGCTCTGAGACTCTGATTCAGAGAGAAGGGCGAGTATAAATCTACCTCCTCCTCCTCCTCCTCCTCCTTCTTCTTCTTCTTCTTCTTCTTCTTCTTCTTCTTCTTCTTCTTCTTCTTCTTCTTCTTCTTCTTCTTCTTCTTCTTCTTCTTCTTCTTCTTCTTCTTCTTCTTCTTCTTCTTCTTCTTCTTCTTCTTCTTCTTCTCTCAAATGCCCTGAACTGGATGGCTCAGACTTCCCCAATTCTCATCAGATCTCAGAAGCTAAGCAGAATGGGCCTTGTTTAGTACTGAGGTAGGAAGCCCTCAATGAAGCCCAGAATGGCACACAGAGGCCAGCAATGGTCAACCACCTCTGCTCAGTCTCATCCCTTGTCTCGAAAATCCTACAGGGCACCCACCATACAGCGGCTGTGACTTGATGACACTTCACACACACAAGCTGTTGTGAGCAAGGATCCGTTCTGACATAGCCTCGGCTCCAGTCCATAGAAGCAACTGAGAACAGACAAGCCTGTTTGGCTCAGGGGGCCAAAAGTTGCACGGGTGTGTTCCAGGCATGATCGAAATAACTACGGGGGATGCTTGGCTTGTATGTTAATGATTATGATGGAATCTTTTTGTCATATGAAATTTCAGCTAGTCTAGGGTTAGGGTTAGGGTTGGGGGGGTGCATGCATGTGTGTGTGTGTGTGAGAGAGGGGGGAGAGAGAGAGAGCATATGTATGAAGGTACACCTCCATGCAGAATATGTGAATACCCAGTAACACCACCCCCCAACACACACACACACACACAAATATAGATCCTACCCTGGTGAGATGATTTCCAAATGTCCTTGGTGCTCCTTTCACTTGGTCCTCTATTGAACACTAATCGCCAATAAAGCTCTTGTTGCCATGGGGCTGAAACGTCCAAGGGCTAAGATCTATTATCTGCAAACTGGCTGCCAGCGGGGAGTTAACAAAGGAGCTCGGAGACAGCTCAGCCCCTGAAGATGTTCCGAAGTTGGACTGAAATTGATGCAGGAACTCCCAGGGCTTAGAGAGATGGCGAAGGGCATGCACATGCAAACACTCAGAAAGTCTGGAAGAGGATCTCAGTATCTCATACCCATGACGTCTCTCTTGAAAAGGAGCTCCAGGTGCTGGGACTGGGAGACCTTTGGAAACCGCGGCCAGTCATAGTACAGACAGTACTTAGCATGGGCTGATTTCAGATTTCTCAGCTCTGCAGTTTCTACCCCCGAATCCCTGTTTTGGTTTTGCATTTCCCATGTGCCAAAGGAAGCCCCTTTATGTTCGCAGGGCGTTGTTCCCTTGCACCAGTTTTTCCTGTACAGCGTATAACAGTTTCAACGCTATTCCTCCATCTGTCAGTCAGCACAACATTAGATGCTTATCTGACATATAAATGGCATGCATTGTCCATATTAAATACTGTATCAATGTCTGGCAAAAGCCACATGTATGAATGAATTTACAAAACCAATAGTCACTAGCTGAGTCCCAAAACCGTTGACAAAAGCAGGCCTTGTATTCAGCAGGAGCTCCCAGGAGCACAGCTCCTGAACCTTTCTGAGGGTTCCCCCTCCTCCTCCCCACCTACCTACCTTGTCCACTGAACAGTAGGTGCAGCTGTATAACAATCCCTGGATTAGGAGGGCGGGCAGCCAGCCAGCCAGCCACCAGGAGCTTTGCCAAATGGATTTCGGAAGGATATGAAAGCAGTTTGTAGGCGTTCCAAGGAGAAATGAAAACAAAGGGAGGGACGGTGGCTCAGTGGTAGAGCATCTGCTTGGTAAGCAGAAGGTCCCAGGTTCAATCCCCGGCATCTCCAAAAAAGGGTCCAGGCAAATAGGTGTGAAAAACCTCAGCTTGAGACCCTGAAGAGCCGCTGCCAGTCTGAGAAGACAATACTGACTTTGATGGACCAAAGGTCTGATTCAGTATAAGGCAGCTTCATATGTTCATATGTTCAAAGCCATGGAAGTGAGACAAAATTTAAAAGAAGCACCACTTACCTACTGAATCAACAACAAAGAAGACGGAGAGTCTCTGCACTCGAAACAATATTGGACTGGTCTTGGATACTGTCAGACCTGTATCACAGCTCCATATTTTTTCTATGGGACACTGATCCATCGTACAGTAGGAGCAGTGGGTGCTTTCAGTGCCAGAGGGATTTTGTGTTGTATAAATATAGTATGTTTGCTTATCACTGTAAGCCCTATGTTTGTTATCCCCAGGTGGCAGCAGGAGATTGGCGACTGGCTTGGAGACCCTCCCCTCGCTTCAGGGTCATCAGAAAGTGGGGGTGGGTGGACGGAAATGTCTGCTGGGAACTCCATTATTCCCTATGGGGACCAATTCCCATAGGGTATAATGGAGAATTGATCCCTGGGTATTTGGAGCTCAGGGGAGGGCTGTTTTTTGGGGCAGAGGCACCAAATATCTCAGCATAGCATCTGGTACCTCTCTTCAAAATACCCCCCCGAGTTTCAAAACGATTGGACCAAGGGGTCCAATTCTGTGAGCCCCCCAAGAAGTTGCCCCTATCCTTCATTATTACCAATGGAAGGAAGACATTTCAAAGTTTAAACGTAATGGCCAGAACTCCCTTTGGAGTTCAATTATGTTTTTTACAATCTTGCTCCTGGCTCCACCCCCAATGTCCCCAGATAGTTCTTGAATTGGACCTGGCATGGACCTAATTCCATGACTGCAGCTCTGCTTTTCCTTTTATTTCAGAAATTCAGTGGCATCTTGGGAAAGTTATGCAGCAAAATCCCTTCTGGTTGTCCCCACATCCACCCCGCCCCCCTGTTTAAATTACATTTTCCAAGCAAGCTTTTCTTTACAGCAGAAACCCTGATGATCTAGTGCGCTGTAGTGGTTTAAGCGCTGGAGTAGAACTGGAAAGGTTCAAGTAGGGTTGCCAACCTCTAGGTAGGGGCTGAGGATCTCCTGGGAGGATGACTGCCTTCCAGGCAACAGACATCTGTTCCCCTGGAGAATATGGCTGCTTTGGAAGGTGGGCTCTCTGGCAGGCCACCCTTGCTGAGGTCCCTCCCCAAACCCTGCCCTCTTCAGGCTCCACCCCCTGCAACTCCAGACTCAAATGCCCAATACCCACACTGCTATGAAGGTCACAGAGTGACCTTGGAGCTCTCTCTTTCTCAGATTAACCTACCTCACAGGTCGTTGTGAAGATAAAAACAGTTTAGTTTATTCGATTTGTATCCCTGCTGAACCAGGCTCATGGTGAAGGGGGAGCCATGTAGCTGGACAAAAGGGAGAGATGAAAAGGTAGTCATAATGAATGTTCTTTTCCTTTAATAATTGATTGAGTGTCATCAAGTCCCAGCCACAAGGCTTTTTTTTTTGTAGCAGGAACTCCTTTGCATAATAGGCCGCACACCCCTAATGTAGCCAGTCCTCCAAGAGCTTACGGAGCAATTCTTACAGGGCCTAGTAAGCTCCAGGAGGATTGGCTACATTAGGGGGTGTGGCCTAATATGCAAATGAGTTCCTGCTACAAAAAATTGCCCTTCCCGGCTGACTTATGGAAACCTTTTATGGGATTTTTGAGGCAAGAGATGGGCAGAAATGGTTTCCTCTTGCCTTCCTCTTCTCTTCCTCTAGTATTCTGCAATTTCGTTGTCTGCTCCTGAATTCCGTTGTTACTAGAGTCATTAACGCACCAGGAAAAAGCGATCTGGAGAAGTTTAATGGGTAGAAATGGGCAGGTGATGTTTTTCATGGCATGGAGGCAATAACATCTCCTGGTCAATAGTGCTAAGCCTTTAACATTACTGGGAAAGAACTCCCCCCCACCCCTTCCAGGCTCATTGGCAACTTGAATTTTAACTGAGAGCCAGTTCAGTGTAATGGTTAGAGCATTGGTCTCTAGGATCAAGAAGACCCAGATTTGAAAAATGGCTTTGTGCCATGGAAGCTGCTGGGTGACCTTGGGCCAATCACATGCTCTCAGCCTAGCCTACCACATCAGGCTGTGCCCCACTGCAACTGAGCATAACACCCCAGAATGAGCTAAGCATTGCTGGACCCTGGAAATGTCTTGCCTCGCCAATCCCTGCCCTATCACCTCCTCACTGCCCAGTCCAGCTCTGATAATTGTGCAGGATGCAGGAATAGTAATGGCCCCAGGGAGGGGTGGAATTTTAACAGGAACTCCTTTGCCTCTTAGGCCACACCCACCTGATGTAGCCAATCCTGCAAGAGCTCACAAGGCTCTTTTGTGTAAGCTCTTGGAGGATTGGCTACATCAGGGGTGTGTGGCCTAATATGCAAAGGAGGTCCTGCTAGAATTTCTTACAGGGCTCTTCGTACAGGGTCTGCTGTAAGTGCCAGGAGGATTGGCTACATCAGGGGTGTGTGGCCTAATATGCAAAGGAGGTCCTGCTAGAATTTCTTACAGGGCTCTTCGTACAGGGTCTGCTGTAAGTGCCAGGAGGATTGGCTACATCAGGGGTGTGTGGCCTAATATGCAAAGGAGCTCCTGCTAGAATTTCTTACAGGGCTCTTCGTACAGGGTCTGCTGTAAGTGCCAGGAGGATTGGCTACATCAGGGGTGTGTGGCCTATTATGCAAAGGAGGTCCTGCTAGAATTTCTTACAGGGCTCTTCGTACAGGGTCTGCTGTAAGTGCCAGGAGGATTGGCTACATCAGGGGTGTGTGGCCTAATATGCAAAGGAGGTCCTGCTAGAATTTCTTACAGGGCTCTTCGTACAGGGTCTGCTGTAAGTGCCAGGAGGATTGGCTACATCAGGGGTGTGTGGCCTAATATGCAAAGGAGCTCCTGCTAGAATTCCACCTCCGGCCCCAGGACTGAACCAGCAGGTATTTGGAAGGCACCTAAATCTCCTCTCCCTCCTCAAAGCCCAAGGCTGGCTGCATCACAGACCAGATGGTTTTCTCCCTGCACATTGGCTCTGGGAGGGCAGTAATCTTTGCCAGGCGGGATTAGTGCATTGTCCGCTCTTAATATCATCTGCAGTGGTGAAACAGCCCCCAAAGCTGCCGCCCGTCCCGGCTGAGCAAACGAGGCCACCACAGAGAGGCCGGTAAGAACTTCCCGAAATCTCTCGGTGGGTTCAACACCAAAGAGCGACAGGACGCAAACTACAGGGCTGGTGTCTTTAGAACTCCACGATCCTAGAGAGGTGTTTGGGAGAGGTGTGGGAGGGGAATGAGCCTTGGTTCTCAGTTGTTTGCCTCTCATGAACGATAAACTCCAGCAGAGAACAAGTTTGGTGTTTGGAGAGGCAGAGAGGTCCTTGCAGCTACAGAGGTTTGGGGCATTGACATCTGAAACCACTGGAAGAAAAGGTCCTGGGGACCCAGGAGATCTTTGGATAGCTGTGAGATCCAGTGTTAGAGTGTGGGACTAGAGCAGGGGGGGCCAAACTGTAGCTCAGGAGCCACATGTGGCTCTTCCATCCATAATGTGTGGCTCTTGAAGCCCCCACTGCCTCAATGGCTGACTTGGAGAAGGCATTTGCCTCTTTAAATCACTTATCTAAGCCAAGCCAGCTGGTGGCTTGGAGAATGTATTTAGTTAAAGTTGCTTTCTTTCCATCTCTTCCCCATCTATTTTCCTTCCTTCCTTCCTTCCTTCCTTCCTTCCTTCCTTCCTTCCTTCCTTCCTTCCTTCCTTCCTTGTGGCTTTCAAACTTGGACACCCCTGGACAAGAGTCTGGGAGTCCTGGGTTCAAATTCCCACCCTGCCCATGAAGCTCATGGGGGTGGCTTTAGGTCAGTCCCGCACTCTCTGCCTAGCCTACCTCATGGAACTGTAGTGAGAATAACGGGGAAGAGAGAACCACCTACACCACCCTGAGGGCCTTGGAAGAAGGGGGAGATAAAAATGCCATTTTGAAGCATCCGAACCCTGTTTGGTTGTACCGTGTGCTCAATAGATCCTTGTGGGTCTTCCTACATACCTCCACACAGGAAATCCCATCCACCAGAGGACCAGACAAGCCTACCTCCTGGCTAAGGATTCCTTCTCCACTTGCAGGGCTTTCTCCTGGGAGCTGCAGAGACAGCAACAAATGGCATGAGGACCAAACTGTAGCAAGTCATGGAAGGCCTCCAGCTGCGGGTAAGGCTCAGGGGGGCGAGGGTGGGTGAAGCCTCTCTAGGCACCAACCAATGCCTATATCCCACCCCCCCACCCCCGAAAAAGAGGTTCCAGAACTCTCAAGAGGGAAATGAGGGAGAAACAGTATTATTTTGATGTGCTACGGACTTACCTCTACTTTAAAGCAGTTTCCAAACTTTAGACATGTTGTCAGCAGTGTTCCCTCTAAGTTGTGGAGCATTGTGAACAAAAACTCTGCTTCGTGAGCTGCCGGTATTAAAGTTGTGAGCGAGTGATTTGCTACCACATCAATTAGTTTGCTCCGGGGCCATTTTGTTCCGAGCGAAGACAACAATGTGTGAGCTGGAGGCTGAAAAACCGTGAGCTAGCTCACATTAACGCAGCTTAGAGGGAACACTGATCATCAATTTCCTCAGTACTTTTTCAGGTCTTGCTTTTAGCATCTAATGTCGAATGATGACCTTGAAGCAACCGTGTTTTGACATGCTTTGTTGGGTCAAAGACTGTTGAGGGGTCCAACAGTTCTTATAAACAAGATGTTATGTTTTTGACTGACAAGGGCCTTTCACTTGTAGGGTTGCCAGCCTCCAGGTGGGGCCTGGAGATCTTCTGCTTTTCAAACTGATCTCCAGCTGACAGAGATCAGCTCCCCTGGGGAAAATGGCTGCTTTAAAATGGTGGACTCTAGAACTTTGTACCATGCTGAGGCCCCTCCCCTCCCCAAACCCTGCCCTCTCCCAGATCCACCCCCAAAGTCTCCAGGTATTTTCCACCACAGTCCTGGCAACTCTATTCAGGAGTGGCAATCAAGTTCATCTGGGAAAATCCGCTTTTGCACTTGCTGGAGGAAATAGCTATTGTATTGAGAGTACACCAAATCTGAGACAGTTCCTTGGGCATTTTCTTTGAATTTTAGATGTTCTCTGAAGGCTTGAATGGCTTCTCAGAGAGGTTCTGGAATGGTGTTCTAGCACGTTCTGGCAGAAAAAAAGCCCTGCCTATGGCCACCTCTGGGAGCCCTACTAAGTTCTCCCATCATGGACCAGCACCTTCTTTCACACACAGGCCAACTAGTTGCAGCCTGTTTCACACAGAGGTTAACTGGCTGCACCGGAGGGTCAAACCAGCAGGACACAGAGAGTCTGAGGCTTCATAGTGCTGGTGTACTTCTCAGGCTGACTGCCCCTGAATGTGGAGGTTCACCCTTGTGGGTTGGATTCAGCCCGCTTTCCCCATTTAATTTTACCCAGCCCCTCCTTCAACCAGCCCCTTTCCTTCTGGTCTTTGCACATACAGCACAGTATTTGGTGGGATCCCAAAATGACCCTCCCAATGCAGTATTTTGGGGAGATCAAAGTAACCCCCCCCCCTTCATTTTTCACCCACAGAGGTGCTGATGGAGGCAGGGAGTTGCATCAGTGCTTAGTTCTCGGGGCTCTTTCTTATACACCCGGAAATGCTGATTGCTACTTTGGGGTCAAGATGCAATTTTTCTCCAGGCTACTTTGGCCAGGGATCCTGGAGGTTTGGGGGTCCATCTTCTGGACATGGAGCAGGGGTCACCGGGGCGTGGAGGAGGAGGCATTTGTGAATTCCCTGCATTGTGCAGGGGGTTGGACTAGATGACCCTGGAAGCCCCTTCCTACTCTGTGTTTCAATCCAGCCACATTGACCGGCTTTTGCTCCATGAATCTGTCGAATTCCCTTGGAAAGCCGTATATCCAAGAGCCAGTAATTAAAAAAAAGGGATTTGCTATGAATCACGTATCAACACCGCCTCCCCCCCCCCAAAAAAAAACCCCTGCAGCCAGTACTGGATATGTTTGAACATTTCTCCCCCAGAAGAGGTTTTGTATGCTAAAACCACATGGAAGGGCCAAGAAAATGGGTCAGGCAGCTGTCTTCTGAGGCCAGGAAGAACGCTCCGAATCGGCGCTCATTTGATGCTTTTGGGGAGAAGTCCTTGAAGTGGAGAATCGTGTCCTATAAATAGAAATAAGGACAGAGAGGGCCAGAAGCCGTTACTCGAACGGGGTTCCCGTTTGAGGAAATGCTCGGTGGGAAACAACTTCTGTTTCATCTCAGAGCTGTCCCCCCCCCACCGTTTTTTCTTGCTCTTTTGTTGAAACAAGGGTCACCCAAAGCATTTGGACACTTTGCGATCACAGCTGCTTTATGTGCGACTTTAACAGGGCGATCGTCTTTGATGGCTGCTTAAATGCTGCCTTGAAGTTTTGGAAAGGAGAGTTATGCATTTCTACATTTAAAAAAAATAAACCAGCTGGTAAATATATGTCAATATCTCCATTGGCTAGAGCTCTGCCTCGTTTCCTTATAGCAACCGCATTTTCAAGAGCATCTGCATAATATCTTCCTCTGTGTGTTCTGTTACTGTGGTTTGCCCCACTTTAAAATCCTGGTTTTGCATGATCTTTTTGTTTTTTGTTTTTTGAATGATCACAATTGAAGCACATAGGGATGTTGTGGGGATGGGAAAGTGTGTGTGTTTTTAGGATCCTGCTTACATCAGCACCACTTCTCCTTCACCAGAGGGCTTTTTCCTCAGGCTTCCTTTTAAATATATATATATATATATATATATATATATATATATATATATACACACACACACACACACACACACAGGAATTGCAAGATCACTGTAGCATTCAAACAATCTATTGTCACAATCTACTAGTTCCCAGCTTTTTAAAAATATAGGTCTCTCTATCCCCCTTCCTTGCAGTTATAAACAAAATGTACAATTTGCACCTTTCCCTTTATAACTCCACAACAAAAAGGGATAGATTATTTTTAAATGAAAACTAGGAACTCATAGATTGTGACAATAGATTACTATAGCATTATAAAGTTATAATAATTTATAATTGCTGATTTTTTAAAAAAAAGAGTACAAAAAACCCTCTGGTGGTACGGGGTAAAACCATCTCTGCAGGGGGCTGAGGTCAGGAAAGTTTGGGGAAAGCTGCTGTGTAGACTCTTCATTGCCATTGTGCATGTCTCAGCATTCACAGCAGCAAAGAAAGCTACTGAAGGGAGAAATTGCTATGCAGAAGCTGCCCTCTCGCTGTATCATAGCAGTCATTTGACATTGGATTCTTCTATATGGACAAGGTAATCTGGCTGTGCATGGTTGCTGTAGCACTAGAGTAGCTCAGCATCCAATAATGTGTGTGGATGAAGCCCTAGAAGGGAAAAGAGGACTAAGAGCCAGTTTGGTGTAGGTGAGAACCAGTTTGGTGTAGTGGTTAAGTGTGCCAACTCTTATCTGGGAGAACAGGGTTTGATTCTCCACTCCTCCACTTGCACCTGCTGGAATGGCCTTAGGTCAGCCATAAGAGGCTGGCAGAGTTTGTCCTTGGAAGGGAAGCTGCTGTGAGAGCCCTCTCAGCCCCACCTACCTCACAGGCAGTGTTCCCTCTAAGCTGAGTTACCATGAGCTAACACAGATTTTTAACCTCCAGCTCACACCTTTTTGTCTTAGCTCAGGAAAAATGGCCCCAGAGCACACTAATTTATGCAGTAGCTCACAACTTTAATGCTAGTAGCTCACAAAGTAGAATCTTTGCTCACAAGACTGTGCAGCTTAGAGGGAACATTGCTCACAGGGTGTCTGTTGTGGGGGGAGACGATATCAGAGATTGTAAACCACTCTGAGTCTGATTCAGAGAGAAGGGCAGGGTATAAATCTGCAGTCTTCTTCTTCTAAAAACTTAAGAAGATGCCTGCTGGGTCAGACTAGTGATCCATCAATCCCAGCATCCTGTTTCACACAGTGGCCATCCCATTGACCAAAGCAGGGCAGAGAGGCTTCAGTGTTTTTATCCTCATTTACTGCAGGTGCCATTCTTAGATGGCCTCAGCGTCTTATGGGTACAGGCTGAAGTCAACTGGCAAAGGATTGCATGGTGAATCTCTGAGTAGGTGATCCTAGGGAGTGGATCTTCCAGGCTGTTTTAAAGGGATAGCAATTGTGCAGGAGCCCATTCCCGATCCGGGACCTGGGGCAGGGAGTTAACAGACTGGACTCAGTCCCCTTAAGCCCGGAAGGAAGAAACTGACAGAGAAAATGCTAGTTTTTTCCGCCTTTCAAAATAATAACGTCCTTATTGCGTGGGGGTTGTTTTCGGTCAGTGATGAAGAATTGTTAAACCCCCTTTTCTTTGTTGGGATCTGGAAAAGAGAGTTCATCCCCTGCCACACATTTTGTTAGTCTCAGGGCTTTTTTTGAGCAGAAACACACACAGGAATGCAGTTCTGGCTGGCTTGGTGTCAAGGGGTGTGGCCTAACATGCAAATGAGTCCCTGCTGGGCTTTTTCTACAAGAAAGCCCTATGTGAAACAATGGCGATGTCAGGGGGTATGGCCTAATATCCAAATGTGTTCCTGCTGGGCTTTTTTTAAACCAAAAAGCCTTGTGTGAAACAATGGCGATGTCAGGGGGTGTGACCTAATATGCAAATGAGTTCCAGCTGGGCTTTTTCAGCAAAAAAAGCCCTGGTTAGTCTTGAAGGTGCTACTGGACTCTTGCTCTTTCCTTCTGCTACAGACAGACTAACATGGCTATCCATTTTGATCTCTCTCCTTTTCTTTGGCCACATAGCTTAGAAAGGGGTTTCAGACAATGTTGCCAGCTCTAGGCTGGGAATTACCTAGAGGATTGGGGGTGGAGCCTAGGGGAGGCGGGGTTTGGGGAGGGGGATGGATCTCAGCAGGATACAAAGCCACAGAACCCACCTTCCAAAGCAGCTGTTTCTCTAGGGCAGGGGTGGCCAAACTTGCTTTAACGTAAGAGCCACATAGAATCAACATCAGGTTTGAGAGCCACAAGCATGTCAGGTGTTTGAGAGTTGCAAGACAAGGCAGGCAGGGGAGATGGGAGAGGTGGAAAGAAAGCAACTTTAAATGCATTCTCCAAGTCGCTGGCTGACTTGGCTTGGAGGAGTGATTTTAACAGACAAATGCCTTCCCCAAGCAGGCCAGCAGGGCAGTGGGGGCTTCAAGAGCCACAAAATACGTGTGAAAGAGCCACATGTGGCTCCCGAGCTGCAGTTTGGCCACCCCTGCTCTAGAGGAACTGACCTCGATTGTCTAGAGATCAATTGTAATAACGGGAGATCTCCAGGTGCCACCTGGAGGTTGGCAACAATACTCTCATAGCAACCGCTATGAACAGATTCCTCCTGTCTGTGCTGCACACACATCGAAATGCACACGCGTGAAGGCTGGCTGCCCTGCCGTGCACAGTCGGCCGCTTTACACACCGCAGCTGCTGAGCTTGACTCTGAACAGCTGTTTTTGATGAGATCATTAAGCAGGAGAGCGAACACCCTTTTGGCTTTTAAGCCGCCGGGGACCGCAGAATCAGGCGTCCTGTGCCCAAAGGCAGTGAAGGGCCTCTAGATACTGGGGTTTTTTGGCACCAGCAGGGCTTTTTTTGAGCAGGAACGCACAGGAATGAAGCTCCGGCTGGCCTGGCATCAGGGGGTGTGGCCTAATATGCAAATGAGTTCCCGCTGGGCCTTTTCTATTAAAGAGCCCTGTGTGAAACAATGGCAAGGTCAGGGAGTGTGGCCTAATATGCAAATGAATTCCTGCTGGGCTTTTTCGACAACACCCCCCCCCCTGGCACCAGCGATTCTTGGCATGAGGAAGTATTGCAAACATGCCCTTGTTTCCTTCTGTGCCATGCTGGCAGAGATGCCAGTGCATCCGTTCACTGCCTTATGTGACCCATGATAGGACTGCCAATGGGGTGGTCAGGTCTGGGTCAGGAAATCCCTGGAGATCTGGGGAACAGAGCCTGGGGAAGGCAGAGTTGGGGAGGGGAGGAACCTCAACAGGGTATAATACCATCAAATCCCTCCTCCAAAGCAGCCATTTTCTCGGGGAAGGGGTGGGTGGGAGGGGACTGATCCCTCTGGTCTGTGTTGGAAGTGCAAGACTGGATGCTGTCCCCTGCCTTAGCCTTGAAATTGTGTGGCAAGAGAGTCATATAGCCAGGCCTCAGATTCAGCAGGAGCTCACAGGAGCACAGCTCCTGAACCTTTCTGATGGTTCCCCCTCTTCCTCCCTTGTCCATTGAATAGGAGGTGCAGCTGCATAACAATCCCTGGTTTAGGAGAGCAGGCAGCCAGTCAGCCACCAGGAGCTTTGCCACACCCCGATCAACCCTCATTAACCCCTAGAGAAGCCTGCACCACCCTTTCTTCACTTCCTATATGATTTGGGGCAGCGAGTGGCTTGCTGGCCTTTTGACTGGTGCGGGGGGGGGGGCAGCTCAGGAGAGTCCCAGGCGAGCAAGGCCTGCTTGGGCTGACTGGATCTCTAGCCAGCTCAAGAAGGCCTCGCTCGCCCGGGGCTCTCCTTTCTTGCATCAGGTTGCTTCTGGTTGGGGGGAGGGCAGCATATACTAACGAGTTGTACTAATGAGCTCCACCACCTATTTTTCTACAAAACCACCCCTGCATATTGCCCATCAGATTAAGCTTCCTTCCCATGTTTATTCTTCTGCCACTGTCCCTTCGAAGCAGACCGATAGATCACAGGGAAATGACTTCTCCTTCCTTCCCTTTCGTCCGCTTCCACAACGCACTCTCCTTGCACCCGCCATCTTGACACCAGGCTACGGATGGCCCTCTCACCATCTATCTGTGACCATCCGTCGTAAGTTAGACTAGGCTACAAGCCAGGGCTTCTTCCTTTTTTAAGCAGGAATGCAATGTGGCTTGGTGTCACGGGGGGGGGGGGGGGTGTCCTAATATACAAATGAGCTCCTGCTGGGCTTTTTCCACACACAAAAAGACCTGATACTATCCTAACTCAAGCCTTGCCTATCTAGAATTTAGTTCTACAATAGTGATTAGTCTTAAACCGAAGAAGTGGCTCCGCGCAACTTTGTGACTATGCTTGTATAATATAGTGGGTTCAGTGCAAGGGGGAGACGCGGTTGCGGTGATCATAGCTCTTTTTATTAGTTACGTCATAGTAGCAGCTGAACTAGAAGCCAGCTTTACTGAGCCAACAGAGTCAACTTTATACAGTTCAAGGTTCCTGTGCGGGGACGCCATTGGATCATTTTAAACCAGAAGGGAGGCCGTGATTGGAGCAGGGCAGCAGGGATTTGGATCCCGCTGTCCATTGTTCCTGAGTCCCCAAGCTCCATCCTACAGGCTCCAATGCACCTTGCAGGAACCTGGTTAATAGCAACATTAGTCCACATACACAACAGCTTGGATAGCTGGTGCAAAGACGCTTCTGCGTGTGTAGCTTCAATCCACCTTCTAAAGCACTCAAAACATCAACGAATTGTAATGACTAGAGCTATTAACACCATCTTGGAACCACAAATTATATGTCTTAATTTATATTGTCATATTTTTAACAATGCTTTATTGTAATAATTTTATTGTAATAATGTAATATTGTTTTTACTGTTTTACTTGTTGTTTTACTTGTTGTTTTACTTGCTGTTAGCCGCCTTGAGCCCAACTGGGGAGGGTGGGGTATAAATGCAAATAATTAAATAATAAATAATAATTAAAAAATTAATAAATAAAGGCGCTCTGGAGACGGGACTAATGCTCTCAGCTCTCCCTGCAGGTGGAATTCTGGAGAAAACCGTGCAATAAAGATTATTTCTATTCCGATAACTGCTCAAAATACTATTATCCCATATTGCAGTACGCTAACATCTGTGCAATTCATTCAACAGCTTGTTAGCAATAATAACATACTTACAGCCCAATCCAGAGAACCACCATGTAGCTGCGCTTGAGTGCAGAACTAGCGTCAGCGGCCGCAGTCGGCTTCCAAAGGGGAGACGTTACGCCACGCTTGAAGGGGGAAGAGTGGCCCAATGAGCGAGAGAGAACCCGTTGCCATGGTGATTCCGCCCAGGTGCATGCCATTGGCCCGCTGCCAAGGTGGGGGTAGGGGAGGCGCAGCTCGCGTGGGACCACGGAATTGGCCAGCCCGTTGCACATGACCGGGCAAGGGGGCAGAAAGCCCATGCTGGAGAGGCTGTCAATCCCCCCACTCCCTCCCGCTGTCGAGACTCTGCCAATGGCAGGCAGGTGGGCAGGGGCATGCGCGGACAAGCAGAAGGTGCCAAGTGCAGGAGTTCGCTGTCCTAGACAGTGGCTGGAATGTGTGTCTGGGAGTGGCCAGTCAAAGTCTGAAAGACACCCCCCCGGAGCCCCCCCCCCCAGTGTTGCCCTGCTGCGTCCTCTGCTATGTGCAAGGAACACCTCCTCTGGGGGCTGCAGAACTCAGAGTGCAAGCCGCTGGGCATGCATCCACTTCAGCGCCCCCCCCCCCCACAAGTGCCTAATGCACCACAGCTCTGTGCGGTCAGGTAGTCCTTCAGCCTGGGCAGGCTGAGAGGTGGCACCCCCCTCGCCTGCCCAGCCATGTGGGGGGCAGCGTGGCGGCTCATAGCCCATTCCTCGCCTCCAAGAACCAGGTCTGCCCACCCTCCCAGGCATTCCGTAGGAGAGACCAATGACAGAGTGGGGGTTGCCCCAGGAACGTGCAACAGATGCCAAGCAAGAGAGACAACAGAGGACACAGCTCAGACTTTATTTTTCCGGAACACAGTGCAACAGTCTCCCTGGAGCGCACTGGGCAGTCTTGCTGTGGGTGGGACTCCATTCCGAGCAGCAGGCAGAAGCAGCTGAGGGAGTGGTGGGGGGCGGTGGAACAACACACATGGAAGCCTCTGTGTTGGAGTCCCTCCTGCAAAACAGAGACAGAGATCAAGAGCACCTGCAAGGGCAGCAGCTGGAAGAGCAGGCTGCGTTTCAGCCGGACGCTCTCTTAAAGGGACAGTCTCTGACCCACCTCCCCACATCAGGGCAGCTGCCACACACACACACACCATGCCCTTCCAGGGGTTGGGAATGCGGCAGAAGGCAGACCAAGGGAAGGGAGCAGGCGGCAGCACAGGGGAGCGGGCCCAGCAAATGCCCCCTGCTGGAGCCCACTGCCAGGTTCAAGAGCTAGAGACACTCGCACACCGAGCGGTCGAGAGCGAGGGGAGCGGGAGGACCGGGGAGGGGGACAGTGGAATTTACCCAGCCATGGGCGGTAGTCCTCGCATGCAGAGCCTCCGGGAGCCCGGAACTTGCGGAGACCTGGAAACAAGAGCAGTCAAAGATACTGTCAAAGCAACCACACAGTGCAAAACCCGTCACCAACGTGCCTGCCTGTCCCTCACTCTAAGCCTGTATGGCCGGGAGCTCGCTGGCAGAGCTTCCCGCCACACGAACCTGTCCCTAACAACTGAGTTGTGCAAGGCAGAGCGGAAGTATTTGGGGGGGGGGGGTCGATTGGGTGCCAGGGAGGGGGCTCGCCAGGCCAAGGCGCAAGGGGATTGGCAAGGCAATCACGCAGCCCCCTAAGGGGTTTGCGAGCTTCCGCAGCAGCAGAGGCGATCTTTGTTTTTGGTTTCAACAAGTGCCTATGGGACATGCCGCTGTTTTTTGCAGGCGTAAAGTTGTGCCTCTCGAGGGGGGCATGTCATGGCCCAAACCGGTCAGGAAGCCGCCTAAGCCTAGCCGTGCCCCCAACTCCACCCCTCCTCCGCCTGAACGCTGCGCTCCGCCTCACTTCTGCCCACACTCGGGCGCAGCCCTCAGGCGCCGCTGCCCTCAGGTGGAGCAGCGCTCGGGCAGCCCCACATAACTCCCCTCCAATGTGGCGGCGCCGGTTGTACGTCAGCGCAAACCCTTCCTGAGCCCACGTAGCAGCTCGTCTGCTCCCAAAAGACTTTCCGCCACCCCACCCCCCTCTGGATTGTGCTGTTAGAGTACAAATGGTAACATACATATACAGATACATGAACTGTTAAAAGTCCAAGAGTCCACAAGAAAGATGAAACAAATTTCTTCTTTACAATGAGTACTCAAAACAGCGCTGGTAATTCCTTCGACAGTGCAAGATTGAGGTAACTGTAAAGTGACACGCAGCCTAGAAAAATCTCAGCATGTTTTGGTCATGTCCTTCACCTGACGCAGTTATTCGTTCAGTATCTGGAACCAATGCTCAATGGCAGCATTTCCCATTTGCAGGGTCGTGACCTGGTACTGGGCCACACAAATCTCAATACCGAGTTGCCAGGGGTGGCCCAACAGCCCCCGCCCCACCTCTCTCTAACTTTGGCACTGCATGAGGTGCCACGCTCCTAGCTGGCGCGTAGTCTCTGTATCTCTCCCTGAGCATCCTCCACCCAGATCACGGGGGAAAAAAACGGGCCATGGGGTGGAAAAGTTTGGGAAACCCTACTCAACAAATACAAACGCAGTAGTTGATAGTCAATTTCTTACAGTGGCATAGCCGTTCTCCCAGCAGGTGGGCCTGGGGATCTCCTTATAACAGAGATCAGTTCCCTCGGAGGAAGAAGTCCAGGGCAGCGTGCTTTGGTTGAGCTCCCTCTCTTCCACCAAGCCCACCCTCTGCAGGCTCTGCCTCAAAGCTCAAAGAATTTCCCAAGCTGGAGTTGGCAGGTTTATGAATTGCATGGCTGGGAGTCATTTGTCTGAGATTGACTGCGGGAGCAAAGTGCATCAATTTCAATTTCGATGTGTGGTGTGGTTAGGTCACTTAAGCTGCGACTACACTGCTGGCTCAGGGCGGCATCAAGCCGACCTGAAGAAGAAGAAGAAGAAGAAGAAGAAGAAGAAGAAGAAGAAGAAGAAGAAGAAGAAGAAGAAGAAGAAGAAGAAGAAGAAGAAGAAGAAGAAGAAGAAGATGATGATATTGGATTTATATCCCGCCCTCCACTCCGAAGAGTCTCAGAGCGGCTCACAATCTCCTTTCCCTTCCTCCCCCACAACAGACACCCTGTGAGGTGGGTGGGGCTGGAGAGGGCTCTCACAGCAGCTGCCCTTTCAAGGACAACCTCTGCCAGGGCTATGGCTGACCCAAGGCCATTCCAGCAGCTGCAAGTGGAGGAGTGGGGAATCAAACCTGGTTCTCCCAGATAAGAGTCCGCACACTTCACCACTACACCAAACTGGCTCTCGACCTGGAAGTGAGCCAGCCGGAAAAGAAGCACTCAGGAGCGTGGAGACTGAGCATGGCCCGCCCTTGGAACAGGGATGGGCCACGGGCACCTTGGAGGAGCATCCATAGCTCATGCGCCCGTCTTCTGCCACTCCCTGGACACTCCCTGGCTGCTTCCTAGGGAGGCACCTCAGAGCCACCCCAGAGGCACCCCAGAGCCAAAGTGGTACCTTTCTGAAACAGCTCACATCTGGACCAGGACGGGGTGAGTATGGGACGGCAGGCAGATGTGTGCGTTTGGATGTGCTTTTTAGATCCGCTCGCTTACCATCTCTGGGGCAGCTTAAACCACCCATCTGTAACCAGCTATAGAATAATAGAATAATAGAATCATAGTGTTGGAAGGGACTTCCAGGGTCATGTAGTCCAACCTTTTGTATAATGCAAGAAACTCACAAATACCTTCCACTACACACGCACACACAGACCCAGTGACACCTGCTCCACTCCCGGAAGATGGCCAAAAATCCTTCCAGGATCCCTGGTC
Source organism: Heteronotia binoei (assembly GCF_032191835.1). Taxonomy (NCBI): domain Eukaryota; kingdom Metazoa; phylum Chordata; class Lepidosauria; order Squamata; family Gekkonidae; genus Heteronotia; species Heteronotia binoei. The sequence continues at coordinate 16,413,209 of NC_083240.1, forward strand.
AAACTGGCCTGGAGAAAAATTGCTTCCTGACCCCAAAGTCATGAATGGCATTTCCCTGAGTGTATAAGAAAGGGCCACAAGAACTAAGCACGGATGCAACCCTTCCTGCCCCCCTCTCATAGAATCATAGTGTTGGAAGGGACCTCCAGGGTCATCTAGTCCAACCCCCTGCACAATGCAGGAAACTCACAAATACCTCCCCCTAAATTCCTTGCTGCCATCTAGCCTCTGTTGGAAAAACCTCCAAGGAAGTAGAGCCCACCACCTCCTGAGGAAGCCTGTTCCACTGAGGAATCGCTCTAACAGTCAGGAAGTTCTACCTAATGTTGAGCTGGAAATTCTTTTGATTTCATTTCAACCCATTGGTTCGGGTCCTACCTTCCGGGGCCACAGAAAACAATTCCGCACCATCCTGTATATGACAGCCCTTCAAGTATGTGAAGATGGTGATCATATCACCTCTCAGCTGCCTCCTCTCCAGGCTAAACATCCCCAGTTCCTTCAACCTTTCCTCATAGGACTTGGTCTCCAGATACCTCACCATCTTCGTCGCCCTCCTCTGGACCCATTCCAGTTTGCCTATATCCTTCTTAAAATGTGGTGCCCAAAACTGAACACAACACTCCAGGTGAGGTCTTACCAGAGCAGAGTAAAGCGATACCATCACAATCTGCCTAAGTTCACAGAATCAGCATTGCTGTCAGATGGCCATCTAGCTTCTGCTTGAAAACCTTCAAAGAAGGAGAGTCCACCACCTCCCGAGGAAGCCTGTTGATTGACTGAACTTCAAATCCTAGCTTCCAAATCCTCAGTCATCCGTGAAGGGCATCTTGGACCAGTCTCTCTGTCTCTCAGCCTGACCTACCTTGTAGGGTTGTCGTGAGGGTAAAATGGGAGAATTATGCTCACAGCTTTTTGGCCAGGAAGAAAATGGGATAAAGAAGAAGAAAATGGGATAAAGGAGAAAGAAGAAGAAAATGGAATAAAGAAGAAAGAAGAAGAAAATGGGATAAAGAAGAAAGAAGAAGAAAATGGGATAAAGAAAAGTAGCCTGCACAAAACAAATCAACCGGCCTCTTCCCTTTGGGTCTTACCTTTCTCACAGATGGGCACTTGCCCAGGTGAGACCTGGGAGAAGTGGGGGTGGGGGGCATTGCCTTGGCTAGTCCCTTGCCTAGCAGATGCCAGGAGATGAAGGACTTATAAATAGTTGAGGTCAACCCCACTTTGCCCTCATGGCTGAAAAGCATTAGAAAGAATTAATATTCAATCTCTCAGCAAAAGGGAGAGGCAAATCCTCCTCTCTGCCCTGGGCTGTTTAATCCCCGCTGTTCCTCAGCAGTCAGCTCCCAGAAAGCTGGCAGAATGGAGACCCGGGGAGAGCAGAGACCGGAGCGTCCCTAATAGCTTTTGGGCCTTCTTGAAATGCCCTCCTTCCCCCCACTGCTATATGGGAACTTCTCAAACTTCCTAAAGTTTGTTAGGAAGCAAACCTTAAAGTCAGAGCCACCACTGAACATGATCTGAGGCATATCTGGTAGCCTTGAGCAGGGAAATGGGCAGTTGGAAATCGTCGGTCCGGCCTCATTTGGAGTACTGTGTACGATTCTGGTCACTGCACCTCAAAAAAGATATTATAGCATTGGAAAAAGTGCTGAAAAGGGCAACTAGAATGATTAAAGGGTTGGAACACTTTCCCTATGAAGAAAGGCTGAAACGCTTAGGGCTCTTTAGCTTGGAGAAATGCCGACTGAGGGGGTGACGTGATAGAGGTTTACAAGATTATGCACGGCATAAGAGGAGGTAGAGAAAAAAGTACTTTTCTCCCTTTCTCACAATACGAGAACTCATGGACATACAATGAAATTGCTGAGCAGTTGGGTAAAAGGAAGTACTTCTTCACCCAAAGGGTGATTAACACGTGGAATTCACTGTCACAGGAGGTGGTGGCAGCTGCAAGCATAGACAGCTTCAAGAGGGGATTGGATATGCATATGGAACAGAGGTCCAGTGGCTATCAGCCACAAGGTATTGATGGAAGTGTCTGTCCGGGGCAGTGATGCTGTGTATTCTTGGTGCTTGGGGAGGGCAGCAGTGGGAGGGCTTCTGGTGTCCTGGCCCCATGGATGGATCTCCTGGGGGCACCTGTTTGTTTGGTTTTTTGGCCACTGTGTGACACAGTGTTGGATTGGATGGGCCATTGGCCTGATCCAGCATGGCTTCTCTTATGCTCTTATGTTCTCTTCTGAATTGTTGGGTGAATCGCTGTTGATGTTCAGGGAGACCTTCCCGACTGGAATAGGAAAATGGGAAAGACTGACTTTTCCTCCCGATGAACATCCGATTGTCAGTTATCTCACATTTCTTTCGGTCTCCCCCAATAATAAAGCAACTGAAGTTTTAATCAACTTAGTAGCAGGGACCACAATTTTCATATTTTGTTGGTTTCATTCCCTCTCTCCATTTTGATTGTTGCATTAGAATCTCTGCAACAAATACGGTTAATACTCACGCCGTACGAGCAGCCCCCGCGTCAAGCTGCTAATTTTATATTTACTCTCCAAAGATTGCTTTGCAGATATATTTCGGCTGAATATTTTAACAGTCAGGCCCCTGGCTGCACCGAGTTGTAATAAAGCTGGGTCGAAAGAGGGATGTTAGGCGTTTACGTCAGAAGGGGTGAGACCTAAATTGCATTCACAAAGTCAGAACTGGGCGGGAGGCGCAGGCCTTGCTAAGAGGAAAAACCTGTCTCTCAGACGTCCCGTGAGATAAAGGATGAGTTCTGCCCTGGTTTAAAGTCACGTTTCTGTTTTTAAAAAGTCATTACCTACCCTGAGCCCTAAGGGCATGATGCTCAAGATACTTAGCGCACAAGAGCCTGCCTTTTATATACGGACGGCATGATTTAAGGCCAGGGAATGGGGCAAGAAGGAATGGAGCTAGACGAACTGGGGTGCTTAGAAAGGGGACAGATCCCCTGAGAAAGAGATGCAGCTGAGAAAATGGCCTTTCTAAGGAAAATGGCGGGGGGGCTGGATGCCGGCACTCCCCGGTTGGTTTTCTAGCGGCCGATTTCTGATCTTCCCAGTGTTGTTGTCAATGTTTGAGCTGGAGGCTAAAGAACTGAGAGCTAGCTCATACTAGCTCAGCTTTGAGGGAACACTGGCTGTCACTCAAACAGGAGGGGTCTCAAGGTGATGGGCTGGGAGCTAAGAGTGGGTCGTTGCAGGAGGTATCTGCAGGAATCCGGAATTTGTGAAGGCGGTAAGGAGATTGGCAGGGCTTTTTTTGTAGCAGGAACTCCTTTGCATATTAGGCCACACACCCTTGATGTAGCCAATCCTCCAAGAGCTTACAGGGCTCTTAGCACAGGGCCTACTGTAAGCTCCAGGAGGATTGGCTACATCAGGGGTGTGTGGCCTAATATGCAAATGACTTCCTGCTACAAAAAATGCCCTGGAGATTGGCAAGTCATAGAGAGACACTTAGCAGTGTAGCTGTTCAGGTTCAGATAGGAGCTGGTCTTGTGCAGCAGTTCCCAACCTTTTCATTATGGAGAACCACAAGTCCAAAATAAGCCCAGTTTTTTTGAGCTACCTCCCCCCCATTTTTGTTTGTCTCTAAGTTGCGCCTGGATGCAAAACTCCCAAAAAAATTGCTTAATATGCAAAGGAGTTCTTGCTACAAAAAAAAAAAAAAAGCCCTGCTTACATCATTCTCCTCTCCTCCACTTTAACCTCACAACAACCCTGTGAATTAGGATAGGCTGAGAGTGTGTGACAGACCCAAGGTCCCCCAGTGCATAAGTAGGGATCTGAACCCAGGTCTCCTGGATACTAATCCTTCACCACTATACCACACTGAATCTCCTGCAGACGTCACTGAGTTTTGCTCCTGTTTCCAATGCCCTTCTGAAGCCCTTCTCTGTTCCCTGCAGGCCTCCAGCGGGCATGGCCTCTTCCGGCTCTCCACGATGGAGGTGAAGTTGGTCCATGTGGCTCTGGTCTTCTTTTTCCTCCTCTCCGTGGCCATGACCACCTGCTTCCTCTGGCAGTACAGCCTCCCCAAAGTGGAACCCAGTAAGTACTGAAGCAGGTCCCCATCTGGCAAGACTCTCAGTGTAAAAGATTGGACTCCCTTTAATTGTTATGAACCCAGTGCGTAGGGGGTGGCAGCATGGCCAGTGCATGGGAGTAGGCGAGGTAGGTAGCCACCCTCCCAAAGGAGCCTGGAGCAATGTAAGCCCTTCTGGGAATGCTTCCTCGTCCTGGTACAGAAGAAGTAGAAGAATATATTGGATTTATATCCCACCCTATATTCTGAATCTCAGAGTCTTAGAGCAGTCACAGTCTCCTTTACCTCCCCCCGTCCCCCACAACAGACACCCTGTGAGGTCGGTAGGGCTGAGAGAGCTCATACAGCAGCTGCCCTTTCAAGGACAACTCCTACGAGAGCTATAGCTGACCCAAGGCTATTCCAGCAGGTGCAATTGGAGGAGTGGAGAATCAAACCCGGTTCTCCCAGATAAGAGTCTGCACACTTAACCACTACACCAAACTGGCACTACACCAAACTGGCTGAGCAGTTGGATATACTCCCTTGCATCTTAGGACAGCAGACTTGTTAGCAATAAGTTCCAGACTGTAGACTTTCGCTCTTCTTTTTATGTATGTTTTATTGATTTATAACCCAACAGGAAGAGAGAAAAGAACAGTTTAATCGCTGCGTGAAGATCAAGTCAATGAGAATTGTTTTGCACAACTTTGTTCCATATTGTACCAACTATTGAGTTCCTCCTTCCTGCCAAATGTTTTAATTGTTGGGAGGGGGGGGGTTAATGATTATGTACCTATTTTAGCACTGCTTTTAATTGCCAGCTTGGACTCTCAGAAACTAACACCCTGAAACTCTTGTTGACTGCACTATTGTAGAACCTATTTGCTAGCCCATTTTAATGTGTTACCTTCTGCAGAACTCTATGGAAGATTTCGTAAAATACCATATGCTAATAGGCTATGCGCCTGTAGTCGGCGGGACATAGAAAGTCTTGAACATGTTTTTTTTTTTTTGCATTGCACTTATTATATTGATATATGCTCCATACTTATTGAACCCCTGTTGAGAGAGCAAGTAGGGAAATCTGATGAACACAAAACCTTTTTTCTATGGCGATTGAAACTATGGCTAAATTTTTGTACCTTGCATCTATGAGGCGAGTAATATATTAATAGACCGGGCCATGACTGTTTGAATTGTCCCTTCTTTTTCTGTTATTAATCTGGTTGCTATGCCAATAAAGGAGGTGGTGGTGGTGGTTGGCTCCTTCGAAGACGTGTTCCTCCTCCGGTCGCATGCAAGAGGCGATGTCTTGTTTGTCGTGGCTCAATGCACTTATCAGCTTTTTAAAAATCCTTCAGCATTATGGTTTTTGTTCAAGTGCAAATGTACTCAGATCCTTCAGGTGATCCCCAGCTATTCCTTTGAGACACCTCCTTATTTCAAAGCACATCCTTCAAACCTACCCCTGTCTCTTGCTTGGTTTTTTTCCTACAGCCCCATCAGTAATGGAAATAAAGTCTGATGCAGTCCAGATGTGTCCCCGTTACCCAGACCCTGTGCCTCTGGATCACCCCATCCCAGTCTTGAAGGATGCTCTTGAAAAGGTATGTTGTCGTGCGACTGGTGGACGGCGGCCAAATCACTGCACTGAATCACTGCAGGTTCATTTCATTGCATGTGCTTTTATCAGCGTGTGGGCCACAGGTCAAGGAGGAAGATGGACAGCTAAGAACTAGTATAAACTGTTGCAGGGCTTTCTTTGCAGCAGAAACTCCTTTGCATATTAGGCCACACCCCCTGGTGTAGCCAATCCTCCAAGACCTTACAGTAGGCCCTGTAAGAAGAGCCCTGTAAGCTCTTGGAGCATTGGCTACATCAGGGGGTGTGGCTTAATATGCAAAGGAGCTCCTGCTACAAAAGAAGCCCTGGCCTATTGACTGATCTCCAGTGTGATGGGGGATTTTTTGATTTCTTAAAAGCAACTGCAGAGGGACTCTACCTTGACCTGAATAGCCAAGGCTAGCCCAATCTTGTCAGATCTTAGAAGCTAAGCAGGGTCAATCCTGGTTAGTACTTGGATCGGAGACCACCAGGGAAGTCCAGGGCTGCTGCACAGAGGCAGTCAATGGCAAACCACCTCTGAAGGTCTCTTGTCTTGAAAACCCACAGGGCACCATAAGTGGAATGTGACTTGATGGCAGGAAAAAAGAATAGGGACTCTAGTGTAAACTCTAGTTTGGGGAGGCTCACTGGCAGAGCATCCACTTGGCATGCAGAAGGTCCCAGGTTCAATCTCTGGCATCTCCAGTTAAAAGGACCAGGCAGTGGGCGATGCGAAAGACCTCAGCCTGAGACCCTGCAGAGCAGCTGCCAGTCAGAGTAGACAATACTGACCTTGATGGATCAAGGCTCTGAATCAGTAGAAGGCAGCTTCTTGTGTTTCTGTGATCCAAGCTGGAGCATGAAGAGTTTAACTCTTCCACCTAAACCACTCTCCCCCCGCCCCCCCCCAAAAAACCCTTCAAATTTTGCAACTTCTGATGGAAAACATACAAAGCAGTTATCATGTAATTTGAATTTTTCCTTCATTGGGATGGCTTAGGGGAGCAATTTGAGGCCATAAAAATAGCCTGGGGGAAGGGTTAGTTCCCTCCCTCCAAACATGCCAGGGCTCCAATCCTCCACCACCACCCCTCCACAGCTGATCTTATGTTCACAAGATCCTTTAATGGTTCTTCTAGTATCCTGGTGGATTTGAACCCTGGTACATTCTTGAGCTCTGTAGCAAATTGGCTAGGAAACTTTACACACAGTTTGTCCTCTTCCCCTGCACAGCTAGCCAACACTACAGGACTGTTGTAACTTGTAAGGATGACTATGGGCGTTTTCGCACTGACCTTACTCGGGAGCGACGTCCCTTTTCACCGCGCAGCGTCTGCGCGGATTTCGCACTAATTGCTCCGCAGAACCCGGAAGAGCCGCAAAGTCCCGCGGCTTTTGCGTCGCAAATGTAAACTGGCCAAAAACCGGTTTACATTTGCGACGCAAAAGCCGCGGGACTTTGTGGCTCTTCCGGGTTCTGTGGAGCAATTAGTGCGAAATCCGCACAGACGCTGCGCGGGGAAGAGGGACGTCGCTCCTGAGTGAGGTCAGTGCGAAAACGCTCTTAGTGTCTCCGAAGCACCTGGAAGAGCTATGTGGGGATGGCACACCTAGCAATAGCAAAGGGACCAACAGCAGTAGTGAAATTTAGCCCAATTCAACCAGATATTTATTTAATTCCATTTATATCCTGCCCTCCGTGCCGAAGCGGGCTCAGGGCGGCTCACATGGTCATGCGCATGCATGAGTATAAAACATACAATGGACATAAAACCATGAAAACAGTTAAAAACAGGGGGGGGAAACACATTGATGCTATGATCTCGATTTCGAAGTTTATATATAATAGGCATCAAGACACGACCCTTCTTAATAAGCTGAGAAGGCTCTTTACAATCCTTTGTTCTTAGATTGATTCAGGACCTCAGTCCCGACTGTGATATCTTAGGGGAGGGACGGTGGCTCAGTGGAAGAGCATCTGCTTGGGAAGCAGAAGGTCCCAGGTTCAATCCCTGGCATCTCCAAAAAAGGGTCCAGGCAAATAGGTGTGAAAAACCTCAGCTTGAGATCCTGGAGAGCCGCTGCCAGTCTGAGAAGACAATACTGACTTTGATGGACCAAGGGTCTGGTTCAGTATAAGGCAGCTTCATATGTTCATATGTTCATGATATCTGCGATTGTCTGATATTCTGCCTCAGCAGAATGGGAGAGATATAAATCCCATCGATCGATCGATCAATAATGTGAACAAGTCTATGGATCATCTCACTCTTTGCCATTGTCCATTCCCCTATAGGTAGACACCCTCCTTCGCCACAAAATTCACAGCCCGGGTCTCCCAGCTATGTCAGCCATCGTCATCTACAATGACACAGTGCTTTGGACTGGAAACTTTGGGAAAAGGAATGGCTTGGACCCTTTCTCTGGCATCCCCAATGAATACACCATTTACAGGTAAGTCTACAGCTCTCACCTGGTGGAGAGTCCAGTCACATGAAGGTGGGCCCCCTTCCCATCTGTCTCCCTTCCCCTCTCCTACCAAATGAGCAGGGATATCTCCAAACCGTTCCCCTCTCTTGAACTCTGCCAGACTACCCACTTACATCCAGGCTTCTGCAACCAGAAAGCTGGATTACTGTAATGCAGTTGATGTGAGGCTCCCCTTGAAGGTATCTCAGAAACATAGGGATGTCAGCCTCCGGGTGAGACCTGGAGATCAGCCAGAAATACAACTCATCCCCAGACAAAATTAATCAGTTCCTTTGACAAAAATGGATGCTCTGAAGGGGGGACTTATACTCCACTGTGGTCTGTGTCCTCCAAGGTCCATCCCCAAATCTCCAGAGTTTCTCAACCAGAGCTGGCACCCCCCCCCCCCCAACCAGTGTTCATGGTGGACCTGGCAACCCTACAGAAACATCACTTTGTGAATCCATTTTCTTAAAAAGCTGTTGAATTCCAGAGCTTGTTTGGTGCAGTGGTTAAATGTGCGAACTCTTATCTGGGAGAACCGGGTTTGATTCCCCACTCCTCCACTTGCAGCTGCTGGAATGGCCTTGGGTTAGCCATAGCTATCGCAGGAGCTATGGCAGCTGCTGTGAGAGCTCTCTCAGCCCCACCCACACCACAGGGTGTCTGTTGTGGGGGGAGAAGATATAGAAGATTGTAAGCCGCTCTGAGTCTCTGATTCAGAGAGAAGGGCAGGGTATAAATCTGCAGTCTTCTTCTTCATTCAAATTAGGGTTTTCTGGTTGGAAGAGAGGTAATAGTAACAGTAAAGAACAAAAATCTGTGCTTCCCTATTACAGGCTTAATGTTTATAGCTATTTGTGTGTGAGAGAGAACCTTACGTGGTCGCCCCCCCCCCCCCCCCCCCCGTAGATGGTCTGGAGTCAGGCAAAATAGCAAGGTAGCAAAGTTTGCTGATGACAGCCAATTATGTAGGAGGACAGGAAATCTCCAACTGGCGGCCAAGCGTAGTCTTTCAAACCTAGCCTTTCAAAGCTATTGAGCAAGCTCCAAAATGACAGCAAAGCATTTCTTAGCAACCAGGGTCTTGTCTCCTCGCCATTGACAGCCCTTGACAAACGTCAGCCCACCGGTCTGAGTCACCATCGGAACAAAGGAATAGCCGAGCAGAGGAGCGGCCGCTTGGCAATAAGGCTAACTTTTCATCCCCCAAATCCCACCGACAATCCGGATGTCAATTTATTTCCATTAAAGGTCAATTGCCCCCCAACAGTGTTTGCTAGCCACAATTATAGCTCACTTAAAAAAAACAAATGAACCAGCAATGTTTGCACTGAACTAGTAACTCCTGAAATTGTCCTGCGTTCCTCTAAGTCAGGGGTGGTAAAACTTATTTAATATAAGAGCCACACAGAATCAATGTCAGATGTTTGAGAGCTGCAAAACATTGAGGGAGGGAGGGGAGGAAGGAAATAGGTGGGAGGAGGGACAGAGTGGTGGAAAGCAACTTTAAATGCATTCTCCAAGCTGCAAAATGGACATGAGGGCAAATGGAGGAAGGATAGGGTTCTCAACCCCAGGCTGGCCACTGGAAAGAAACATTCATCAGCATTGGGGGGGGGGGGGATCCTTGCCAGCGACATGGCGATGTCACTTCTGGCACGACCTGGAAGTGACATCATTGCACGGCAGTGATGCTCTAGCATTTGCCTCCAGCCCTACAGTTTAACCAGACTTTGGGGGTGAACGCTAGAGGATTAGCCAATGCACTGGAAATGACATCTTGACATGGCTGCAGTGCCAGTTGCTCTCCCCCCTCCATTTTCTGCAGAATTCCCCCGCCCCCATTGTCTAACTGAGTGGCAATGGGAAAAGCCAGCGAAGGACAGGAGGTGACCCACAAAACTGGTTGCCCTGGCCTCCCTGTGGTGAGGAGAGAGATGTACACCTCGGGAAAAGAGCAGAACAGAACACTGGCTAAAGAAAACAACAGAGTACTGGATTTCTCCAAGAGAATGTGGCTTTGCAAAGAGGCTGCCTGGGACATCCCCCGGTCCTTTGGTCAGTCATTACCGCTGAAGGTTTTTTTCATTGCGGGGTGTGTGTGTGTGTGTGTGTGTGCAGAATTGCCAGCGTCTCCAAGATCTTCCCCACCATGATGCTGTACAAGTTGTGGGAGGAAGGCAAAGTGACGTCGCTGGACGACCCTCTCGAACGTTACGCCCAGAGCTTCACCATCAAGAACCCCTTGGGGCGCCTGAAGGAACCCGAGCAGCGGTACTCGGCGGATGGGCTGATCTTCCTCGAGAAGGGCTCGCTGCCCCTCAAGCCGTCTCCGGTGACCCTGCGGAGGATGGCCAGCCAGCTCTCAGGTACGGGGTCAAGCTGAGATGTCGAAACGGTGGGTCCCGGTGGATTGAGCAGCCCAGATTACGTACATGTATCCAGGGGTGGAATTGTAGCAGGAGCTCCTTTGCATATTAGGCCACACACCCCTGATGTAGCCAATCCTCCAAGAGCTTACAAGGCTCTTTTTTTGTAAGCTTTTGGAGGACTGGCTACAGCAGGGGTGTGTGGCCTAAGAAGCTCCTGCTACAATTCCGCCCCTGCACGTATCCACTCCTCACACCAAAATGCCCAAAGGACCTTGGGAGCTTAGAACTGAATCTGAATGCAAACACGCACCTGGCTGGTTTGAGTTGCCAGGACAGGTTTCCTGTTGCACAGGACGGAGGATTGCAGCCTGTTGATTTTCGGGTGGGGGGGGGGGGAAGGGACATTTTGTTGCCTAATTTGATATAATCCCCCTTGAGTCCTGTTAAATACTGGGTTCGATGCATTGGAGTTCAAACAGGAACATGCTTTATTGGTAACTACATACTAAGGACAAAATGGCGGGGCTGTGACCTCGCTTATATACATGCAAACGAACCAGCCCCCCCTCCCCCCCATTCCCATGCCAAATCACAGCGGTCAAGTTTCGCACCAAGACTGCTCATTGGATACTACTTAGCGTTCAATTCTATCAAGAGTCTCTAGTGTTTCCTGCTGCTGCCCAAGCAGGCACGAAAGCTTCCCGCCAAACATAACGTCCAGCCCACAACAAGTCCAAAAGAGAAAAGCAGCCTATAAATGAGGTAAATAAACAAAATGATTCTGCAGCTCAATTCAGCAGGCCAGAAAATTCAACGGAAGGTCGAAGGGAGACTAATCGTGACTCAGCTTTTCTCGGTACGAGCTCCCAAGTCCTGAGCTGAGATCCCGGCGCTATTAAAATTCTGGCCGCTGCAGTCACCTGACCTGCGACTCCTTTCCAAGCGACTACCTTTGATGCCAAAGGTAACCTAACCAGGAAATCCTCTCCATGCCTGGGCGCTGAGGCAGCCGCCCCAGAAATCCCCAGGAAATCCAACCGCTAATACTCAAGAACAACAAGCCTACCCAGTCCTGCCAGCTGGAAACTAATCATCCAAACTTGGCAAAGGAGAGCCTCCTCTGTTTGGAAAAACCTTTGCAAAGCGGCTGCACCGGAGGTTCACCTTGGGAAACACAAAGATCCTTGCGAGGGAACGAGGAAAGAACAGTGTGCTTTGCTGTGGGCAGCAACTGACGGAAGGTGAAGGTAGACCCCTGCGCAAGCACCAGGTCTTTACTGACCCGTGGGGTGACGTCACATCAGGACGTTTTCTTGGCAGACTTCTTACGGGGTGGTTTGCCATTGCCTTCCCCAGTCATCTACGCTTTACCCCCAGCAAGCTGGGTCCTCATTTGACCGACCTCGGAAGGATGGAAGGCTGAGTCAACCTGGAGCCGGCTACTTGAACCCAGCTTCCACCGGGATCGAACACAAGTCGTGTGGGGTGTGTGGCCTAAGAAGCTCCTGCTAGAATTCCACCCCTGCACGTATCCGCTCCTCACACCAAAATGCCCAAAGCACCTTGGGAGCTTAGAACTGAATCTGAATGCAAACACGCACCTGGCTGGTTTGAGTTGCCAGGACAGGTCTTGGACTGCAGTACTGCAGCTTCACCACTCTGCGCCACGGGGCTCCTACTACCTGCGCTTGAATTCATGGATGAATTGGGCAAGTGTTAGGGGGGCCAGGTCCAGATTGGGAAATACCCGGAGATTTTGGTGGGGGGTGTGGAGCCTGAGGAGGGCAGGGTTTGGGGAGGGCAAGGACTTCAGGGGGGGTAGAATGCCATAGAGTTCACCTTCTAAAGGGGTTACTTTCCCCAAGGGAAGAGATCTCTGTCTCTGGAGAGCAGTTATAATTGCAGAAGACACCCAGCCACCACCTGGAGGTTGGCAACACAAACAAGTGGGTTCAATTGCTGCTTTATGCCTCTGTTTAGCTGCTTGGGGGGGGGGGTGTTTCCCAGCAGAGAAAGCATCACAGATGTGCCTGCTAAATAATGGTTAATGAGCAGCTGACAGAGGGGATCTACAAGATGATGCACCGCTGTGGGGAAAGAGCATTTCCCCATCTCCACATCCTCACAAACAAAAAAAGAGGAAGAAATGCTTGTGAGCATCGTTCTGATTTGTGAAACCCGTTTCTATTTTCAGAGCAGGCGTGCCCATGACATTCTCTTCATCCCAATGTCTCCCCAGATTTCCGGATTCTGAATTGCCCAGTCTTGTTTCTGAAGCAGAACTGATGCATAAGTAAACCCTGAGAGTTCTGTCTTGATTTCCAAATGTGTGCATGTCCAGTTGGCCCGGCGCCGAGTTCCTTCGTTTACACCCACATGTCAGCACACACCTGCAAAAAAACAAAAACAAAAACAAAAACAAAAACAACAACAACAACAATTTACAAGATTATGCATGGGATGGAGAAAGTAGAGAAAGAAGTACTTTTCTTCCTTTCTCACAATACAAGAACTCGTGGGCATTTGATGAAATTGCTGAGCAGTCGGGTTAAAACGGATAAAAGGAAGTACTTCTTCACCCAAAGGGTGATTAACATGTGGAATTCACTGCCACAGGAGGTGGTGGCGGCTACAAGCATAGACAGCTTCAAGAAGGGGTTAGATAAAAATATGGAGCAGAGGTCCATCAGTGGCTATTAGCCACAGTGTGTGTGTATATATATATTTGGCCACTGTGTGACACAGAGTGTTGGACTGGATGGGCCATTGGCCTGATCCAACATGGCTTCTCTTATGTTATGTCCAGTCTCGATTTAACAGTTTGTATGGTTGGCTTAAGATTTTCTGTAGTGTTTTACCAGTGTATGTGCATGTCAACAAACCACTGCGCCAAATGAGTCTTGATGTGATCATAAGACAGATTTCTTTGAATTCTGGTTCTGCAGGACTGCCGAGGCGGCTGCGCTCCACCAGCCTGCTGTGGAGAGGAACCACCCAAGATGCTCTGGCGCTCCTGAAAGATGATGTCTTGGTAGCAGACCCGGGCACCAGGTGGGCAGGCATCTTTCAAGCACCACGCTCTACTCTGTTTCATTGGGCAGGACCAGGGCTTTTTTTTTTTTAATAGAGAAGGTCCAGCAGGAACTCATTTGCATATTAGGCCTCTTCCTCTGATGTCACTGCTGTTTCACACAGGGCTTTTTTGTAGAAAAGTCCAGTAGGAACTCAGTTGCATATTAGGCCATACCCCCTGATACCAAGCCAGCCAGAACTGCATTCCTGCTAAAAAAATGAAGCTCTGTGAAGACCTAAAAGGACTTTACAGGGGATATACTAGAGGTTTATAAAATTATGCACAGGGTGGAGAGAGATGACAAACACTCCCCGAATACCAGAACTCCAATGAAGCTGAGAGGCAGTACATATGAATCAGACCCTTGGTCCGTCAGTATTGTCTACTCAGACTGGCAGCGGCTCTCCAGGGTCTCAAGCTGAGGTCTTTCACACCTATTTGCCTGGACCCTTTTTTGGAGATGCCGGGGATTGAACCTGGGACCTTCTGTTTACCAAGCAGATGCTCTACCACTGAGCCACTGTCCCTCCCCTAAAGGTTCAGGACAGACAAAAGGAAATACTTCTTTATACAGAGATTGATTCAAATGTAGAATTCACTGCCAGAAGACGCAGTGATGGCTTTAAATGGAGATTAGACAGATTCATGGAGGATAGGTCTATCAGCTACTAGTCATAGTGACGAAGGGGAACCAGCATGTCCGGAGGCAGATTATCTCTGAATCCCAGAGCCAGGAGGCCACATCAAAGGAAGGCCTCGGCCTCGGCCTCTATGCCTTGTGGTTGGCCCTCCAGAGGAACTGATTGGGCGCTGTGTGAGACAGGAAGCTGGATTAGATGGGCCACTGTTCTGATCCAGCTGGGCTCTCTTGTTCTTAAGTGAACATATGAAGCTGTTTCATACTGAGTCACCTCATTGGTTGGTCATGTACATTTATTATCTACTCTGACTCAAGAGGGCAGGCAGTGGTTCTGTGCATTGGCGGGTCGGACGCTATAATACCTTGTCCAGTCCTGATTTTTGGGGGGGGAGGGAGGTTCATTTGGCTGTAACAGACTACCAGCTATTGATCGCAATTTGTCACCCTGAAACTTGCGCTTCTCTGTGCTTTCCCGCCAGGTGCCATTACAGCAACTTGGCATTTTCCTTAATGGCGCACGTATTAGCAGAACACGCTGCTGAGGGCGAGTACCAGCGCTGGGTCTCTGAGAACATCCTTGACCGCCTGGGGATGGAGGACACAGGCTTTGACATCACACCTCCCGTCCGTTCCCAGATGGCTGTCGGTTTCTACGGCAGCGGACAGCCAGCCCCGCTCTATGACCTGGGTTGGTACAGGCCTTCTGGCCAGATGTACTCCACGGCAGCTGACCTCGCCAAGCTAGCCATGGTATTCCTGGGCACCTATCACCGGCGTCTTCTGGAGCCGGACACCGTAAAGACCATGCTGACGCCCCTCCTCAAGTGCTCCAGCGAGTACTTTGCCAACAAGACAGGCACGCCCTGGGAGATCAATGAGCAGATGGGCTACGATGTCATCAGGAAGGACGGCGACCTGGATGGCTACTCAGCCACTTTTTCCCTGATCCCCAAGCTCCGCTTGAGTTTTATTGTGCTGATGGCCGGGCCCCGTCCTCAGGGGAGAGACATCATTGCACAGTCCTACGACTACCTGATCCCAGCCATGGAGACTGCCTTCCGGGAAGCGGAGAAGAGCCTCAATGCCCCTCCAAGTCCCACCCCTTACGTTGGCTACTACACCTACTCGAACCTGACTTTTTATGAAATCAAGGTCGGCGCTCATGGGATACTGGTCATGCAGCAGTTTGGGCCCCATATCGAGGAGCTGATCCCTGAGAATTATCGGACCATCCGGTTGCATCATCTCGAGGACCGGGTCTTCCAGGTGGTCTTTGACAAGGAGTTCCCGTGCACCTTGCGCTTAGGATCGGCATCAGTTTCCCTGGAAACTCAAGATGGCCAGCTGTTTAACTTCTACCCTTTCGAGCGTAAGGGTTTGTCCCCTGGCTTCGATGCTCCGGGACTGAACACGTACAACGTGCTGCGTATCCCACGCAAGCCGGTGTTCTACAGCTAATTGCCAACCAAAGGGAAGTGGTGTTGGCCCTGCGAACGTCTGAACGGCATGACTCCGGGGAATCAGAAGGGAAGGGAAAGATAGCGAAGAACGGGAGTTCAGCACACCGATGGCTTAACTATTTGCCTCTTCCTCTGAAATGAAATCACAAGCTCCGCTGGAAATTGTTCCAACGTGCAATTCTTTATTAAAATATTCATATCTCACCTTTCCTGATGGCTGAAGGCAACTTACAAATCATAATTACAAGCATCAGAATTTAGTGTAGACCTAAAAAACACCACAGCTGTCTCCCTGGACACCACCATGAGACGTGGCCCAGGGTTCTCATGCACTCGCTTAGAGATTTTGGGCAACAATCCATTACAGAAACTCAGTTCCTTCAGTTGTCTGGTCGGGACATGTGCTGGTTGAAGCTCTGGGCGTGAACGTCCTGTGACCTCAGGCTCATCGTAAAGCTTGGAGGGGAGTGCGAATGCTGGGTCCCTTTCTCTACAAGCTTATTGAGAAGCAAAAATTTGCTAGTGAGCAGCAAGGCTTGTGTTGCTGAAAATAACGCTGTCGTTGGGAAGAGGCTGTGACTCACTGGAAGATCCTCTGCTTGGCACACGGGAGGTCCTGGTTTCAATGCCCGGCCCCTTCGCTAAAAAGGAACACTTAAGCAAGTGACGTGAAAGACCTCTGCTTGAGACCCTGCTGCCAGTCAGAGTAGGCAATACTGACATGGATGGACTGATGATCTGATTCGGGATAAGGCCGCTTCGTGCATATATTGCTTTACGGGATAGGGCTATGGCTCAGCGGTAGAGAGTCATGCAGGGGAGGTTCCTCGGTTCAATCCCTGGAGTCTCCAGTTAAAAGGGTCAGAGAGCCCTGACTTGGATAGCCCAGGCAAGCCTGATCTCATCAGGCCTCGGAAGCTAAGCAGGGCTGACTCTGACAAGTACTTGGAAGGGAGACCTCCAAAGGAATGGGCAGGCTTTATTCAGGCACCTCTCTGAATAGCCTCCAGACTCACAGCAGGAGTCAGTCACCAGAAGTTGCCACGACTTCCAGCTGCAGACACACACACACAAAATACAAAAAAAAGAGAAAAGACATAGAGGATCAGGTAATAGGTGATGGGAAAATCCTCTGCCTGAGACTCTGGAGTGCTGCTGCCAGTCACAGGACTAACTTTGGTGGATCAATGCGTGATTCAGATTCAGTCAGCTTCACAGACAGTTTGGTATAATGGTTAAAAGCAGTGGGCTCTAATCTGGAGAACTGGGTTTGATTTCCTGCTCCTCCACATGCAGCCAGCTCGCTGATCTTAGGTCAGTCACAGTTGTCTCAGAGCTCTCTCAGCCCCACCTACCTCACAGGGTTTCTTGCTGTGCAGAGAGGAAGGAAAGGAGATTTTAAGCTGCTCTGAGATTTGGAGTGAAGGGCAAAGGAAGAAATCCTCCTCCTTCTCTTCCTCCTCCTCCTCCTCCTCCTCCTTCCTGCATCCCCAAGGAGTTTCTGTTGCACAAAGGGGGCCAAGGCAGTACAGAGAGAGAGAAGGAATGCGCCCTTGTGTGATACTGTGCAAAGATGACAGCCCCAGATGGGATCTGAATACAAACTCAACCCTAAAAGGTTGTCTTTTTACATACCAGAATGAATCGCTGCCCTGCCATAGATGTTTGCATATTGTATGGAAAGATGGGTGGACACGGTATGGATGGAGAGAGAGGATCAGCCAAATTTAGACGATGAGTTGCTTGCTTCATCAGGCAGCAGGAATAAAAGCAGGATGGCTGGAAATGAAATCACAGAGGCTGCAACGTCACTCCTGCATGACCATCTGTAAGGTTCTAGGAATTTTTCACTATCTCTGTCATTTTTACCATAGAGATTGGAGGAATTCCTAGAGCAGCACGCTCAGGGTGCAGGGACGGTAGCCATATTTCGAAGGTGTGCCTGTTTCTGAGCAAGAGAGTTTATGCTGTGGGATTGTTCTTTGTGGAGCACACATTGGGGTTTGTGAAACCACACATATAGAATACCCTGCCCATGAAGAACTGGGATCTGATTTGGTTGCTTGAATTGGGTTAATGATCATTTTTATGCAAAACCTCTTCTATCCCTGCTGGACCTCTAAGAGCAGGCAGCGGCTCCCAAGCTGGACCCATTAGGAGAGGAGAAGGTGCTTTGGGCGACCCCTCCACTCCTGGAGCACCTTCCCTTAACTGACCCTGCAGATCCATAGCTCGTTCCATCCCGCCACACCGGGGTGGGGTGGGGGGAGCCCTGGATTGTTTTATTCAAGGCAGTGACCTGAATCTCAGTGTTTTATCTTTCGGAGGAGCAAAGGGGAATCGTCGAAGGCCTGGCGCTATGTCAGCCTTAAGGCTTTGGGGTGGATTAAGGACCGAAAGAGACTGTGAGGGGAATACAATTTCAAATCTGAGGATTAAGCTGGGGGTGGGGGAGGCCTGGTTATGAATCTGCACCCAGGGAAGATTACACAGGGCTTTATGCAATCACATCCACCTAAGCTCCTGGGAATAAAATCACCCAAATGGGCAGGAAAAGGAAACGCCGGCTGGGAATTAAATGCAAAGAGACTCCCTGCCCCCCCCTCCAGAGTTTTCCAGTGTGTGTATGGGGTGGGGGTGGGGGACAAAACCAGAAATTATGGCGATTCAGAGTGGGGTCAGGGGCTTCCTATGAGCGATTTGGAAATGTGAAATGCTTTTCAAGGTAAGGTTTTGTTCACTCCCAATCTGCAGTATGAAGACCTTTCTTTAAGGCAGCACGCTAATCGGCATGTATGCTGCATACATACATAATATTATACATAATATATTCTACATACATAATATATTATATGCGTACACAAGAATATATTTATCGTTTGAATGGGATCCATTCTGTCCGAAACTACTTCACAATAACGTGTATGATAATCCAACACCATTGAAAAGGTTGCTGTTTGCACAGTTGGCTAGCTGCAAGAAAGAATGTAATGTGAGTTAGTAATCTCACCTTCTTCCCTTCTATTCTGCAGCAAGACTGGGGAACTGGTTAGGTGAACTAGAGACAGAAAGATATCCAACTATGCTGCAAGTCCTATAGTGATTGTATGAGAGACTGTGTCCAAATGACACACTTTCATTTGCAACTAAATACTTTTATTTTGTTTTCCATTTCCACTGGGTTTTTTTTTTAATCCCCCTGTCTCTTAAATACTAGAATTTGAGGACATCCAATGAAGCTGATGGGCATAGGGTTGCCAAGTCCAATTCAAGAAATATCTGAGGACTTTGGGGGCGGAGCCAGGAGCAAGGGTGTGACAAGCAGAATTGAACCCCAAGGGAGTTCTGGCCATCACATTTAAAGGGACAGCACACCTTTTAAAATGCCTCCCTTCCATAGAAAATAATGAAAGATAGGGGCACCTTCTTTTGGGGCTCGTAGAATTGGACCCCCTGGCCAATCCTTTTGAAACTTGGGGGGGGGGGGTATTTTGGGGAGAGGCACTAGATGCTATACTGAAAATTTGTGCCTCTACCTCAAAAAACAGCCCCCCCCAGAGCCCCCGATACCCACAGATCAATTCCCCATCATTCCCTATGGGAATCGTTCCTGGAGGTGCATAATGGCTGTGGGGGTGGGGCTTCCCCTGCCGGCCAGCTGGCTGGGGGAGGGGGGAAGCCTGTAAAACCAGGGGATCCCCTGCTGGGACCTGGGGATTGGGAAGACTAGATGGGCAGTAGATTCAGGACAGATGAAAGGAAAAGAAAGGGAGATTCAACAGATTCACGGAGGATAGACCTATCAGTGGCTACTAGCCATGGAGACCGAGATGAACCTCCCCCTTCAGAGGCAATCAGCCTCTGAATCCCAGAGCCAGGAACCTCAGGGGATGGCCTCAGCCTCTTTGCCATTGTCGGCCCTCCAGAGGAACTGGTTGGCCACTAAGTGAGACAGGATGCTGGACTAGATGGGCCACTGGTCTGATCCAGCAGGGCTTTTCTGATGTTCTTAAGACGCATGTGCTAAATTAGCATAGAGTTCAACAGTTTGCAGCGCTCTCTCTCGCTCGCTTTAATATTGGGCGCATTTTCAGTTTTGCTTGTAGAAAACTGTGCTGTCCTAAGCAGGTGTACTCAGAATCTTACTTCATGGGGCTTACTGCCAGCAAAGTGCTCTTAGGATTGCAGTGTAAGGCATTTATCTCATTAAATTTCACAAATATGCCAATTCCATATGGTGATTTACTAATAACGCACAGTGTGTTGTTAAAGCAGTAAATATAAGTTTTGGACAGGTTGGACAAGAAAGTAAGCACTTTATATATTTCAATTCCCTTCTCAAATTTTCATCAGAACCCTTAAACTGTTTACTCCTTCATCATGGCTACAAAATTTCCAGAATCTGTACTCACTGACAGTGTCTTTTCCTCCCCACCAACTCTTCAGGCCTGTCAATCACCCTCCCCAATAGCAATCTTCTATCACCCTAGCAACCAGAACCTCTCAGCAGTATCCTTCATCCTTAGCTAGCCATTCTCTAGATAAGGTGGGTTCACTACCGCTACATCATATAATTTAAGCATGCCTTCCCCCAACATAGGGTGGTCTTACCATAGAGTTTCTGGTCATTCCTAGAGTTATCCACTGTCACTTCCGAGTGTTCTCTGGAAGTGACATCATCATCCTTGCAATGCTGCTGATTGCCAGGTTCAGACTAGCAACCTGAAATCCAAAGTCTAAACCTGATGGCAGCACTGTTTGTGACTATGGGCATGTTTAGCCTGGAGAGGAAGAAGAAGAAGAAGAAGATATTGGATTTATATCCCGCCCTCCACTCCGAAGAGTCTCAGAGCAGCTCACAATCTCCTTTACCTTCCTCCCCCACAACAGACACCCTGTGAGGTGAGTGGGGCTGGAGAGGGCTCTCACAGCAGCAGCCCTTTCAAGGACAACCTCTGCCAGAGCTATGGCTGACCCAAGGCCATGCTAGCAGGTGCAAGTGGAGGAGTGGGGCATCAAACCCGGTTCTCCCAGATAAGAGTCCGCACACTTAACCACTACCAGGAGGTGGCTGAGAGGTGATATGATCACCATCTTCAAGTACTTGAAGGGCTATCATATAGAGGATGGCGTGGGATTGTTTTCTGTGGCCCCAGAAGGTAGGACCAGAACCAACAGGTTGAAGTTAAATCAAAAGAGTTTCTGGCTCAACATTAGGAAGAACTTCCTGACCGTTAGACTGGTTCCTCGGTGAAACAGGCTTCCTTGGGAGGTGGTGGGCTCTCCTTCTTTGGAGGTTTTTCAACAGAGGCTAGATGGCCATCTAACAACAAATGCAGATCCTGTGAATTTAGAGGGAGGTATTTGTGAGTTTCCTGCATTGTGAAGGGGGTTGGACTACATGACCTTGGAGGTATCTTCCAACTTCCAACTCTATGATTCAACAATTCTATGCACTTCCAGGTTAAGGAATATCCCAGACTGTATTTGCTGTTTTTACTGTACAATATTTCTGTGTGATTTTTTTTTAAAGACAGATCATTCAGATAGCATGAAAGGACTGCTCTCACCTGACACAAAATGGGCAGCATTTAGGCCTCCTTGGATCAGGAGCTTACTCTTGCTTCAGCAACTAACACGGAGCCAGCGGGACTGCTGCTTTAATGCATTAAGAGATTTCACATTGCAAATGCTCTTTGTGGACAGCTGTTGTGGCCTCCCTTCCTGCCATGCATAGAAGCAAATTAATTCCTGATGATCTGCTAAGGGACTGGGGAAAGCCTCCCATGACTCCTGGCAACTGTTCAGCAAAGCCTTACTTCTGAGCATCTGCGTTCCAGACACCCCCTACTTCAAGCAGCCCCTGTCTTCTCCAAACCCTGGAGGAAAATGCCCTGTCTGTTTAACAGACTGCAGTGGAGTACACCCTTTAATACAGGGGTGCTGAACTCATTTGTTATGAGGAACGGATCTGACAGAAATGGGACTTGTGGGGCCAGGCCATGCGTGCCAGGCCTTGTGGGGCCAGGCCATGCGTATAATAGTTATATAACTGATAACTCTTGCTCTCTTGGCCAATAGAGGGAAGAGAGGCTTGGCTCAGTAGCTCTATTGTGCAATTGAGAGAGCCTGGCAAAGCAAGCTCTCCCTCCTCTCTTCCTCCCCAAGGGAGGAGCCCCAGCCAACGGAGAAAATAGAGGCTCCTGTGTGACTGAGCAAGCCTGGCAAAGCCTGTGATGCAGAAGGAGGCAAGAGGGAGAAGGAATCAGCCAGCTGCTCATGGGCCTGATCGGACTCCTCTGGGGGCCTGATCAGGCCCTCGGGCCGCATGTTTGATGCCCCTGCATTAATATAATGCAATAGAGTACACCACCCATTTTCTCCAGGGGAACTGATCTCTATAACCTGGAAGAAGAAGAATTGCAGATTTATACCCCACCCTTCTCTCTGAATCAGAGTCTCAGAGCGGCTCACAATCTCCTATATCTTCTCCCCCCACAACAGACACCCTGTGAGGTGGGTGGGGCTGAGAGGGCTCTCACAGCAGCTGCCGTTTCAAGGACAGCCTCTGCCAGAGCTATGGCTAACCCAAGGACATTCCAGCAGGTGCAAGTGGATGAGAGTCCATGCACTTAACTACTACACCAAACCGGCTCTCTCCAACCAGTTGGAGACCAGTTGGAATTCCCAGAGATCTTCAGCCACCATCCAGAGAACAGCAACCCAATGGGATGTCATTTCCAGATGCTGTTATGTTTACTGCCCCCCCATGCCATGAAAAGCTTCAATGGCCCATTTCCCCATACCAAGTCTCCATTAAAGGGGCAAGACATTTTTCTCCAGCCCTATTAGCAACCCTACAAGGGGAACTAACTGTTAGTCGTAGCCTACTCAGGAGTGAAGGCCTACTTTGGAGTACAATCTTGCTTGGAAGAAGGGTAAGAGAGGCAGGAAGTGGGCGTGGCATGGAAGAAGTGGTTAAAAGGCAGAAGTAAGAGTAAGTAGAACTGGTTGTTGAGTTTGGTAGAAAGTGTGTAGGAGATCGCTAGAAGGTATTGAAGGCATTCCTTCCTTACCTGGTGGAAGGGAGAATAATGGAATAGTCAAGGTTGCCAACTATGGGTTGGGGGGGGGGGAAACTGGAGATCTGGGGGGGTGGAGCCTGGGGAGGGGGGATTTGGGGAGAGAAGGAACCTCAGCAAGAGCCATAGAGCTTACGTGTAAAGTGGCCACTTTCTCCAGAGGAACTGGTCTCTGTGGCCTGGAGATAGGGTTGCCAGCTCTGGTTTGGGAAACACCTTGAGATTTGGTGGGGGTGGAGGAAGAACTTTGAGGGGAGGGGAAGGACTTCAATGGGGTATAGTGCCACAGAGTACGCCTTCCAAAATGACCATTTTTCTCCAGGTGAACTGATCTTTGTTACCTGAAGATCAGTTGTAATAGCAAGAGACTTCCAACCTTCACCTGGAGACTGGCAATCCTATCTGGAGATCTGTTGTAATTCAGATTGATCTCCAGGCTACATAGGGCTGCCAATTCCCAGGTGGTGGCAGGGGATCCCCCAGTTTGGAGGCCCTCCCCCCACTTCAGGGTCATCTGAAAGCAGGGGGGGGAGGGAAATGTCTACTGGGCACTCCATTATTCCCTATGGAGACCAATTCCCATAGGGTATAATGGAAAACTGATCTGTGGATATCTGGGTCTCTGGGGGAGCTGTTTTTTGAAGTAGATGCACCAAATTTTCAGCATAGCATCTGGTGCCTCTCTTCAACCCCTCGCCCCAAGTTTCAAAAAGATTGGATGGGGGGGGTGTTCCTATTCTATGAGCCTCCAAAGAAGGTGCCCCTATCCTTCATTATTCCAAATGGAGGGAAAGCTTTTAAAAGAAGCATGGTCCCTTTAAATGTGATGGCCAGAACTCCCTTCGAAGTTCAACTGCGCTTGCCAAACCCTTGCTCCTGGCTCCACCCCAATGTCTCCTGGCTCCACCCCCGAAGTCTCCAGATATTTCTTGAATAGGACTTGGCAACCCTAAGGCCACACCTGGAGGGTGGCAACAATATCCAGGAAGGAGGGTGTCCTGCCTTCACACCTCCCTGGTGTGCCTGTCCAGAGTCATCTCTGCATTGCCTTGTTCTAGATCAAGATAGGTAGCCAGATCTAGATCAAGATCTAGATCAAGATAGGTAGCAAAAGAGTAAGAATCCAGCAGCGCTTTAAAGATTAACAGAATTAAGAAAATAATGAAGAATAAATGTATTTGATAGGAAAATGATGTAAATAAAGGATAGGAAGAGTAAAATATTAACTAAAAATAAGGGATATGAAATAATTCTATAGTGGAAATAAAGGGAAGTTGGGCTATAAGAAAACAGGATATAGAATAAGAGTAAGAATGGAAAGTATTGTAAATGAACTCGTAATACCCTCCTACTCCAGTTTATATTGTTATTTATTTTTTTTGTCTTTTTTATGTTTATTCTATTAATAAAATATAACATTTGAAAGTTAAAGACTAACAAAAAGTGTGGCAGAGTAGGAGCTTTTGTGAGTCACTGAAGCAGTGAGCTCATACTTTGCCACGAATATTGTTAATCTTTAAGCTGCCCCACCCAGACTCTTGCCCTTTTCTATTGCCTTGTTCTGCTCTTTTCCTGCTATTCCCAGGATCTGTGTGAAGCAGAAGTTTGCTTTAAGACCATAGCTGATGGTAGCAGAAAGGTGGACGTGCAAAAGGTGCTTTCATTTCTTAGCATTCTTCTGCCATCTGCTGGAAGAAGCCAACCTGGAAAGGATAAGAAATTCAAAACCATCCTTACTGATTGGATACCTGCCTCTCTCACTATTATGCACGCAACGTCTCCTGCGCTTTAGGAACAGACCGTCGTGTGTGATACAACCATACACAGATTGCTTTTTTGTATTGTTTTGTCACTTTGCACATGCGCATTAGAAATGTAAAGAGAGACATGAATGAAACTGTAATCTTCCCCAATCTGTGCATGCACAACACGTAGGGCTGCCAACTTCCAGGTGGAACCTAGAGATCTCCCAGCATTACAACTGATCTCCACTACAAAGATCGGATCCCCCGGAGGAAATGGCTGCTTTGGAGGGTAGACAGTATGGCATTATAGCCTGCTGAGCTCCCTCCCCTCCCCAAACCCTGTCTGTCCTCCCCAGGTTCCAACTCCCCACCCCATCTCCAGTTATTACCTAATCTAGAGCTGGGAACCCTAGCAACACAAGGTACAAAACTTACAGTAGAAAGTAGTATGCAGGACTTTTTTTCTTTTTCCTTTGTAGCAGGAACTCCTTTGCATATTAGGCCACACACCCCTGATGTAGCCAATTCTCCAAGAGCTTACAGGGCTCTTAGTACAGCACCTACTGTAAGCTCTAAGAGGACTGGCTACATTGGGGGTGTGGCCTAATATGCAAAGAGTTCCTGCTAAAAAAAAAAGTGCCCTGGGAGTATGGATGCATCAGTACCACTTTGGAAACAAGACCAGATAAACCAGATGAGAATTCAGATAGTGCCTCTGGTGTGCCATCTCATTTCCATTATTTCTCTGTTTTCCTCCTCCTTAGATTCTCTTCTTTCTTGAATTCTTCTGGAGCTGACGCTGATTGTGTTGCTGACTCTAGGTGGGAAATTTCTGGTAGGATTGCCGGGTCTATGTTGGAAAATACCTAGAGACTTTGGGAGTGGATCTGAGAGAGGGTGGGGCTTGGGGAGGGGAGGGGCCTCAGCATGGTACAAGGCCATAGAGTCCACCCTTCAAAGCTGCCATTTTCTCCAGGGGAGCTGATCTCTGCCAGCTGGAGATCAGTTGTAAACATGGGAGATCTCCAGGTCCCACCTGGAGGCTGGCTACCATAATTTGGTGATTTAAGGATGAAGCCCGGGGAGAATGGGGTTTGGGGAGGGACCTCAGTAAGGGTACCATGCCATAGAGTCCACCCTCCAAAGCAGCCATTTCCTTCAGGGAAACTAATCTCTGTAGTCTGAAATCAGTTGTAATTCTGGGCACTCTCCAGGCCCACTGGAGGCTGGCAATGCTAAATGTCAGACTGGTACATATAAAGGGGCAGTGAGCACCCTACTACTACCTGCTGCCCCATCCCTTCAGTCTTCTCTCCCCATGCATCTTCCAATACAGCATAGCAGCAGTGCTTTTTATGAGAATTGAAAATTGAGATAATCCCCCCAATTACTATCTCCTCTGGAGCTTCATAAGAGCCTTTCGAAGCTGAGGTGCTGATCAGCTACTAAGATGTTAAACCACTTTGTCCTTTAACTTGGGGGGATCATATATCTTATAGGGTTTCTAATCTCCAGGTGATGGCTGGAGATCTCTTGGGATTACAACTGATCCCCAGGTGAAAGAGATCAGTTCCCCTGGACAAAATGGCTGCTTTGGAAGGCATTTCTACCCTATTGAAGTCCCTCCCCTCTCTGAACTCCGCCCTCCTCAGGCTCCACCTGCATATCCTCCAGGTATTTCCCAACCCGGAGCTGGCAACCCTATCTAACACCAATGGGTGACCCTCCTATGTGGATTTTTTTTAAAAATCACACCATGCCTATTAAGTATTCTAAATGCAAAACACCAGATTTTCTGTTGATAACACCTGCAAAGCTTCCTCTACAGAAATGCGGGATTCATCCAATGCTATAATAAGGGAAGGAGAAAATCTTCCTGGGGAAAGGGATGGGGCACTGGGGTTTGCAAGCCACTTCCAGTTGGAACAATAGCATAAAAGGCCATCTTCATTTTCACTTCCTGCATGGGGATGGAGCTTGGCCTTCCAGTCACGAGCAGGCTGGCAGTTGGTTGCCGTGGAAACGAGGCCCAGCAGTGGCGTTGTGAAGCATCAGCATTGTCTGCTGATAAGGGCAGACAGACGTTACAAATGTACACACACCAGCAGACCAACGGCTGAATTTCCCTGCTTTTTCCCCATTAGGCGTACCATTTTAACAGACGCCCCACATGCATTTACAAATAACTCTTCATATTGGGACACTTCTACACTGTTTTGTCCCCAAGCGGCCACAATTTATCAAGATTTCCAAAATACGATAGCAAGTTTACACCGTTTAAATAATGAGACCATAAACCAGTTTAAGGTTGCCAACTCCGAACTGGGAAATTCCTGGAGGTTTAGGTGTGGATTCTGGGGAGAACAGGGTTTATAGGAATGCCAACCTCCAGGGGTTGCCAACCTCTAGGGGATCCCCTAGAATGAGAGCTGCTCTCCAGACTACAAGAGATCTGTTCCCCTGGAGAAAATGGCTGCTCTGGGGGATGGACTCTATGGCATTATGCCCTTTTGGGGTCCCTCCCCTTCCCAAACCTCTGTTTCGCCAGGTTCCGCCCCCCCCCCCAAAAAAATCTCCAGATATTTTCCAAGGGGTAAGTTGGCAATCCTAGTTATTTGTGTTATGTATCATAAAGAGAAGGCTATACAGAGGATTTTATTTTATTTATTAAAATATTTATATCCCACTTGTTCATCTGGCTCAGGCCAGCAATGGACACAAAACCCCTCATGAGGAGGCAATGGCTAGAGATAGTGCCAAATGCCAAATGGGCAGAAGTCAGAAATTACAGGCAGAAATATTGAATAGTTTTTCAAACCTATTGTGTGTATTTTTTTTTTTTTGCCAAAATGGTGTAACTACTTTTCAAAGCATTTCAAACAATGAACATCACATTGGTTAATTACAAGAACAAAACTTGACTCAGGTGGTCACCCCTACACAACTGATGCTATCCAGACCAAACTTGTTATTATTTCAATTTGTTAATTTCATTATTTTGCCATTGGATTCTAACTCTGTACTATTTTGCATGCTTAACCACTGGCCACCAGCTATATGCAGCACTGCTCACTGTACCCCATTTCATTGTCTGACAAAGTGTGCATGCACACGAAAGCTTATATTCTGAATAAAACTTTGTTGCTCTTAAAGCCGCTACTGGACAGCTTTGTTCCATTTCTAGGAATTAGAAAGTGAAACCTTTGCTCAGAGGCTGAATTTTAGCACTTCCCAGGGCTTTTTTTTGTAGAAAAAACCCAGCAGGAACTCATTTGCATATTAGGACACATCCCCCCCCCAACATCACCATTGCATCACACGGGGCTTTTTTATATAGAAAAAGCCCAGCAGGAACTTATTTGTGTATTGGGACACACACACACACACACACACACCCCACGATGTCAAGCCAGCAATGTCAAGCCAGGAGAGTCAGTTTGGTGTAGTGGTTAAGTGTGCGGACTCTTATCTGGGAGAACCGGGTTTGATTTCCCACTCCTCCACTTGCACCTGCTGGAATGGCCTTGGATCAGCCATAGCTCTGGCAGAGGTTGTCCTTGAAAGGGCAGCTGCTGTGAGAGCCCTTTCCCCGGGAAAGGGCAGCTGCTGTGAGAGAGGAGGGTGGGATATAAATCCAATATCTTCTTCTTCTTCCTGTGTGTTCCTGATCAAGAAAAGTCCTGGCACTTCCTAATTTCGGCAAGCCACAAGTGCCAGTTTCCTCCTGCAGCTTCACCCAACACATTTGTTCCTGGTTCACCTCCATTTAGTTGACATGGTCCTCCTCATCACACAAGTAGTGTGTGACCCTATTTTCATCTGCAAAAGATCTGTGAAGGGGATAGATGGGAGCTGGAGTCAGAACTTGTCATCTGGAATCTTCTTGCCAATACCTTCTTTGGACTCGCGTTCCAGTTGCAGGGGTGAGAATTGCTTTGATCACTGGCACATCTGGAAGCCAACGTTCCAAAGGAGGTAGCTGGGTCCCTTGCTTGCTTCCAGGATCGTAATTGGTACAGAGGCCTGTGTAGATTATACCAGCCAAAGAGCAGACCCTTCACAAAACCCCTCAAGGTTCAAGCAGTAGATTAATTTTTCATGGCTCTGCATGGCTCTAAATGTCACCTGCTGACCACATCAAACAAAGCCTGATAGAATATTCAGCTCTTTCTCTGGCTCATATTCAACTCAGCAGATTTTAGCCTAGAAATGGGGCATCTACTATATCCATTACATCCCTCTATTCCACATGCTGCTTATATGATCTGGGGGCTTTTCAGTTTTCCAGGTCAGGAAACAAGAGAGCCTGTATACTACATTGGAGTACAGTGGAAACTTAAACAGAGTTGCCAACCTCCAGGCAGTAGCTGGAGATCTCCCACTATTACAACTGATCTCCAGGCAACAGCTCACCTGGAGAAGATGGCCACGTTGGAAGGTGGACTTTATGGCATTGTATTGCATTGAAGTCTCTCCCCCTCCCCAACCCCCACCATCCTCAAGCTCTGCCCCCCAAATATCCAGGTATCTCTCAACCTGGAGCTGGCAACCCGGAATTAAAGACCAACAAGATTTCCAGGGTATGCCCTGACCTGAATAGCCCAGGCAAGCCTGATTGGGTCAGATCTCAGAAGCAAAGCAATCCTTTTGACGAAAGGTTGAAGGAGCTGGGTATGTTTAGCCTGGAGAGGAGATGGCTGAGAGGTACTTGAAGGGCTGTCATGTAGAGGATGGTGCTGAGTTGTTTTCTGTGGCCCAAGAAGGTCAGATCAGAACCAGAAGGTTGAAATTAAATCTGAAGAGCTTCTGGCTCAACATTAGGAAGAACTTCCTGACAGAGTGCTTCCTCGGTGGAACAGGCTTCCTCGGGAGGTGGTGGGCTCTCCTTCCTTGGAGGTTTTTTAAACAGAGGCTAGATGGCCATCTGACAGCAATGCTGATCCTGTGATTTTAGGGGGATGTCTATGTGAATTTCCTGCATTGTACAGGGGGTTGGACTAGATGACCCTGAAGGCTCCCTTCCAACTCTTTTATTCTATGATTCTATGAAATCTGTACAGTTAAATGGAATAGTTTGGATGCCAACAAGTGAGAGGAAGACCCACCTGTCTCATCCCATCCATAAAACATAAACTGCGGACTTGCATGGCCTCAATTTGCCTTGGGGCAGTGCAGGGAAGGGAATATTTCCTCCACTGCACTCAACATATCTTATAATGATGATTTCTGCTCAGAAGGCCAGAAGGGTACTAGGAGATATTTCTCAGTTTGTACCCCTTACCTCTTTTGTGTTAAGGGTGGGCAAGAGTTTCCCCTGATCTGGATGCCATGATCTTGGTGCCATCATTATCTAAACTAGCAACAAGGGTGGAGGTCTTCGTTGTGCCGATTCCGCATCAGTTCCATCATCCTCTTGCATCAGCCTAGAGGCCATAAAGAATAGTGTCATGCGACACAGGTAATTCAATGCACCATATGTCTAGAAATGAACTTTGGCTTTGTGATTCAATTAATTCTGGGTGCGTTGCATGGTGTGGGCTGGGGATGGCAGGTCTTCAATCAACCCGTTGTTTGCTATCAAACTAAGGTTGCTGGGTTGTCCAAGTGAGGTTGTTTATTGAATGCTAACATCTGGGTTTCTTACAAGCATCCCAGATGCAGGGTGCGGGTCTAAGATGGTGATGTTACTAAATTACATTGGAGGACCAACAACAAAGCATAGCGGCTGAGACCTTCCCTTGATGGTGTTGAGGCTGACTGCATCTGAATGCAGAGGTCCCCTTCACAGTGTATTTAGGGTTAACCTGCTAACCTCCAAGTGGTGGCTGGAGTTCTCCCACTATTACAACTGATCAGTTCTCCTGGAGAAATTGGCCGCTTTGGAGGTTGGATTCTATGGCATCAAAGCCCATTGAAGTCTCTCCCTTTCCTTCCCAAATACTGAATTCTTTAGGGGCCACCCCCCCCCCAAAAAAAAAAAAATATCCAGATATTTCCCATCCTCATTTTCAGAGTACAGAGACCAGTTTCCCTGGAGAAAAGGGATGCTTTGGAGGGTGAACTCTATGATGTTGTACCCCACTGGGGTCCTTGTCCTCCCAGGGCTCCACCCCCCCTTCCAGTTTCCCAACCTGGATCGGGTCACCCTGCCTTCTCATCCCCCGTCAGTGGCCGGGGGGCAGGATCTGGCAATGCTATGCGTGATGAAGATGAAATGGATTAGGAAGCAGCTTCAATAATCTGTGTGCAAACCAGAAGGATCTCATGATGGAAGGTGAGCGAGGAAGAAGAGAAGACCGCAGATTTATACCCCACCCTTCTCTCTGAATCAGAGTCTCAGAGCGGCTTACAATCTAAGAACATAAGAGAAGCCATGTTGGATCAGGCCAATGGCCCATCCAGTCCAACACTCTGTGTCACACAGTGGCAAAAAATTTTATATATACACACACACTGTGGCTAATAGCCACTGATGGACCTGTGCTCCATATTTTTATCTAAACCCCTCTTGAAGGTGGCTATACTTGTGGCCGCCACCACCTCCTGTGGCAGTGAATTCCACATGTTAATCACCCTTTGGGTGAAGAAGTACTTCCCTTTATCCATTTTAACCTGTCTGCTCAGCAATTTCATCGAATGCCCACGAGTTCTTGTATTGTGAGAAAGGGAGAAAAGTACTTCTTTCTCTACTTTCTCCATCCCATGCATTATCTTGTAAACCTCTATCATGTCACCCCGCACTCAACGTTTCTCCAAGCTAAAGAGTCCCAAGTGTTTCAACCTTTCTTCATAGGGAAAGTGTTCCAGCCCTTTAATCATTCTAGTTGTCCTTTTCTGGACTTTCTCCAATGCTATAATATCCTTTTTGAGGTGCGGCGACCAGAACTGCACACAGTACTCCAGATGAGACCGCACCATCGATTTATACAGGGGCATTATGATACTGGCTGATTTGTTTTCAATTCCCTTCCTAATAATTCCCAGCATGGTGTTGGCCTTTTTTATTGCAAACGCACACTGTCTTGACATTTTCAGTGAGTTATCTACCACGACCCCAAGATCTCTCACTTGGTCAGTCTCTGCCAGTTCACACCCCATCAACTTGTATTTGTAGCTGGGATTCTTGGCCCCAATGTGCATTACTTTGCACTTATCTACTTTATCTTCTTCCCCCAAAACAGATACCCTGTGAGGTGGGTGGAGCTGAGAGAGCTTTTACAGCAGCTGCCCTTTCAAGGACAACTCCTATAAGAGCTATGGCTGACCCAAGGCCATTCCAGCAGGTGCAAGTGGAGGAGTGGGGAATCAAACCCGGTTCTCCCAGATAAGAGTCTGCACACTTTATCACTACACCAAACTGGCCCTCATTTCGTTGCTCTCTTTTTGTGGAGAACAATGACAATAAATTTATCTATCTATCTATCTATCTATCTATCTATCTATCTATCTATCTATCTATCTATCTATCTATCTATCTATCTATCTAAGTAGAGTTGCCAACCTCCAGGTGAGGCCTGGGTTTCCCCTGGGATTGCAACTGATCTCCACACTATGGAGAGCAGTCCCCCTGCAGAAGACAGCAGCTTTGGAGGGCCAAATCTCTGACATCACATCCCTACTGTGCTCTAACTCTATTCAAACTCCACTGTCAGGGCCAGCCCTGCCATTTGGCAAACTAGGCAATTACCTGCTTTCTGCGGCACCAAATTGGACTTGCCCCACGTGACCTTGGTGATGTTATCAGTGCGGGGGTGGGGGCGGGCGCCTTGCCTAGGGGCCAGTCTGGGGCCAGCCCTGTCCACTGTCTCTAGGCTCTGCCCCCAAATCTCAAGGAATTTCCCAACACACTTTGCAATCCTGCTAATAATGGGGTGGGGGTGGGCGATCCACTTCTGGAACTGCCTGCAGAGTAACTCTTTAACTCAGGGAAAGGGCAACGAAAGCGACAATCGTGGGAAGTTTGATTTATAGGCTATAAAGATACCATAAAAATAAGGTTACGTTATAAAAGAAGGGAAACATGTTTTGTTTCACGCTGCCCTGCTAATAAACATACAAGTTTGACATTTAGCTGGTGGAAAGACCAAGTGCCTTTCGCCGAAAGTGGTGGGTTCCACTGAGTGAGCAAGGGCTGCTGTGGAAACGTTGCCAACCTGCCAGCAGCTCATGAAGCAGAATTTTTGCTTGCAAGACTCCACAGCTTAGAGGGAGTATTGATTACAACTGATCTCTTGGTTTGCCATAGATTACCTCTTTGCACTGACCTTGGACTTTCTTGATGCTCTCCCTTGATCTTTTTGAAAGTTTTTTTTTTAACGTAGATGGGCCATCCCGAGTAGAGTTACACCTGTCTAAGCCCATTGACTTCGATGAACTTAGAAAGGGGCGACTGTATGGAGTGTGAAGCACTGTGAAGCACTAAAACGCAATACAACCCAGCCGTAGGGAAGGATGGAGGGGAGGGAATCAGCAAAGGGAGAGATGAATGATTAAAAGACCCAGCGCTATGAAGCTTTTGGATGCATTACCCCAGAGTGGGCTAAGGGCTACATACCGTGTGATACATTCTTGCCTCGAATCTCACCTCAGGCTCAGCAGGGTCCCCAGAGAAGCCCCTTGTAATGTACTCAGTGACGAGACGTGTTGAAGG